>NC_064927.1:455039693-455352193 GCF_023897955.1 Schistocerca gregaria | reverse complement strand
GTGTTGTGTGACGTCCTTAGGTTAGTTCGGTTTAAGTAGTTCTAAGTTCTAGGGGACTGATGACCATAGATGTTAAGTCCCATAGTGCTCAGAGCCATTTTTGAACGCCAGAAATCACTTCTGTTTTACTCGATGACTTTTCGTCAATTACAACGAACTGTGACCCCTCTGACATGAAATCACAAATGCAGTCACATAACTGCGACGATATTCCATAAGCACGCAATTTCACTGCGAGCGGCTTGTGTGGTAGAAATCCCTTGTCAATAGCACTCAGCACTTCATGTGAATAAAGATCTAGTTGTGTTTCACAGGAACGATGTTTCCTAAACCCATGTTGACTGTGTGTCAATAGACCGTTTTCTTCGAGGTAATTCATAATGTTCTAACGCAATATATGTTCTAAAATCCTGCTGCATATCGACGTTAACGATATGGGCCTGTAATTTAGTGGATTACTCCTACTACCTTTCTTGAATATCGGTGTGACCTGTGCAACTTTCCAGTCTTTCGATACGGATCTTTCGTCGAGCGAACGGTTGTATATGATTGTTAAGTGTGGAACTAATGCATCAGCATACTCGGAAAGGAACCTAATTGGTATACAGTCTGGACCAGAAGGCTTGGTTTTATTAAGTGATGGCCTGTGGAATGTTCCCGTGACATTCCCTGGGCGATCTCGTCTTTCTGGAAGGCACAATGGATCAATGCAAATACACATCTATGCATCTATCCTTGGGGACCATGTCCACCCCTAAATGCAGTTTGTGTTTTCTCGTCATAGTTGCGTCTAGCGGCAGGACACAGATCGCAGTGTACGCGCGCGGTTTGAAGAACACCTGGGTGAATTTACCGTGCTCCCCTGGCCACCAAACTTCCCGTATTTAAAGCCAGTATAGAATCTGTGCGACCACATCGATTAGGGTGTTCCAGCCATGGGTCTTCAGGCGATGAAAGTAGCGTATCTGACCACGGCACTAGAGTTGGCATAGCTCCACGCCGTGTCGATACCTTCCAGAGCCTCATTAACACTCTTCCTGCATGTCTCGCATCGGTCTGCAAAAGGTGGTTATTGAGGCTTTTGACAGGTGGTACATTAATGTGACTGGATAGTGTAAATTCAGCAATATGGATCATAGTCTTTTTAAACTTATTATTGTACGTTCATACATACCGAAGTTAAGCGCTGTCGGGCTTGGCTAGCACGTGATTGGGTAACCGTCCGGTCTGCCGAGCGCTGTGGGCAAGTGGGGTGCACTCAGATCTTGTGAGGCAGACTGAGGAGCTACTTGATCGAGAAGTAGCGGCTCCGGTCACGAAAATTGGCGACGAATGGGAGAGCAGTGTGCTGGCCACGTGCCCCTCCATATCCACATCCAGCGACGCCTATCGGTGGAGGAAGACGCGGCCGTCGGTCGGTGCCGTTGGACCGTCCGAGGCCTGTTCGGACGAAGTTTAGTTTAGTTGAACACTAATTAGCCTTTTACGAGTAACGTCTCTCCGTAATACAACATGAAACAGTATTTTAGAACACTGCCTGCTTAGTCCGTGTAATCGCTGGAACTGGTCATGTTTCAGCATTCTCTTTTGCTTTCACTAAGCGGTGAGGGTAAGGCTACCACTGTTCTAGGCTTCTACCGCTGCTCAAATTTCCAGCAAGCGGAACTGACAGTTGCCCGCCGATGCGTGTGCTGAGTTGCACAAACTGTCTGGAAATTTACTTTAAATTATTAGAGATCACATTAAAAAAATAAAATGCTGTGTATTGTGACATTATAAAGTTTAGGCCCTTTGGTAGAATAAAATTTTGCGAACACTCCGTAGTTCTATGCCACACAGTAAAGCTTTGCGATACATTAGTTGGGAAGGACTGACACATCGCCCTAAGCAGTGGGAGCTGGAAACCTCACACTGCGACGTTCAGTGGCCGAGAATGGGCACACTGGCTTATCTGCAGTGGTTAAACATTGAAGCATGACAGAAATGCATTGAAACATGGACAAAAACTTACTTTTCAGGCATAGTAGCAGAACATAACCCTTTAATGAATAGTGTAGCTGATCAGCTACAGACTTCATTTCTTCGATGTATCCTGTACTGAGCAACATATTGTAACAAATTCGTTATGTAGTTAAGTGTATATACTCCACTGCAGCTGCTAATGTGCTAGTAGCTCTTCATAGCGATCGTAAATGGCAGGATGAACTGAACCAGTTCGACAATCAGCTGTGTGGATGTACTGCCGCGCGTGTGTTTTGGCGGAAAGTAGAGACTCTTTTTGGTGTTTGTGCACTGATTTGTGGGTTTGAAAATTACTTTTTTTATTTTGAAAACGTAAGTAGATATGGTGTACACAGTTAATTCGAATGGCTTTACGTTAGATTTGAAATTAGGTCTGTTTTTGTGTTTGTAGCGATTATCAACAATAATGCTTTGTTAATTTAATTTAAAAAATTTCCATATTTTTTCGTAATGTAGGCATTATATACTAAATATGGTAATTCTTACAGCTTGAAACAGAAAATCATGCTTTTAAGGGTTAAAATTTGTGAATGGATCGTAAAACAGTGTCTCAAAACGCCACTAAGTGAGCCCGACTGTGATAAACCGTAATTTAAATCAGACTCCAACAGAATCTTTTGCACCAGAACAGAGTCCAACAGAATCTCTCTTTATATTATATATTATAATAATGGATGTATTTATGTGTGTTCCACATCTGCTCCTAAACTACAGGATCGATTTCAACTAAACTTGATACACACACCACGTGTTATCTGGGAATAAGTAATATGGCGATAAGAGCCACTTCCCATTGTCGTGGGTATGAAAACTGAGCGACATAGATGGTCAGACAGAGGGAGGAGGCGATGCAGAGAGAAAAGATGGATTAGGAGATGGACAGAGAGAGGGGATTGGAGGGGGGGGGGGGGAGGAGATGTACGTGCAATATGTGAGACATACGCGGGCGAAGCAGCTGTTAAAAGGTAGTACGTAAAAGAAATTCTTGTAATTAGGAATGTGCAAATTTTCCTGGTTAAGCACCAGCGAGACTGAAACATTTATCATCTCTCTTAATGAGTCGACAACTTCCCTCTGCATAAAATTCTGCCGTCTGCGATTGTAGCCATTCCGTGACAGCATCTTTGAATTCTTTATAGGAGTCAAAGCGTTCACATCAAAACCACTTTTTCATGCGCACGAAGAAGTCACTATTCTCCTCACTAAGAATTTCTCCTTCCGCGTCCTAACGAAAAAGAAAATTCAGAGTAGCAGTCATCTGTAGAGTTTTGTGTGGCTTTCAGAAAGTAGTTTTGGAATCCGACGAGTACAGAACTTGTGATACCCTAATTCATTTGTCGGTGTCTCATGAAGACACTCGGAGGATATTGCGGAAAGTTGTATGGGCGTTGAGATATCGTGAAACGTCGGCTGCTGTGTCTACTTCGCTACTTATTTTATCAGATTCCCATTTCTCATCGCGACGCTGAGTGCATTCCGTTGCAGACGGGAAAATCTGAGGTGGTCACGTCCAGTGGAATCCGAGCCATCCGCGTTAGCAGCCAGCAACTTCAACTGCTACCAGGGAGGCGGCTTCTTGGGAATCATTCCTGCTGTAATCGTTAAAGTAACCGGTGTGTTCAGACGTAATTGTCTGCTTCATAGCCTCCAAGAGATGGAAACGGTGGCTCATAAAAAGGAACAGTTAGGAGAAATACATCGTAAAGGCCATCTCAAATGAAAGGTGAGAAAGCCTAACGAGCTACGTGAATCATATAATAGATAACGTCGAGAGATAATTGCGTTTGACTAGCCGGCGCGTAAGAAACACTTTAGTAGTAGTTTGGAGAGCCCGCCAAGGCAAACCGCTTGCTCTGGTGTGTTCTCTGTTACTGTCCACGGCTCTTATTCACGTCAGACGATATGGCACACACAACTTTCTTTCTTTAAATCAGATGTACTTTCAAAATATTGTTCAGCCTGGGAAGAAGCTCTGACTGCGCGATGCGTAGTCTTTTAAGTTCGGTACCACCTCTCAGGAATAATGGAGACGTTCCTTCATTCAAGCAACTAGCAGTTGTACTCGTATATCAGTTATTATTTTTCCGTTCCATCCTTGCGGCTGATACAGCAACAAGTGTAAGATTTGAAATAAAGATACAGTCTTTGTCGGGAAGGTTTTTATTTTCAAATTTCAGTGACACGTTTCGCCTGTGGTAGACCTCTTCAGATTATTTACAGTGCAAAAAATTACAAAAATAGGTATAAGGAAACGTAGTGATCCCATCTTCTGCGAGGACGTCCTCTACGGGGATTAACGATTTTCAGCTTTGACAGCCTAATCGCATTTTGCCGATGTATTCGAATCGCGTAATCATTTTGTTGGACGGCATGCGCCGTGACCAGTTTCTGTATGTTATCCGTAGTGTACGTTCTTTCACAAGAAGGCATCAAAACATTTCCTTGAACCTAATTCTGCAATTTTTTTATGTAGATAATCTGAAGGTGCCTTCCACAGGCGAAAAGCGTCACTGAAATATGAAAAATAAACCCTCGGCAACCAAGAATGTATTTTTATCTCATTTTTTTCTCTCTTAAGCGTATTGCAGTTTCAAATACTGTTGTACGAAATGGGTTTCGCGTTGATTTACAAAGCATCATCAGTGGTGAATTGCGTTTTTGACTCATTTTTACTTCTTTTGAAGGCGGCATAGTTAGCAGAGATTGTAATCGAAGAAACTTGGTCACACTCTCCCCATCGTTCGGGGTTTTTCAGATTTTAGGAACCCACTTTTTCTTTTGCTGCACCTGCCTTTTATCCACTTCACTTCACTTTTGTAAAATTAACACATCTTACGATACGATGTTTCAGTGCATGCGTTGTACAGAAGTACGATACTATCTTCCTACGGAACAGGCACTGCGTCTATTACAGCCGTTATGAAATACATTAAATGTATTCCCAGTTGCCGGCCTGGTGGCCGAGCGGTTCTAGGCGCTACAGTCTGGAACCGCGTGACCGCTACGGTCGCAGGTTCGAATCCTGCCTCGGGCATGGATGTGTGTGGTTGTCCTTAGGTTAGTTAGGTTTAAGTAATTCTGAGTTCTAGGGGACTGATGACCTCAGAAGTTAAGTTCCATAGTGCTCAGAGCCATTTGAACCATTTTTTATTCACAGTTCCGAATGAGGATGACCATCAACTATGTAATGTAATAAAGAAAATGAAAATTTTTGCCGAACTGGGACTTGAACCCGGACGCATGCTTGCATGTTCGAAGGAATATCGCATCGTACTTGTGAACAACGTAGGAACTGCAATATTTTATTTATCCGCCGCCTGCGGGCATGGGACTTACAAGTAAAATGTCTCCCCTTTACAGGATTATACATAATGGATGTACGAATGCATGTTGTAGACACATGGTTGATGACACTGGAAGTTTGGGTCTTGCCGTGAAGCGTTCACGGATAGCCTAATGGTAAGGCGACAACTCGCGACAAGTGGGAAATCCGCGTTCGAGTCCCGGGCCGGCACAAATTTCCATTGTAGTCATTCCATTGTACAGCTCTTAGTTGTCCACATTCGCGACTACGATAAATTTTATGTATTAATACAAGTTGTTTTCATCTGGTGTGCTAAGTGATGAATGCAAAACAAATTAAAGTAGAGCAAAATTTCTGTGTAGACGTCTTGTGTGAAGGAGACTTCCTGGCACTGTACAACTGTGTGTCTGATCGGGTCTCAAACCTCGGACGTTTGCCTTTGGTGGGCAAGTGCTGTACCAACTGAGCTATCCAAGCACGCACGACCAGTCCTCACATGGGATACTGACAGGCAGTGAACTAGTGAGGACACCTCGTGAGTCGTGCTTGGATAGTTCAGTCGCTAAGGCACTGGCCCTCGAAAGGCGAAGGTCCAAGGTTTGAAACCCGATCCGACACACAGTTGTAGAGTGCCAGAAAATTTCATATCAGCGTACACTCCGCTGTGGAGTAAAAAATTCATTCTGGGAACTTTTGTGAAGTCTTACAAAAGTGAAGTACAAAAAACACAAATGCAGCAAAAGAAAAACCGCGTTTCTGAAAGTTGAAGTACGACTTCGAACACTGCCAACGACGAGGAAATTGGAAATGATGGCATGCAAATAAAATCGAAACGCGTCTAGTATAACACTCTCTCAAACTGCTTGGTGCAGAAGGCAGAAAGAAAAACGATAAATAATAATTGCTAAACAACAGGTACTGCGCAAGACGGATATCCAAACAAACATATTACACTACTGGCCATTAAACTTGCCGCACCAAGAAGAAATGCAGATGATAAACGAGTATTCATTGGACAAATATATTGTACTAGAACAGACATGTGATTACATTTCCACGCAATTTGGGTACATAGATCCTGAGAAATCAGTACCCAGATCAACCTCCTCTCACCGTAATAACGGCCTTGATATACCTGGGCATTGAGTCGAACAGAGCTTGGATTGCGTGTACAGGTACAGCTGCCCATCCAGCTTCAACACGATACCACAATTCATCAAGACTAGTGACTGGCGTGTTGTGAGGAGCGAGTTGCTCGGACCGAGCGAGATGGCGCAGTGCTTAGACACTGGACTCGCATTCGGGAGGACGACGGTTCAATCCCGCATCCGGCCATCCTGATTTAGGTTTCCCGTGATTTCCCTAAATCACTCCAGGCAAATGCCGGGATGGTTCCTCAGAAAGGGCACGGCCGACTTCCTTCCCCATCCTTCCCTAATCTGAAGGGTCCGATGACCTCGCTGTCTGGTCTCCTTCCCCAAAACAACCAACCAACCAGTTGCTCGTCCACCATTGACCAGACGTTTTCAGTTGGTGAGAGATCTGGAGAATGTGCTGGCCAGGGCAGCAGTCGAACATTTTCTGTATCCAGAAAGGCCCGTACAGGACCTGCAACATGCGGTCGTGCATTACACTGCTGAAATGTAAGGTTTCGCAGGGATCCAATGAAGGGTAGAGCCACGGGTCGTAACACTGTTCAAAGTGCCGTCACTGCGAACAAGAGGTGATCGAGACGTGTATCCAATGGCACCCCATACCATCACGCCGTGTGATACGCCAGTATGGCGATGACGAATACACGCTTCCAATGTGCCTTCACCGCGATGCCGCTAAACACGGATGCTACCATCATGATGCTGTAAACAGAACCTGGATTCATCCGAAAAAAAGACGTTTTGCTATTTGTGCACCCAGGTTGAGTACACCATCGCAGGCACTCCTGTCTGTGATGCAGCGTAAGGGTAACCGCACCAATGTTCTCCGAGCTGATAGTCCATGCTGCTGCAAACGTCGTCTAACTGTTCGTGCAGATGGTTGTTGCCTTGCAAACGTCCCCATCTGTTGACTCAGCGATCGAGACGTGGCTGCACGATCTGTTACAGTCATGCGGATAAGATGCCTGTCATCTCTACTGCTAGTGATACGAGGCCGTTGGGATCCAGCACGGCGTTCCTTATTACCCTCCTGAATCCATCTATTCCATATTCTGCTAACAGCCATTGGATCTCGACCAACGCGAGCAGCAATGTCGCGAGACGATCAACCGCAGTCGCGATAGGCTACAATCCGACCTTTATCAAAGTCGGAAACGTGATGGTACGCATTTCGTCTCCTTACACGAGGCATCACAACAACGTTTCACCAGGCAACAGGTCAACTGCTGTTTGTGTATGAGAAATCGGTTGGAAACTTTCCTCATGTCACCACGTTGCAGGTGTCGCCACCGGCGCCAACCTCGTGAATGCTCTGAAAAGCTAATCATTTGCATATCACAGCATCTTCTTCCTGTCGGTTAAATTTCGCGTCTGTAGCATATCATCTTCGTGATGTAGCAATTTTAATGGTGAGTAGTGTACTTAGCGAAATATCCAATTAGGGAGACTTGAAATTTCAGAATGCTTGAATAACTGTCTACTCGGAGTTCGGCGAATTGTTATTGGCTTCATATACTACAGTAGTATAAGTTTATATGCTAACTAGCTGTGCAGATGACGAAGAAATTGAAGAAATGTATGATCAAATAAAAGAAATTGTTCAGATAGTGAAGGGTGACGAAAATTTAATAGTCGTGGGTGACTGGAATTCGGTAGTAGGAAAAGAAATGAAAGAGGAAGCCACCTGGTAGAATTTTGCACAGAGCACAACTTAATCATAGCTAACGCTTGGTTCAAGAACCATAAAAGAAGGCTGTATACATGGAAGAAGCCTGCAGATACTGACAGGTTTCAGATAGATTATATGATGGTAAGACAGAGATTTAGGAATCAGGTTTTAAATTGTAAGACATTTCCATGGGCAGATGTGGACTCTGACCTCAATCTATTGGTTACGACCTGTAGATTAAAACTAAAGAAACTGCAAAAAGGTGGGAATTTAAGGAGATGGGACCTGGATAAACTAAAAGAACCAGAGGTTGTACAGAGTTTCAGGGAGAGCATAAGGGAGCAATTGACAGGAATGGGGGAAAGAAATACGGTAGAAGAAGAATGTGTAGAGCATAAGGGAGTAATTGACAGGAATGGGGGAAAGAAATACGGTAGAAGAAGAATGGGTAGCTTTGAGGGATGAAGTAGTGAAGGCAGCAGAGGATCAAGTAGGTAAAAAGATGAAGGCTAGTAAAAATCGTTGGGTAACAGAAGACATATTGAATTTAATTGATGAAAGGAGAAAATATAAAAATGCAGTAAATGAAGCAGGCAAAAAGGAATACAGACGTCTCAAAAATGAGATCCACAGGAAGTGCAAAATGGGTAAGCAGGGATGGCTAGAGGACAAATGTAAGGACGTAGAGGCTTATCTCACTAGGGGTAAGATAGATACTGCCTACAGGAAAATTAAAGAGACCTTTGGAGATAAAACAACTTGTATGAACATCAAGAGCTCAGATGGAAACCCAGTTCTAAGCAAAGATGCGGAAGTAGAAAGGTGGAAGGAGTATATAGAGGGTCTATACAAGGGCGATGTACTTGAGGACAATATTATGGAAGTGGAAGAGGATGTAGATGAAGATGAAATGGGAGATACGATACTGCGTGTAGAGATCGACAGAGCACTGAAAGACCTGAGTCGAAACAAGGCCCCCGGACTAGACAACATTCCATTGGAACTACTGACGGCCTTGGTAGAGCCAGTCTTGACAAAACTCTACCATCTGGTGAGCAAGATGTATGAGACAGGCGAAATACCCTCAGACTTCAAGAAGAATATAATAATTCCAATCCCAAAGAAAGCAGGTGTTGACAGATGTGAAAATTACCAAACTATCAGTTTAATAAGTCACAGCTGCAAAATACTAACGCGAATTCTTTACAGACGAATGGAAAAACTAGTAGAAGCCGACCTCTGGGAAGATCAGTTTGGATTCCGTAGAAATGTTGAAACACGTGAGGCAATACTGACCTTACGACTTATCTTAGAAGAAAGATTAAGGAAGGGCAAACCTACGTTTCTAGCATTTGTAGACTTAGAGAAAGCTTTTGACAATGTTGACTGGAATACTCTCTTTCAAATTCTAAAGGTGGCAGGGGTAAAATACAGGGAGCGAAAGGCTATTTACAATTTGTACAGAAACCAGATGGCAGTTATAAGAGTCGAGGGACATGAAAGGGAAGCAGTGGTTGGGAAGCGAGTGAGACAGGGTTGCAGTCTCTCCCCGATGTTATTCAATCTGTATATTGAGCAAGCAGTGAAGGAAACAAAAGAAAAATTCGGAGTAGGTATTAAAATCCATGGAGAAGAAATAAAAATGTTGAGGTTCGCCGATGACATCGTAATTCTGTCAGAGGCAGCAAAGGACTTGGAAGAGCAGTCGAACGGAATGGACAGTGTCTTGAAAGGAAGATATAAGATGAACATCAACAAAAGCAAAACGAGGATAATGGAATGTAGTCAAATTAAATCGGGTGATGCTGAGGGAATTAGATTAGGAAATGAGACACTTAAAGTAGTAAAGGAGTTTTGCTATTTAGAAAGTAAAATAACTGATGATGGTCGAAGTAGAGAGGATATAAAATGTAGACCGGCAATGACAAGGAAAGCGTTTCTGAAGAAGAGAAATTTGTTAACATCGAGTATAGATTTAAGTGTTAGGAAGTCATTTCTGAAAGTATTTGTATGGAGTGTAGCCATGTATGGAAGTGAAACATGGACGATAAATAGTTTGGACAAGAAGAGAATAGAAGCTTTCGAAATTTGGTGCTACAGAAGAATGCTGAAGATTAGATGGGTAGATCACATAACTAATGAGGAAGTATTGAATAGGATTGGAGAGAAGAGAATTTTGTGGCACAACTTGACCAGAAGAAGGGATCGGTTGGTAGGACATGTTCTGAGGCATCAAAGGATCACCAATTTAGTATTATAGGGCAGCGTGGAGAGTAAAAAGCGTAGGGGGAGAACAAGAGATGACTACACTAAGCAGATTCAGAAGGATGTAGGTTGCAGTTGGTACTGGGAGATGAAGAAGCTTGCACAAGATAGAGTAGCATGGAGAGCTGCATCAAACCAGTCTCAGGACTGAAGACCACAACAACAGAAATTGAGCTAAGAGCATGTTGCTAAAAGTGCGAGGTTATTCCAAACGAGATGTACACCTATGCAGTGTAATGCGGCCCTCCAGAGACGATCAGGGGCCTCAAACGTGGCGTAAAGGGGAGGTGGCTGTCGGTATTAATGTGTGGGGACGGGCTGCCAGCTATTAGTCAGCACGTTTGTTGGCACCACGGCCCCCTGGCTGGGCGACTTGTCAGAAGCGACGCTGCGCCGGCTACTCCCCGCTCTGGCTGTTTGGCAGACACGCTCCACCGCGTCCTTGTGAAATACTCAGCTGGCGCTTCAGACACCATCCTCATCTCCTCCGCGTCCCACCCTACCTATCATCAGTCCATAATTTAAATTTCACATTACAAACGACTAAAAACAGGGGGTTTGCACTACCCACATATTACGAGCGCTCGTTGTGGTGGGGGGGGGGGGGGGGGCAGGGAATCATAGAATGAGTAAAAAAAAAAAAACTTTATGTGAATTAAAAAAAACCTGCCGGTTTGGCTGAGCAGTTCTAGGCGCTTCAGTCTGGAACCGCGCGACCGCTACGTTCGCAGGTTCGGCTCCTGCCTCGGGCATGGATGTGTGTGATGTCCTTAGGTTAGTTAGGTTTAGCTAGTTCTAAGTTCTAGGGGACGGATGACCTCAGATGTTAAGTCCCACAGTGCTCAGAGCTATTTGAACCATTTTTAATTAAAGACAAAACTGTAACCTAATGAAATATCAATCTGTTAGAAGGAGCGGAGCACATCTGTGAAATCAAAAGGTGCTGATGGGCAACATTAAATACACTGGGGGGGGGGGGGGGGAGGGGGGGGGGAAGACGACGTCGATTTTGATCTGATGACAGTATATGTCACTTGGGGTGTAGTAGATGTACTGGTAATGGTTTCAGCGTCGTCCACCAACAGGTAGCGTAGTGGCATTGTTACCACAGCGCCACCTGTGTCTACCCTTTAATAGCGAACTCTCACAGCCAGAACGCTCATTGTGGAGCAAACGTGTGAAGCAAGCAAGCAGCCTTGCCAGAGAAATGCACTTGTGCTTCCCAAAGCCAACTGAGCGAGTTTGAAAGGGATAAAATTGGGCCTTCCAAGTGATAGGATGGTCCTTTTGGGGAACTGCCACACGAGTTTGACGTGCTGCTTCCGTTATGCAACAATGTTGGTATCATTGGTGACGTAAACATTCTCACGCCCGTAGACTAGGTTCTGGACGTCGACACAGCGCAGAGGCCCGCAAGGATCGTCTTATTGTAAGGGCAGTATTGCTAGACCCTACAGCTACCACAGCACATATAAGAGGGCTTGTGAGCCCAGACATATCAACACGACCTGTTGCGAAATGGGGCACAGATACCTCTACTCTACCCCATGTTCCACTCACGCCACAGCATGGACGTGCACGGCTCGACTGGTGAAGTCAGAGACTTGGAAAATGGAACAGCGCGCCTTGCTCTTCAGTGGTGAAAGCTGATTCTGTCTACACGCAATTGATGGTCGTTTGCGCGTACCACGTAGACCTGGTGAGCGCTGTCTCATACAGCGGACTCGTCCAAGGCACACTGGCCCCACCGCAAGCTTTATGGTCTGGTATTGTTTCTGGAGGGGACGCCAGCGCTCGGTACGTGCAGAATATTCTTAGATCTATCTTTTGGCCGTTCTTGTATCAGAAAGGTGATTAGTTGCCTCAACAGAATAATGATCGCCCACACACTCTTCGATCAATCATGCTATTACTGGTTCCCAGTTGATAACAAAACACTCTCCGCCTCCTTTCATACTGGCGGATCCGCCTCCCGTGGCATCCGGTGGTCACTCCCCCTTTATATACGGATATCCCCGCATACGTCCGATCGGACAGTGTACAGTGTTGTGAAGCTTCATTCCCTGCGTTTCACGGCCAATTAAGACGTCCCACGCTTAAGCAACTGTGATACTATCGCTTACACCCACGTAGCCGAATGCCAACGCTGCCTGTTTCGTCGCAGACGCATGGTTCACGAGCGATTTAAAATGATACAGCAGAAGGCGTTAGCCCTGCGCCAACGGATGGCAGACACCTGTTTCAGCGCTCCTGTGGGGTAGGAAACCTGCTTGGATGGAGTGGAACAAAACTTGGCACAGCCATTGGCGGTCGTCCAGGGCCGCCCTTTAACGTGGCGTTTTATGCTTCTGTGATGGCGCCAGCTGCATATGCAGGCTCCGAAAGATGCTGGAGCGGTGAGTAGGAGCTCGTGCGTATGTTTGCCTTGTGATGTCATCCCTCGCACCAATCCCGTTTCTAAGTTTATTGCAGCGATACAGATCTTTGAAACTTCAAGTCTACCTAACTGAGTACTAGTCACAAATAGTTCGGCGCTTCTAAATGTATCATTATGACCAACTTGCCTTGACGATACTCAGGGGACTATGGCAGACACTGTTCACAGCAGCAGTGGTATAGAGAACAACTCCATCTACCTCGTACATGAGCTACAAATGGCAGTGACAAGTCTCTCGCCAAAAGACTTAACAAGAAATATAGATCATGAAATATAGCAAAAATAATTAATGTAGAGTAGTGAAATTCCGGAAGACATTTGTGTAGGTAACTTATTCAAGTGATTAACATTGCAAGATCACAGCGTAATGTAAGCACGAGACGAGGCATTGCAAAATTGCAAATGCTGATACACTAATAACCAGTGTATGTGCCAGATTGTTGAGTGCCAGCATGCAAATGTGCTTGCATTGTGGTGGAAAGGTGGTGGATGACGTTTTGTGGGACGCAGTTGCATGCCTGTTGCACTCGGTCCATCAGTACAGGAATGGTTCACTTTGTTTGTGGACGATGCTGAAGTTGTCGCCCGATGATATCGCATATGTGCTCGACTGGAGACATATATGGTGATCGAGGAAGCCAAGGTAACATGTCGGCATTTTGTACAGCACGTTCGGTTACAACAGCGGTGATGTTCTTAGGTTAGTTAGGTTTACGTAGCTCTAAGTTCTAGGGGACTGATGACCGCAGATGTTAAGCCCCATAGTGCTCAGAGCCATTTGAACCATTTACAACAGCGGTATGTGGGCGAGCGTTATGGTATATTGGCAAACACTACTTCCCCAGGGAAGCGTTCTGGGACCGCTACTGTTCCTGATCTATATAAATGACCTGGGTGACAATCTGAGCAGTTCTCTGAGACTGTTCGCAGATGATGCTGTAATTTACCGTCTAGTAAGGTCATCCGAAGACCAGTATCAGTTGCAAAGCGATTTAGAAAAGATTGCTGTATGGTGTGTCAGCTGGCAGTTGACGCTAAATAACGAAAAGTGTGAGATGATCCACATGAGTTCCAAAAGAAATCCGTTGGAATTCGATTACTCGATAAATAGTACAATTCTCAAAGCTGTCAATTCAACTAAGTACCTGGGTGTTAAAATTACGAACAACTTCAGTTGGAAGGACCACATAGATAATATTGTCGGGAAGGCGAGCCAAAGGTTGCGTTTCATTGGCAGGACACTTAGAAGATGCAACAAGTCCACTAAAGAGACAGCTTACACTACACTCGTTCGTCCTCTGTTAGAATATTGCTGCGCGGTGTGGGATCCTTACCAGGTGGGATTGACGGAGGACATCGAAAGGGTGCAAAAAATGGCCGCTCGTTTTGTATTATCACGTTATAGGGGAGAGAGTGTGGCGGATATGATACACGAGTTGGGATGGAAGTCATTACAGCGTAGACGTTTTTCGTCGCGGCGAGACCTTTTTACGAAATTTCAGTCACCAACTTTCTCTTCCGAATGCGAAAATATTTTGTTGAGCCCAACCTACATAGGTAGGAATGATCATCAAAATAAAATAAGAGAAATCAGAGCTCGAACAGAAAGGTTTAGGTGTTCGTTTTTCCCGCTCGCTGTTCGGGAGTGGAATAGTAGAGAGATAGTATGATTGTGGTTCGATGAACCCTCTGCCAAGCACTTAAATGTGAATTGCAGAGTAGTCATGTAGATGTAGATGTAGATCATGTAGATGAATGCTATTCATGAATGGCAGCTCAACGGGTCGAATTAAAAGACTGACGTACCATTTTCTAATCTGGGTGCCCGGGGTAACCAAGAGAGTGCCTCTGCTGTCATACGAAATCGCATCCCAGATCATAACTCCAGGTGTAGGTCCAGTGTGTGTACCACGCAGACAGGTTGGCTGCAGGCCTTCAACTGCCTTCCTTCTAACAAACACACAGCCGTCACTGGCACCGAGGCAGAACAAACTTTCATCAGAAAGCATACACACCTTTACCTTTCTCTCCAATGAGCTCTCGCCTGGCACCACTGAAGTCGCTAATGGCGGTAGCTTGGGACGACTGGCGTCTGTCTTGGAGCTGTCCCTGAAGCCACTGATATGTAATAATTCGTTGTGTCACTGTGATGCCAACTGCTGCTGCAGATACTGTACGATCCGCCAGAGCCATAGGCATACTATGGTCTTCCCTCTCGGTAGTGGCTCGTGCCCATCTGGACCCCAGTCTTCTTGCGACCGTACGTTCTCGTGTCCACCGCCGCCAGCAGTCATGTGCAGTGGCTTCATTCTTGCCCAGTCTTTCTGCAGTGTCGCAGAAGGAACATCCAGCTTCTCGTAGCCCTGTTACACGACCTCGTTCGTACTCAATCAGCTGTTGGTACTGGTGTCTTTGTCGCTTTAAAGACACTGCTGACCAACATCAACTCACCGCAACCAATCTCAAAGGTAACTAGCCTAGCGTTCATAACCGTTACAGCGTATATTTAAAGCAAACCTACTTTGCATCAAAAATGGTTCAAATGGCTCTGAGCACTATGGGACTTAACTTCTGAGGTCATCAGTCCCCTAGAACTTAGAACTACTTAAACCTAACTAACCTATGGACGTCACGCACATCCATGCCCGAGGCAGGATTCGAACCTGCGACCGTAGCGGTCGCGCTGTTCCTGACTGAAGCGCCTAGAACCGCTTGGCCACACCGGCCGGCTGATTTGCATCCTCAGAGTGGCAGTACTAGCGCCTCCCTCATGCGACTGGTGCGAAATTTGAATGGACGTCATCTTTCAGATGTAGAAACACGCCTAACAACTGTCGTGTATGTCGGACAATTCGTTCTTGGTGTCGCGGTTTTTTTTTTTTTGCGATAATGAGTATCCCGTTTGCTGGGCGTTACTTTTATCAACAACGGGCTTTGGTCACCAAATGGAAAAGCTATATCCACAGAACTCTGAACTCATTATTTGTGACAAATCAGAGTTTCCTACCGGACGAGGCCTCGCCCCTGGACATTCACCTTTCTCAGGGAGTGATCTCGCGCTTGATCCATCTGAGCAAACTGAGGCTTCCAGTCGATTTTTGAGGCGCGCTCGCGTGTGACTGTCGGGAGGGAACTTCCTGCGTGTCCTACTGGGGAGAAGAGGAGTTTGTGGCACAACTTGACGAGAAGAAGGGACCGGTGTGTAGGACTTGTTCTGAGGCATCAAGGGATCACCAATTTAGCATTTGAGGGCAGCTAGGAGGGTAAAAATCGTAGAGGGAGACCAAGATATGAATACACTTAGCAGATTCAGAAGGATGTAGGTTGCAGCAGGTACTGGGAGATGAAGAGGCTTGCACAGGATTAGGGTAGCATGGAGAGATGCGTCAAACCAGTCTCAGGACTGAAGACCACAACAACAACATATTTCGTTGACTACATAGCTCTAACGTAGCACGTATGATTGATGTACGATGTGCTGAGTTGCAGAGTGAATGTAGCTTCACACTTGAGCTGTCTGCTCGACACGATGCGACACCTAACTCATGATTCAAGACAAATGTCAAAATTAATCTTCTGATGAAATGTGAACGTAAAAATGTTGTCTGCGATCTCTGCGCACTCTTCTACCTATTCCCATGTTAAATTATTGCGTCTGATGTATATGGCGAAAAGAATTGGGCTAAATGATATATTATTTATTATAATAATATACTCATCCGTCGAGAAGTTGCTCATTTTCCTAGGTAGTGTGACGTGCCTTAGTTGCAGACAGAACACCACACGTTGTTTGATTTATTTACTTTCTATGTTGTTAGCGGCTAATCGCGAGTTTTCACATTTCCTTTAGAGGAGGAGGAGATTAGTGTTTAACGTCCCGTCGACAACGAGGTCATTGGAGACGGAGCACAAGCTCGGATTAGGGAAGGATGGGGAAGGAAATCGGCCATGCCCTTTCGAAGGAACCATCCCGGCATTTGCCTGAAGTGATCTAGGGACATCACGGTACACCTAAATCAGGACAGCCTTACGCGGGATTGAACCGTCGCCCTCCCGAATGCGAGTCCAGTGTGCTAACCACTGCGCCACCTCCCTCGGTTTTCCTTTAGAAATTACATATAGTTACAATAGAAAGTGACAGTGAAAAAGACTTCACACTCTGCCCCCAAAGAATATAAAAAAAATCACACCACGATACGCTGGAAATGAAGCGCGACCGCTACTACAAAGAAAATCTATCCCCGATTATTTTCAGGGAATAAAAGAACCAAAAACTGCTTGCAGAGAAATGTAAACTATTTGTTTCTGTGGAATGCAAATTACGAACTAACTCTTCACGCGTTTTTTACTATTATTTATAAGGTATGTATGAGCGCTAGAATATTCTGGAAACCTCCATCGCCATATTAATTACTGAATTAACATCTACGATAATGATTGAAGCAGAATTAACGTCTGTTTCTCTTAACACCAAAAATTTGGTAAAATTGTGTGTTTTAATGAATGAAAAAAGTCTAAGAGCCAAAGTAGTTATAAAAGATATGTTAAATAACCCTGAATCAAAATTCGAAGTTTTCAGAATATAGCACTTGTAAAAGTTTGCTTACGTTTTTAATACTGTCATTTTATGTCAAATGAAGTTGTTCGTGAAGTTAATTTCATCGCGTAGTAGTAAGATGCCTAGTTACCTAATGAACAATAAATTTAAATCTGGCACAAATTAAAAACCCTTTGAAGATTTTATAAATGTACGTGGTATTTGTTATTACTTGAGTAACTTAACTGGAAGCAAATTATATTATTTACAGATGCTTGGTTTTAAGGGAAATTGTTAGGGTGACTACCTCATTGAGATTTCACGTTTGCAATTTCTAGTATGCATATATGTTGTTCTCATTCTTAAAAAAATAACGCAAGTATAAGAACTGAAAATACTCCCCGGTACCGCGAACTACCATAAAAATCATGTATCGTGTATTTTAAGACTAAGGTGATATCCAGCGCTTCAGAAATGAAAGTGGTACGGAACGATTCATTTTGTCTAATTAGCCTAAATCTTGATTTGTTGCAATTCGCACTCGGGAGTATGGCGTTTCAAATCCCACTCGGTCAATTTATATCTAATTTTTCCTCGGTTCCCTAAATCGTTTAAGGCAGACCCTGGAACGGCATCCGTGACTAGGACACTTTCGATTTTCTTCTTCAGTCCATCTCTGACGGTCTCACCGCCGACGCGTTGTTAAATAGAATCTTTGCTGTTCGTGATGCTTTAACTGAAATACGAATGTTGAGGGTAGTAAATAAAGTTACGAAATGTAAAACCTAACCTCGCGCTATGCTGGATGTTACCCTTTTAGAAGTGACAGTTTTCGCCAGCAGTGACAGACAAGGACCGCCAAAAATCGCAACACTGAGTTGTGCAGCGCAGACGAAAGTTGGTAAACGTGTTTCTACACATGAAAGATGATGTCTATTCAGATATCGCGCCAATCGCATTAGAGTGGCGCCAGTACCGCCACTTTGAGGATACAAATCAGGTTTGCTTTACTCACTTTAACGGTCGTGAGCGTTAGCTACCTTTGAGAGTGGACGTGGTGAACTGATGTTAGTCAACAGTACCTTTAAGGCGACTTAGAAGCGTGTATCAGCGCATCACTGAGTGTAATAGAAATTTCAGCTGCAGTTGGCACCCCAGTGACACATCGGACGGTTGCAAATCTGTTACTTCCAAACGAGCTCTGAGCCAGACGCCCTGTAGCGTGCATTCCACTGACCCCAAACCATCGCCATCTGCGACATCAGAGATGTCAAGCGAAAGCCCACTGGAGGGCAGCGTGGAGGTCTGTTGTGTTTTCTGATGAAGGTGGTTGTGCATTTGGACATACACTGGAATTATGGTCTGGGGGGGGGGGGACTATTTATTACGACAGTAGGAGTACTCTTGTGTCTGTCCCACGACCCTGACTGCCAATTTTGTGTCAGTCTGGTGATTCGACCTGTTGTGCTGCCTTTCATGAACAGTATTCTAGAAGGTGTTTTCCAACAGGATAACGCTCGACCATGCACCCCTGTTATAACCCAAAGAGCTCTGCTGAGTGACGACATGTTGCATTGGCCTCGAACACATATGGGACATCATCCGACGACAACTTGCGTCATCCGCAAACAGCATTAGCCGTCCTTGTACTGACCGACGAAGGGCAATGAGCATGGAACGTCATCCCACAAACTGACATCTGGCACCTCTCCAACGTAATGCATGCACGTTTTGTTGGATGGTTGATCTGGGGGGGGGGGGGGGGCGGGACAAACAGCGAGCTTATCGGCCCCATCGGATTAGGGAAGGATGGGGAAGGAAATCGGCCGTGCCATTTCCGGTATTTGCCGTGTGCGGTTTAGGGGAATCACGGAAAACCTATATCACGATGGCCGGCCGCGGGTTTGAGTCGCCCTCGTCCCGAAAGCGAAACCAGTGTGCTAACGACAGCGCCACCTCGCGCCGTATGCACATTTTCATGTTTGCATTCAACCTTTTTGGCAGTTACACCGGTTAGTAATGTATCAACATACTTATGGTGTTGCAATATTAATCACTTACCTATACAAATGTATTCCCGAAATTTCATTGCTCTACTTTAATTATTTTTTGGTGTTGCGAATTTTTCTGTTGGTGTGTACCATCTTCCCATTCTAATTACCAGTGAACGCAAAGTTTAAGGCTGTATCCAAAAAAAATGTGTGACTCGCTGGTTCTTCGCTATGCCTTCCATGACCTAAACATCGAATTTAATTTCGGAAAAGAATCGTAAGATGGTATAGAGTCTGACTTCGGACCCTTTGGGTCTCTGTTGTCAGACCATTCGGCACAACAGTACGACGTAAAAGAGGAATCAAAAGGCGCCGAATAGCAAAGCAAATATGTTGATCAAATCAAAATGGTTCAAATGGCTCTGAGCACTATGGGACTCAACTGCTGTGGTCATTAGTCCCCTAGAACTTAGAACTACTTAAACCTAACTAACCTAAGGACATCACACACGTCCATGCCCGAGGCAGGATTCGAACCTGCTACCGTAGCGGTCGCGCGATTCCAGACTGACGCGCCTAGAACCGCTCGGCCACACCGGCCGGCTATGTTGATCATTCAGCGATTGACGTATGTAGTGCATTCTGTTCCATGTCTCAGTTGCCCTTCACATCTTCTGTAAATATCAGAAAAAATACTGAAACACTAGTGTAGAAACTGTGCCCATGTGGGTGTTTTCAAGATGGAAAACTCTCACGCTCACGCCCATCCTGCTGCGATTTCTCGCTTAAAAGATGAAAATTCTGCTACAGCCCACCTCCCTAAATAGTAAGGAATGAAAACGTAGCATCTGTATCCAGAGCTATTTGTCGTGAAATTTTGGCATTCATCGCGAAGCTGACATGAGTTGTCTCTCTGCCACACTCCGCAGCTCGGATTCTGGGTACGCTATTGAAAGTTGTTTGAGATGACGTTTGACACTTTAAAAAAGTTTCCTCATAGACAAATATAAGACGCAGTCCGCAAAAGCTCGCGTATAGAGTGCACGATAGAAACGGGAGCCTGACGTAAGACTCTGAGGGACTGCGGTTCGCTAAAAGCCGGAGATGGATCAGTGCCATAAAAAGCGGCGATACTGATTCGTGGAATCTCTGTACTAGCAGACAAGGATGGACTCTGAGAAGGGAGAAACGCCGTCGCCGTGTGCCGGCAGACTCTAAAACGTCACCCACGCACATCGGGCCACCGACGTCACGCGTTATACGACCCGCCATGACGGATGTGTCTCGCACGTGTTGCCACTGGCCAGCGCCCACGCGGCACATATACGTTCCGGAAGAGCGGATTTAGACGCGCCGTACCTTGACACCAATTCTAGGAAAATTCCTGTGCTCGTTAGCAGACATGGCAGCGCGCGTTGATCTATGCGGGATTGTCTAAAAGTTGTTCGTCAGCTGCTACGGAAATATCTTGATGCCACCGGTGTGCAGCATTCACATAATTGATTCGCCTCGATGGGCAGTGAACCCAGCACATTCAGTGCGGATGCTCATTTTCGTCTGACCTCCTGTGGCATCTCAAAGTAGTGAGCTTGGAGGACATGGGCGCTGTGTTGGGAGTGTCAGTCGGCCGATAAACACTGTGTCCGGGTGGCGCAGTGGTTAACACAGCTGCCAGGGGGTACCGGGTTCGAATCCCAGCCCGGCACACATTTTCCTCGTCGCTGCTGATGCCACACAAAGTTCTGGAACAACTATCATTATCAATCCCTTTCCTTTATTTCTCTCCCCTCCTTCGTCAACTGACAGAATATGCTCCAGTACAACTATCGTGACCTTGCGAGAAATTGAAACACCAATTCTCCCTTACTCCTCCGATCGAAATAGCTACAGCGTCATACAGCTGCGTCAGAAATAAAACTGTCTTGTACCATACATTTTGCATTAAATTAGGTGAGGCTACCTGGAGGATGATTTCAACACCGCAGTACTTTACTTGGGATCGTCCTATCGGAGATGGTACTTGCAAGCCTTTCAACGATTTTGAAGCTGAGTTACCCACCAGTTATAAGTGAGCCCCGAAGCAAGGTGCAACTTGACAGAGGAAAATTGTAGGATCGAAAGAGAAACGAAATCTTTACTTTTGAATTTGTAGTCTGACTGTCTTAGCCAGCAAAGTGAGGAACTTCATTGTAAATAAGAAAATTAAAAAAAAATTATTTCAGATATTGAAGGAATCTCAGACTCAGATCTTTTAAAAATAAACAAATTCTGCCGAAATCATTCAACTCTGTGCTCACATTCTTATGAAGAGGTAGAATACAATTTGAAAGTATAGGCAAATTTTTTTTTAACCTCGTCCAGATGTCAGCAGAACGTGGTGACACAGGAGGGAGTGGCCGCTACACACCTTCGCAGCCGTTGTCCACCCCTGTGATCTATGGCCCATGGTGCACCACAGGCCGGTTTTGGATAGCACCATTTTGCAAGCACGCGAACACTTTACAAACCTAGCCGTTTCGGAAATGTTTCCAACCTTGGCCCGAAAGCCATTAATACCTTTACCTTTCGGAAGTCAGCCAGTTCGCTCCGTTTCCACTTTAAAACGACGACTGCGCCGTGTTCCGCGGCCCCCCGACTTGCTTTATATGCCTTCCAGTGATTCCACCTGCCGTCGGTGAGTGGTTACTGCACGTTGACGTCGAAAATCGCTTCCCGCGCCCGGGTTCCCGGTTTCGATTCCCGGCGGGGTCAGGGATTTTCTCTGCCTCGTGATGACTCGGTGTTGTGTGGTGTCCTTAGGTTACTTAGGTTTAAGTAGTTCTAAGTTCTAGGAGACTGATGACCGTAGATGTTAAGTCCCATAGTGCTCAGAGCCATTTGACGTCGAAAATAGGCGGTGGTCACATAAAGTGACTGGACCGTGCATTGTTTTAAAATCAAGTACTGCAGAAGTGTTGCCTTCGCTTAAGATTCTAACAGTACATTTGCTGATTATTATAATCTGTATGCAGCCCTCATTTACTTGAAACATGTTTCGAGCGGACATTTCCTGCTATGTATGTGAAGAATAGTTGTATTACTGCCGCAGGCAATTAAAGTCACTGTTATTGCAGTATGGTATCAGATAGCGCTAAATGCTCGATGATGAGTATATTGTGTTCGAAACTTATTACAAAAGCATGAAATACATAATTAGTGCTGTTGACCGTAATGTGTACGAGGGAAAACCATAACAGACGCAGCACACTTTTATAAACGGCAACACTCGGTAGAGCCGTATGCCTAATAGTTTTTTGTCTCGCCAAACCCTTTGACGTATTACCATGGAATGAAGTCACACTCTCACAGAACTCTTTGTTCTGTATTTTAAAATGTGATAAGTAGATTATGTTCCTAGCGTTACTTTTACCATTCTGTCTAATGCAGCTGATGATCCATCTGACATCATTGGTCTCAAGTATCTGTGCCTCCAGTATGTGATAGTGGCCCAGCAGTTCTAGGCACTTCAGTCTGGAACCGCCCGACCGCTACGGTCGCAGGTTCGAATCCTGCCTCGGGCATGGATTTGTTTAATAGTCCTTAGGTTAGTTAGGTTTCAGTAGTTCTAAGTTCTAGGGGACTGATGACCATAGACGTTAAGTCGCATAGTGCTCAGAGCCATTTGAGCCAGTATGTGATAACGGTGCACATCGCCAATGAATTTACTAATTTAAAATCAGTGACGTTTCAAAGAACATTTCATAATATCCTGTATTATGATAATGGTAAATGAGGAGTATAAACTCAGCTTTGTATCTAGAAAAAATTGTTCGTTTTAGTGTAACTGGGTAATAAATCTAAACGACTGATCTCCGTTTTAGGTGTGTGATGAACGACTTTATCTCCTTGCTCATTTTTAAATGTTTCGTGCTAGTGATACGTAGATAAGCTAGTTAATTAAAGGCATATTGTAAAAGTCACGATGTCTTTGAAAGTAATATGTGGACGATTTGCCAACCAATCAAATAAATACTGTATAAATATGTCTTTGGACAAATGGTGTTTTCAGGTCGTTGTTCTTGTTGTTGCAGGTAAGAGGATTTTTCGTTGGGCTTCTCATCACCGATCGCGGGTGTGGTAAGTTATGGTGAATTATTATGTAGATCTCGTTAGCGTTAGATTGTATGGCTTTCGTAGCCTTTGATCGGAATTCTTAGAGTGTCGACGAGCTAATTCTTTGTCCACTTTGTATCGCCTGGCATCGTGAGTCTCCGGAATAGACGACGTTGGTTGGTCGTTCTTTACCGAAGCTTCCTCCTTTGTTCTTGTGTCTAGTGGCTGTCTTGATTTTCTCGTTCTTCAGCACAAAAGAAATTCTAGACATCGTAAATATTACTTGACCGAGAGAACTTTCTAAGCAAAACAATACCATTCAAGATCTATTTTACTGCAGCGCACAGAAGAATATTTATTCTGTGGAGAGGAGTTATTTCAGTGGCCGCTGTAGGGCGTTGACTCTTACACAGATTTCCTGCAAATATATTTTTACAAGACCTCAGTTTATCTCTGCTGCAGTTTCCGCCGCCTCCTATACCTGCATGCCTTGACCACTGCTGACTGTGCTGACCTCAGAGGCTGTCGCGCTCCACGGAGGGTAAGGTGATATCCTAAACCTGTACCTGTCACTCCACCTGTCTTCTTCGGAAGGCCATTAGAAAACTGGTCGGTGTAGGAGAGCCGTGTTCTTTTTGTCCCACACGTCCTTCGACCGTCATGTCCATCCAGCACTGTCACTGGGCCATGGAAAAATCACGAACTGCGAAACATTAAAAAAAAAAAAAAAAAAGGTAGAGGCTTTGTGAGACGAAACACCAACCCATGCAACATTATCGCATGGCCCGCGCGACATTATCTTATGGCCCATGCAACTTTATCGCTTGTCTGTAGGAGAACCACAAACAATAAAAAAATTTAAAAATGTTTTTTGTTGTTGTTATGATCCATCAGGGCGTTGTTTTTGTTCTCAGTTCTTCCACGGTCATGCCAGTGATTTTTTTTGATGTCCCTTATCAGTCCTCTCCCTGGTTTTCCTATACTATTTTGACCTTCCATTCTTCCGAGAATTACAGTTTGTTCTAGTGAGTCATCTCATGTACAAGTAAGCTCACCCAAAGTTGTTGTAAGGGGATGCATATAGACGGAGTCTTTCACAACATCCTCCTCTCCCACAAAAGAAATAGATACTGTGAGAGAATGCGATCTCGAAGTTTGATAAAGAGAAACAGTATCTCACAGTTATCAAATATTTACGCTTGTAAATCGATGTAGTAGTATGTTCCTTTTTATCCGACGCGTTGATTTGAACGGTACATCGGGCGCAATGTTTTTAGGTCAGCGAAGGCCGTGAAATCGCACGTTACGTTTGGAGGAGCCGTGTTTTGCGGGGCCACTGTACCATTAAGGAAATTGTTTGGCGCCGGTTTTAATGTTCATGACGCTTGCAAGGGGAGCTACGAGGGGTAGCAGTCTGCTATTTAAAAAAAAACCACCTCACACCGTCGTGACCACTTTCAAAACACTGAATGTTTGTCGGCTAGACTATATGCCTATCCAGATAACGAGCACATTCGGGACTCGCTGCTCGTCACGAAGACGGCTTGATTAGTCGTAGTAGTATTGTGAAAGAAGACTAGAATCGTGAAAAGCTTATGGGGAAAAAAGCTCTAGTTAGTATACATCAACGTTACAGTTTGCATTAGACTTTGTGAGACAAGTGAAAAATTTAAGAGTCAAGCAAAGGGATTTGATGTCAGCGAAACTAAGCTCAACAACCTTAGAGGACAAGCTGAAGGCAGGGATGAAAATCGGTCATAATAAGACTAAAATAGTGTAAAAATGAACTACATCCACTTGACTGCTTCGTAATTCACATTTCAAGTATTTGGCAGAAGGTTTGTAGAACCAGTTTCAGACTATTTCTCGTCTATTCCGCCCTCGAATATCACTTGGAAGAAATGAACACCTAACACAGAACATAAGACGTGGAGGAGACATTATCCAGCAGTCTGTCAGATTGAAGAGAATGATAATATACCGGGCGGTTATAATTAAAGTGCAGTTACTCACGGACGTCCAATTTGTGCCGCAATTATCGTTTGGCAGCGAAACTTGGTAGATATGCTATTGCGTTACTGTGGAACCGCTTTACGCTGAAAGAAAAAACATTAGTTCCAGTTGTGACCACCAACTGTTTGTATGACGGTATGACATCCGCGATGTCATTTGACAGTCTATAACGTGAGAGAACAGTATGGAAATCGAGAAGAGAGATCGTGCCCTGTTAGTGAAACTGTATTACATGAATAGCACCGCTTACAGTGCTGTGTGGGGACAGTCTCGCCATATGAAAGTTCTGAGGAGAGGCCCAAGTTATTACATGGTTTAAAGAAGAAGATGATGATGATAATGAAATTCGAAAACAGGGGCGAGCGTGGTGTGTCACCTGGAAGAGGAAGGCGTCCTATCCCGGTGGAAGGTGTTGACGAGGTTGCTGTCGCTGTAAATGACTATGCAGCACGTGACCCGGGTAGTCCTATTGTTCGTGCAGTGTCACGAGAAGTGTCCATCCCATGGTCAACAGTATGGGAAGTTTTGCGGTCTATTTTTACACTGGTACGCGTACAAGATATAGTCGGTGTAGCAACAGAAGCCTCATGATCCACAGCAACGTTCTGAATTAGCCTTTCGGTTTCTGGCCCGGATCAAAGTTGATGACATGTGTCCGGGCCATAGTCAATGGAGTGACGAGACACATTCTGCACCACAGGGTTTGCTTAATGCAGCCGTCCACAAACGTGCTGTCTCCAGAGGTCTTCCAGAAGCAAGACCTGCAAGATCACCTGATCTGAGTGTGTGTGACTTTTGGCTCGGGGTTTATCTAAAAGAAAACGTTTACTGGCGGCACGTTCGGTCTCTACGTGATCTGAACGCCAGTATACGGGAACACGTTGCACAGATTCCACTTGAATTCTTGCGAGCAACTGTTGATCAGGCCTTTTTACGGGTGCAGCATCTGGCCGACACGTCTCCGTTGCTAATATTGAACAAATTGTGTAAGCGGCGGTTAATAATAAAATCAACATTATGCCGTTGTTACGTCTTTAATCTTTTCTGCCCATGTGCCTTTCCTAATCTGTTACATATGGAAACATTTCAATACGCGTTTCTTGCATTCAGAGCGCCTGATTTGCACCTGGTAGTCAAAATTTGAACAAATTTTCCTGCAGTATAAATCGGTTCCACATTGACGCATAGGTATATCTGCCAAGTTTCACTACCATACGGTAATTAGAGCCCACACTGGAATTCTGTGAATAGCTGCACTTTAATTAGTGAGTGGTATGTTGAGGAAAAAATTATAATAAGCAGGAAAATCATAAAAAATGGCGTGCTTGGAGGGAATCACATGATACATCAAACTGCGAGTCTTTTCCTTCACTTTTCTATTTTCACCAATTTCTGGCTAAAGGCAAGCTGTAATACCATTGTCTCTTTTACAAGATATTTTAATTTTCAATGAAAAGGCTGTCTTTTTAACTGATCAGCAGCTAGATATGTCACTACACAATCACCCTTATCCATGGTATAGTTCCGACGTATAATGAACCAAAGAAAATCATTCTGTCATTGAGATGAAGAGAGATCGCGATTTGCTAGCAGTGAGGCAGGTGTTTACATGGGGAAACAATATGTTTCAAGATGTGCACTGCACAATGTCTTTTGAACTGTATTTGCACTGACTCCATAGGGCCACGGATTCTATTGTTTGATCGTTAACAGAGGTTCCAATATCCAGATCACCGTAAAAATAATAACACAATACCGCTTTTGATTGTTCATATAACCACTCCAATATAGATTCAGATAATGTGAATTTGGTTCCCGTTTGTCTGCTATCGCAATCAGCAATCCCTCTAGATAAACGTTCTACTGCATTTGAACCGGTATGGGACGTACTAGGTTGTTATTCGTTTCCGTTATTCAACTGAAGGAATTGCATTATACGCTGAAGAGCCAAAGAAACTGGTACACCCGGCTGATAACGTGTAGGGCCCCCACGAGCACACAGAACTGTCGGAACACTATGCGACATGGACTTTGACTAATGTCTGAAGTAGGGCTGGAGGGAACTGACACCATGAATCCTGCAGGGCTGTCCATAAATCCGTAAGAGTACGAGGGTCTGGGGATCTCTTCTAAACAGAACGTTGCAAGCCATCCCGGATGTGCGCAATAATGTTTGGTGGGCAGCGGAAGTGCTTAAACTCAGGAGAGCGTTCCTGGAGCCACTGTGTAGCAATTCTGGACGTGTGGGGTGTCACGTTGTCCTGCTGGAATTGTTCAAGTCCGTAAGAATGCATAATGAACATGAATGGATGCAGGTGAGCAAACAGTGTACTTACGTTCGTGGCAACTGTCAGTGTCGTATCAGGGCTCCCATATTACTCCAACTACACATGCCCCACACCATTACAGAGCCTCCACCAGCTTGAACAGTGCCCTGCTGACATGCAAGGTCCATGGATTCATGACGTTGTCTCCATACCTGTACACGTCCAACCGCTAGATACAATTTGAAACGAGACTCGTCCGAAAAAAATGGTTCAAATGGCTTTAAGCACTATGGACTTATCATCTGAAGTCATCAGTCACTTGGACTTAGAACTGCTTAAACCTAACGACATCACACACATCCATGCCCAAGGCAGGATTCGAACCAGCGACCGTAGCAGCAACGCGGCTCCGGACTGAAGCGCCTAGAACCGCTCGGCCACAGCAGCCTGCTACACTCGTCCGACCAAGCAATATGTTTCCAGTCATTAACAGTCCAACGTCGGTGTTGACGGACCCAGGCGAGGCGTAAAGCTTTGTGTCGTGCAGACATCAAGGGTACGCGAGTGGGCCTTCGGCTCCGAAAGTCCATTTCGATTATGTTTCGTTGAATGGTTCGGACGCTGACATTTGTTGATGGCCCAACATTGAAATCTGCAGCAATTTGCGAAAGGGATGTACTTCTATTACGTTGAACGATTCTCTTGAGTTGTCGTTGGTCCCGTTCTTGCAGGGCCTTTTTCCGGCCGTAGCGATGTAGGAGATTTGATGTTTTACCGTATCCCTGATATTCACGATACACTCTTGAAATGGTAATAGAGGAAAATCCCCAGTTCATCGCTACCTCGAAGATGCTGTGTCCCATCGCTTGTGCGCCGACTATAACACCAAGTTCAAACTCACTTAAATTTTTATAATCTGCCATTGTAGCAGCAGTAACAGATCTAACAGCTGCGCCAGACACTTGTTGTCCTACATATTGGCGTTGCCGACCGCACCGCCATATTCTGCCTATTTACATATTTCTGTACATGAATACACATGCGTATACCAGTTTCTTTGTCGCTTCAGTGCATCTGTATTAGATGTAAAGAGACACATAAATGCAAGAGCATTTGCAAAATTATCAAAATTTGATTGTTATCAATAGTGCATTATTCAGGACTGGCTAATTTGGTAAGCTGATTCGTATGTTTTAGATGCGAAATCTCTTTTACACAGTCAGTATCTTGCGTTAAGACGTTCACTAGTTCTGCGCGTAGCAGTAGGAATGAGTCTTTCACTGATATGGAAGTTTCTTAACCATTTCGAGTCTCAAAAACGTTGGAATGCAGTTTAAAGTTCCTGATCACATGGCGCTTCGTGGTTGGCATAGATGTCATTTTGTGTGAAGTACATCGTTGCATTTGAGCGCGGAATATGTTCTGGGATTTTACTACCAGGGGCGCTCAGTAAGTAATGCAACACATTTTTTTTTATAGTATTGCAACACATTTTTTCCCTGAAAGCTAGTTCGTTGTATTCAGGATTCCAGTACAACATATTATTCCAGACTCTTTTGGCTGAACAATCCTGTTTTTTAACATAATCTCCGTACAGTGCGACGGCCTTTTGGTACCTTACTGGGAGCGCCCGTACGCTCGCCTGCTAACGCTCTAGTGGTCGAAGCGAATGTCGTGCTGCATCAGAACCTCCCCATCATTCAGTGCTTCTGGTGTAGTGCGTATTTCTTTGAGCCATAGTTGCAGATGGAAGTAAGAGAGTGCGAGGGTCCTTGCTGTAGGGTGGATGAGGAAGAACAGTCCAATGAAGTTTTGTGAGCTCCTCTCGGGTGCACAGACTTGTGTAAGGCCATGCGTTGTCGTGGACAAGGAGAAATTAGTTTGCATCTTTGTGGCGACGAATACGCTGAACACGTTTCTACAATTTCATGAGGGTAGCCAATACACTTCAGAGTTGATCTTTGCACCAAGAGGGCATCAAACAGCATACCCCCTTCAGAGTCGTAGAAGACTCTACCGGCTAAAGGTGCGATTTTGAACTTTCTTACTTCGGAGGAAAGGTGGTGTGGTGCCAGTGCATGGATTACCTTTCTGTTTCCCGTTCGAAGTGATGAACCCGTGTCTCCGTGTCTCATCGTCTTTGACGATGTTCGGTAAAAATTGTCGCGATTAGCCTCGTAAGACGCAAGCAACGCTGCATAGGTAGCTCTTCTGTTAGACGGTGAAGAATCCAGCGGGCATGCATCTTTGAGCACCCCAACTGGTGGAAGAATGTGTCAGCATTACCAGCAGAGACATCAAGTTGTGCAGCGACGTGTTTGATTGTGATCTGTCGATCACCTCGAATGAGAGTGTCTGCACGCTCCATCACGAATGAGAGTGTCCGCACGTTCCATCACTGCAGGAATCACAGCAGCGTTCGGCCGGCCGGCACTCAGGATATTGGATAGGTTTGCATGACCTGATTACGATGATGACAGACGCCACGCACAACGACTCGCCGTACCTTTGTGCCCTGCCAGGTCTACGTAGGCATTCTGCAAGCGCCTATGAGTATCTGCGCCGAAAGAAACTGTATGACAGCTCTCTACTTGGAACGCACTTCCGATACAGATGCCATTTTGAAGGCTATGTGTAGGGACACCACCTATCGAATTTCATGAAACCATAGGGCTGAAGTGGGAATCTTCCAGAATGCATTTTCTCAATCGAAATTGGCCGAGTAAGAAAAGAGAGCTGCATTACTTATTGAACGGCCCCCGTACAATCCCGCCAACGCCCCCCTGGTGAGTACTACCTCTGCGTCGGAACGGTGGCCGTGCGGTGTTTGGAGGCGGGGCTGGGGCTAGAGATCGCAGGATGCGCGATATTTGGCGTACACAGAGCGGCGTGACCGATATAGCCGCGGCTGGCCGGCCCGGACGCTGGCCAGAGGCGTGACTCACCAGCGGCCAGCCTGCGTGTGGACTGGGCAGACGCCGGCACTCGCCGCTGCCGCCCTCCCGCCGGCCACTCTCACAACCCAGTTCCTCGTCGTTTCGGCTACCCGGCATCCGCAGCAGGCTGCGTGTTCGCAGTTGTTTTGGTCTCTGTATGACGTATGGCCGCCCGTCACGGCTTCGCTCCCTTACGGGAGCTTTTCTTTGGTTACACGTGATATCCTCTACTCATTGTACGAGAGTAGTAATGAAGATTAGATTAGTACTTGTTCCATAGATCATGAATACGACACTTCGTAATGATGTGGAACGTGTCAGGTTAATAAAAGGTGTCTATACAAGATATTACATTACACAAAATATTACATGACACTTAATGTTTTTAATTTTTTTGTGGGGGTTGGGAAATTACCCACTTACTACATCCAAAAATTCATCTAATGAGTAGAAGGAGTTGTCATCTAGAAATTCTTTCAATTTCCTTTTAAACGCCATATGGCTATCTGTCAGACTTTTGATGCTATTAGGTAAGTGACCAAAGACTTTTGTGGCAGCATAATTTACCCCCTTCTGAGCCAAAGTTAGATTTAACTTTGAGTAGTGAAGATCACCCTTTCTCCTCGTGTTGTAGCCATGTACACTGCTATTACTTTTGAATTCGTTCGGATTGTTAATAACAAATTCCGTAAGTGAATAAAAAAGTGGTTCAAATGGCTCTGAGCACTATGGCACTTAACATTTGTGGTCATCAGTCCCCTAGAACTTAGAACTACTTAAACCTAACTAACCTAAGGACATCACAAACATCCATGCCCGAGGCAGGATTCGAACCTGCGACCGTAGCAGTCGCGCGGTTCTGGACTGAGCGCCTAGAACCGCTAGACCACCGCGGCCGGCGTAAGTAAATATTTGCATCAAACGAAAATATTTCAATCTAAATCAATTACTATAATTATTACATTAACAATATGAGTATTTATTATATCAACATTAATTATTCTAGATATAACAATATTTATAGACTTTTTCAAAAATGCTGAAACTATAAATATTGAATATTCAATTAATTATCAAGAAATAACAATATCTTTAGAAAAATTATATAATAGACCAACATTCATTATCACAATAATGATAATGATAATTTATTTAGTTTTAGCACTACTAGCAGTTGTTAAAATCACTAATATTAATCAGGGACCTGAGACTACAGTGAAGATTTCTAGCTCTTGTGTGCAGGATCATCTTGGATGAGCTCCACCAATTATTCTGATTACACGCTTTTGTGCAATGAACACTCTTTTACTCAATGGTGAGTTACCCCAGAATATGATGCCCATACGAAAGCAGAGAATGAAAATAGGCGTGGTACGCTAATTTACTCAGATGCATATCGCTAAAATTTGCAATGACCCTAATAGCATAAGTAGCTGAACTCAAACGTTTCAGCAGATACTCAGTGTGTTTTTTCCAGTTCAACCCTTCATCAATGCATACACCTAGAAATTTTGAATATTCTACCTTAGCTAACGATTTCTGATTGAAGTTTATATTTATTAATGGGGTCATTCCATTTACTGTGTGGAGCTGTATATACTGTGTTTTGTCAAAGTTTAATGAGAGCCCATTTGCAGAGAAGTACTTAATGATTTTCTGAAAAACATCGTTTACAATTTCACCAGTTAATTCTTGTCTGCCGGGTGTGAGAGCTATACGTGTATCATCGGCAAAAATTACCAGCTTTGCATCTTCGTGAATATAGAATGGCGAGTCATTAATATATGTTAAGAACAGCAGAGGACTCAAGACCGAACCTAGCTGCACCCCATTCTTGATTGTTCCCCAGTTTGAGAAATCACCAGTTTTTTGTTAATCATCACATTAAAAATGATTTCGCACTGCACGAGGGTGGTTCGATAAGTCTGGTAAATTTCCATGAAAGAATGGAACATTTTTTGTTGTACCTTCATGGTTGTTCAACTTGGCTCGTGTAAAGAAGTTCAACAACGTACAGCGTCAGTTCATTGTTGACAGCCGCCTATATTGGTCATTTTATCGACTGCGATTGAAAATAGAGAAAGCCGAGTATCGTGCTCTTATTAAACATTTTCATTTGAAGAGTTGAACTGCCGCACAAATCAAAAGAGAATTGGATGAAGTTCACACGAACTCTGCACCATCATTGAAGACCATTTACTTCTGAATTAATGAGCATAAACGTGGTCGGACAAGCACCGAAGAAGGAGGCCGCGCCGACCGTCCTATTGAAGTCACCACTAAGGAAACCATTCACAAAATCCATGATATGGAGAGACTGCTGAGACTGTAAGCATCTCAACTGTGCGTGTGCGTAATTTCCAGGACAGACGATTCGTTACGAAGAAGCTGTGTGCGAGGTGGGTGCTGCGATTGCTCACAGACGACCAGAAGCGCATCCAGCACAACATTTCAACAGAATGTATGCCGATGTTTGATCGCAATACGCGAAACTTTTTGCGCCGGTATGCGACTGTTGATGAAACCTGGATCCATCATACACACCAGAGTCAAAACGGCAGTCAAAGCAATGGACAAAAGCTGGTGACATCGAAGAAGACAAAGACAGCTGGTTAGGTGTCGGTCACTTTTATTTGGGATTTGCAAGCAATAATCCTCATGCATTACTTGGAAAAAAAGAGAACCATAACTAGACCTTATTATGCCTCATTGTTAAATCGTTTGAAACTCGCCTTACCTGAAAAAAAGACAAAGGCCCTCTCACCAGGATAACGTGCCATCCCACACATCTGGGACAACAATGGCGAAAGTGCACGAATTGGACTTTGAATTGCTTTCTCATCCACTCCATTCACCAGAGTTAGTCCCAAGTAAGGATGGCGGTTATCCATGAAACAACCGGTTTTCGGTTATGTCAATGTTTTTCAACGCCAGTTTAAACTGAGTGTTAAAGCCGGTTTCTGAAATAACCGAAGGGGATGGGAACTGGGAAGTAGTGTTTGACAAGTTGGGAATTTGGGTTGGAGGGAAAGCATGCTCGTATAGCCAAAACCATTAAGGAGACCGGTTGCGTAAAGTGGAATGTCCGGGTTCGAGTTCCGTTCTGGCACAAATTTTCTCTTATCGCCATTAAATTATTTAAGTGTCCTCATCCCGCTGAAGTCGGTATTTCTCCTTCATCGACTATTTATTAGAAGCAAAAACTACTCGCGGATTACCCCTTAGGCTGTTCCAAGTGGCCGACTCCTGCCTACGAGGCAGCACGGGGAGCGATCTATGGTCGTGGGACATATAATTAACAAGTCGCCAATCCCTCCAGCCGTTATTACCAGTAGACGAGTCCTTGTGACGCTGCTGTTTCCTTACGAGTCTGAGGAGATCCCTTTCCTGACCTCCGTAGTGCAGAAAAAAAATGAAGAGGTAGTGCTAATCGAAACGGGTCCTTCAGCACCGAAGGCAGCGTCGCAGACCATTCGGCTACGGAGGCGGTCTACTGCATTTACTCAATGTGATAATGAAAACCGTATGACTAACGCACAACGGTGATTGACCGAGGGTAGGCCTTACTGTGTGTTACTAGCAGGAGCTCTGTCCTATTCCATTCATGTATGTAGGCTGTCTGTATGCGTCATTACATGCACTTTTTTCAGTTTTAAATCCTCTATCTTTCGACTGGTTTGGCGCTCTCATCCATCTCTGTCTTGTGCTAAGTTTTTATCCCTACATAACCCCTGCATCCGGTATTCTCTGTGATCTGTGTTGCGTCTTATTAATCTTGTCCACCCCTACCATTTTCCGTCTCTGTTGCTCCTTCCAGCGCTGTGTTAACTATACATAGAGAAAATTCGAGAAATTATATCTAACACAGAGGCTTTGTGACTATCATTCTTCCGACGCGTCGTTCGCGAGTGGAACAGGGGAGGGGAGAATCAGCTAGTGGTACCAGAAGTACCCTCCGTCACACCGCTACGCTGCTTGCGGAGTGTGATTTAGATGTAGGTCACAAAGTTATTCCGGCTTTCGCGGCTACTTGGTGACATACTGCCTGTTGTCTACTGTCTTGGGTTCTTCGGCTGACGTTCGTCTGACGATGTTTCTGGCGCTTCGCCAGCACGCGTGGCTGGCATGTCAAAGCTTCACCATCTTTTGCTGTTGGCGGACAGATTATCTGTACATGTCTCGGCAACTTTTTTTTCCCGTTACGGCTGAGAATTTCTTCTTGGTCCCTTCATCCGTTGTTCTCAGCAACAATCGAACCGCGGCTCAATCAACCTTGAAGCTTCCCTTCTCCTTGTCTTGTTTGTGGGTATCCATGGCTTCCCTGAACAAGCGGGCGTGGTAGTCCTTCTCCGCAGCGAGAACATCCCCGTCGGGGAATATTACTGTATGATCGGTCTCACACATCACGTGCTCCGCCGCGCCTGATTTCTCCACGCGTCCCCGTTTATGTTTGGTGATCCTTGTGTTGATTGATCGTCCAGTCATCCCCACACAGACTTTTCCACATATACAATATGTGCGGTATATTCCTAGCATTGCGAGTGGGGTCCCTTTTGTCCTATACTGATAAATAAACAGGCTTTACGCGACGTTTGCACATTATACGACCGTTTCTGTCCGTTATCCCGGGGATTTATGGCAGAAATTCTGTAATGAAACGATAATTAAATGGACAACCCTAGCTGCAAACAGGCGTTGATGTACTTCATTAGGGACATGTTGAAAATGTGTGCCCCGACCGGGACTCGAACCCGGGATCTCCTGCTTACATGGCAGACGCTCTATCCATCTGAGCCACCGAGGGCAGAGAGGATAGCGCGACTGCAGGGACTTATCCCTTGCACGCTCCCCGTGAGACCCACATTCCCAACATGTCCACACCACTACATTCGTAGTGCGCCTAAGAGATGTTTGCCCATCATACTCATACTAATGAAGTACATCAACGCCTGTTTGCAGGTAGTGTGTCCATTTAATTATCGTCTCATTTCTAGCAAAGCTGCATGGTCATCTACGGTAACTGTTCTTTCGGGAACAGATACTATCGTCATGTATAGAAATTTCGTACGCGACTGACATTTCTTTTTCCGACGTGTCACTTCGGCGAGCGTTAGATTTCGTGACACCTCTTATGCTACTGCTGGAGTAACCATTACCCTTACTAGCGCTTTCCAGGTTTTACATCTCGCGCCCGAAGTGCTGCAGCTCACGTATTCATCTTGTGTCCGTTCCGATGGTATTATATATTGCTCTTTTTTTCTGAAGTGAAGAGCATGATGACTTGATAGTTTGTGTAGCTATCGATCCGTGTGTGTCGATTTCCGATTCACGCTGTGTCAGGTTTTCACCATTCCTCGTAACCAGTATATCTGTATTTCCTCGCTTATTCCTTGTAGGTATACCACCTCCAACAGGACCGTCTCTATTAAAGCACTGTGATGTTGAAAACAATCTACGATAGAATAAGTTTCACTTCCTCATAGAATTCGTTAAGACGGCATTGTTACAAAAAATGGTTCAAATGGCTCTGAGCACTATGGGACTTAACTGCTGAGGTCATCAGCCCCCTAGAACTTAGAACTTCTTAAACCTAACTAACCTAAGGACATCACACACATCCATGCCCGAGGCAAGATTCGAACCTGCGAGCGTAGCGGTCGCGCGGTTTCAGACTGTAGCGCCGAGAACCGCTCGGCCACACGGCATTGTTACACATAAACCAATTATTGGATAAAAGATCACAATTTGGTACGATTGTTTTGACTTATATTCAGAAGTTGGTGATACATGAAGCTGAAACTTTGCATCTTCGTTTTTGGTATTCTACTAAGAGGTGGCGTAGATGTCTGTATGAGGCTGTTTCGTTTGGCGCACCCAAGGATTTCACGTTCGTTGGTAGCTCGTTTCCTAACGGCACCACTTCCTGCAGTAATTTCGTGGTCTTGAACTGTATCCGTGATTAAATGGAAGGCATGATTTTGTCACTTTGAAGTTTATACTGAAATTACTTCTTTCTAAACGAGAATGCTTCAGCAGTTTAGGGATGACGGCTGCTTGATCTCGTGCCTTATTTTCGGACAATAGGTGTAGCTCGTCATCATACTCATTAGTAATTTGGCTCCCGCCGAAACAGAAAGGCGTACGATGGTAGTTTGTCGCATTTCATTGGTGCGGATTACGCCGCTTCCTGAGCCCAACCATCGCTATGTTCATAAGTACTGTGTTATGAAATTTTCGCGGCGGGGCGAATTTAATGTTTCCGCGGGATGGAGTTTGTCCGTCAGTGGGCTAGAGAGTGCCCGTGATTCCTACTAGGGAAGCGGAAACAAACGCAACGCTCGTAGCGAAAGACGAAGTGGGGCGACGCCTGAACCTGCCAAAGAAACACCAGTGTTTGGGAAACACTTCACTTCACGGACGGGGGGCACGCGTGTGTAACGGCTTAGAGCTGCAGCTTGTTTGTTTTGCTTATCGCCCCGAACAGCTACACAGAGTAAGACGGCGAAAAGTCTAGCCCGTAACGAAGTGCCACGATTTAATCGAGGACCGCCAGCAACGACTGTACTTCTTACGTAAAACAAACTGCCCCACTTGTTGCTATGCTACAACAAAGACAGGTGTGTGTGTGTGTGTGTGTGTGTGTGTGTGTGTGTGTGTGTGTGTGTGTCTGTGTGTCTGTGTGTGTGTGTGTGTGTGTGTGTGTGTGTGTGTGTGTGTGTGTGTGTATGTGTCTGGCGGGAGAGAGGGGGGAAAGGGGTGTTAGATTAGATTAGATTCAGTTTTCGTTCCATAGACCCAAAAAATGAGATGATTCTGGTGGGTGTATTCGAGGCGAGGAATAAGTGAGCCCTACAGTGTTTTGATGCTCTGTAAATACAGAAATATACACGTATACGGATGGACTCTCTCTTTTCATTTACCAGTACTTTGTGAAAAATGACTAAGTGTAATCGTATGTCTGGGTTGGAGGCACCTGTTGATGCTTCCTCCGCCTTTATGAATTTAGGTTTTTAAGCTCTGATTTCTGCAAAACACAATGTATTTCTTTTGTGTATTTAGCCAAACATGTTTCGATCCCTGTGTGCCGTCCTCTGTCGGTCTCGATTTATTTCTGTAAAAATATTATGCAAAGTTCATGGCTGTTCTTCTGTAAAGTACGCAATTTTATGTTGTTTTCATTGGTCCTTCGAAGCTACCTTAGTGGTGAAAGCGGATTTCTACAGATCGGCGTGCTTTCATGCCTTCTTATGGTTGGACTGTATGCCTTGCACAAAGTAGTCGGAAGAGTTTGCTTAACGAGTTATTCATTTCGAAATACTTTTTCCTGGAATAATAGCGGTATTGGTTTATGACCTGTACGTGCGTTTCCTGTCCTGTTCTGTATCTTTGGTGCTTAGTTACTACCAATAATAGAATCATACTAATCGGAGTCATTACACTCGCTTCATATCTCTTACAGGTGATGATTGTTGTGGTTTTCAGCCCGAAGACTGGTTTGATGCAGCTCCCCGCGCTACTTTATCCTTTGCAAACCTCTTCATATCCAGATAATTACTGGAATCTACATCAATTTGAACCTGCTTACTGTATTCTTCTCTTGGCCTCCTCTACAATTTTTACCCCCAAACTTCCCTCCAGTACTGAACTGATGATTCCATGATGTGCCAGAACATGCCCTACCAACCGTTGCCTTGTTTTAAAGAAGTTATGCCACAAATTTCTTTTCTTCCCAATTCCCCATACGCGATACACCCATTGTGCTGCTACTGCTAAGGTCCGTACACCGTCTTAAGTATACTTACCGTGTACTCAACGAATGTGACGAAAAGAGTGTAAGATTTTACCACTTAACTTTACTGATATTTACGCCCGGGCCAAGAGCTTGAATAGAGCACTTATTTGGCGGAGCGGACACAAGAAAAAATATGTGGGACTTTCGCAAAATAATTCTCTGAACCCTGATTATTCAGCAGCGCGCGAATCACCGCCTTGTTAATATAGGATTGCATGAGGTACTTCTAGCATTTGTTAAAACTGAGGTCTACGTGGAGCGTTCATACTGACAAAAGAATAATAAAAACAAATCTCAGGGACTGTACTTCGTGTTACCACATTAAAATATTGCTGCAGTATATCTTTACTGTAGCGAAATTTAATTAAAAGGAACCGTGTACTGAAAGAAAGTATTTCCCTTTTTCTTAACGTAATAATCTTCGTCTTGCCGAGAAGCGGCCAATATCTGAACTTAATGGAATGTTCTTAGTTTTTACTTCCACACAACATAAAATAGTATATTCACTTTCTTTTCCTTAATAATTATCGTGCAAGTCTTTTAAAGCGTCCTTTGATGACGGAACGCAATGAAATTTATCCTACGCAAAATGTCTGCCATGAATGGTCGATTGGTCGACCGTTCTTGTTGTTTATCCAGCGTGCTAAAAACCTTACAAATAATATTTTTATTTCTGCATGAAGGTCACTCGGCATATGAAGGAAAAATTACATAATCAGCATAAATTATATTATTTAAAATTTACAACTTACAATGCCTAATGGCCGCCTTACCGTGGGTTAGCTTCGAGACTAGAACAGAGAGTTAGTAATAACGCTGTTCTTTTTAGTTAATCTCTTTATCATAGAGATACTATATAGTTATCTTCCAGAGCCTGTTTGTACCGTTATTAATTCATTTTATTATAAATAACCATTATGAGAGCTAATTGGGTTCAAATGGCTCTTGCACTATGGGACTTAACTGCTGTGGTCATCAGTCCCCTAGAACTTAGAACTACTTAAACCTAACTAACCTACGGACAACACACACATCCATGCCCGAGACAGGATTCGAACCCACGACCGTAGCGGTCACGCGGCTCCAGACTGTAGCGCCTAGAACCGCACGGCCACTCCGTCCGGCAGATCTAATTGCACGCACATTTTCAGAGTTTTTTACAATTTTCATTTTACTTTGTTTTGTGCCTGACATTTCGTCACACGTTTTAATACTTTGTACATTATATCGGTACACCATGTAACTAATCTTCGGCATTCTTCTATAACACTACGTGTCAAAAGGTTCTGTTATCGCCTAGTCTGGACTTCTTATCGTCCACTTCCTTACAAGGCTATATACCGAACAAATATCTTGAGAAAACACCTCCTAACAATGAAATTTATGACCGCGCGGGATTATCCGAGCGGTCTGTGGCGCTGCAGTCATGGACTACGCGGCTGGTCCCGGCGGAGGTTCGAGTCCTCCCTCGGGCATGGGTGTGTGTGTTTGTTCTTACGATAATTTAGGTTAAGTAGTGTGTAAGCCTAGGGACTGATGACCTTAGCAGTTAAGTCCCATAAGATTTGAACAATTAAATTTATATTCGATGGTAAGAAATTTCTCTTCGTCAGAAACGCTTTTGTTGATATTGACAGTCTGTGTTTTATTTCTTCTATACTCTGGCCGTCATCACTTACTTTGCTGCCCAAACAGCAAGGCTCATCTAACTGCCTTTATCGTCTCATATCCTCCTTTCGAGACACTGTCTGTTCCGTCCATCTGCTCTTCCAAGTCTTTTGCTGCCTGTAGCAGAATTACAATGTGATCGACAAACGTCAAAGTTTTTATGTCTTCTCTCTGAACTTTAATTTTTCCTTGGTTGCCTATACTACTTGCTCAGTATGCAGATTGAACATCAGATATAGACTACAAGACTGTCTCACTCCCTTCTCAACCAACCGCTGCTTCTTGTTCAAGACCTTAAACTCTTAAATTTTCATTCTTCTCAATCTTATGTAACACAGTCCGTACGGTCCATTCTGTTCAGTTTGATGCTAAAGGTGTGTCTATTCAGGAAATCTTACCGCCCTCCGCTTTTAAGCAGGGTAGAGTTGCGGTGTACCAAAACTACTGTTCAGTTGTTTTGGTATATAAATGACGTAGTAAATGGCAGGATTACTGGTAGTATCGGTAGCATTGATAAGGAAAGAAACACAAGTAAATGTGTGTGACCTAAACTAGGAGCGGAGGACTTCTCTTTGTTTTTTGTTTGTTTTGCAGATAATTAGAACCGCATATCGTTCAGTGTTAGTCGATTGAGTATTTTGTATCGTCACAGAATATAAATTGCATTTCATAACCAATAAAAATTATTGATTGCATAACTTCTGCGCTTTAATGTAACCAAAACAATTGCTTTTGATGCAAGCACTGTTTACATGCAGTAACATAAAAAGTGTATATAATCTTTGTTAGTTTGTACTCAGTAGCACGTTCTTTATCATGATCAAATTATAATGGTTCAAATGGATCTGAGCACCATGGGACTTAACTTCTGAGGTCATCAGTCCCCTAGAGCTTAGAACTACTTAAACCTAACTAACCTAAGGACATCACACACATCCATGCCCGAGGCAAGATTCGAACCTGCGACCATAGCGGTCGCGCGGTTCCAGACTGTAGCGTCTAGAACCGCTCGGCCACTCCGGCCGGCATCATGATCAAAGGTAAAAGTATTCTGTTACTACTGATAAGAGCGAAAGTGTTTATCAATAACAGAAATTCATTTTATAGAAGCTCGACGAAGTACTGAAACGATGTTTGAAATATGCTGGTTTTGCAGTTATTTTTATTTTACCTTTTTGTGGAGGAAATAGCGTTTTCTAGTGCTATGTGATAAATTTTTATTGTTTTCTTTATTTTTATCACAGCATCTCCCCCTGTCTCACATTGCAAATCAACAATTATCGAATAAAGCGAGACTTAAACATTGACAATTTTAATTTTGCTGTACATACCGCTACATTTAAGTAACAGACTGGAGGATAGCTATATAGAGCAAACATGTTATGTAAGTTACACAGCCCTTTCTATACCCTCACTCAGTTTCTAGATGGTTCACCGTTTCTGGTTTCTAGGCGAACCAAGCAAGAGACTAGTCGCATACTGATACAAAACGATCGAAATGAGGTAACGCCCGGTAGGTATGCAACACACCTCACGTACAGGTACCGCGGTTACTGGGAAAACAACCGTAGTCAACGCTTTCTCACGGTAGTCAACACTAGCCTACGGTAGTTTTAGTAGGGTAGAGGAGAGCCGTTCTCCTAGTGGCTAGAACTGCAGAGCCCTCCGGCTGCGGCGCTTCCTTCCGCATGTGCTGGTTGCTGGCTCGCCGCCCCTCGCCATGGCGGAATGCGGGCGGCGGCCGTGCCAGCGGCTTCCGGCCAGACAGGGGCAACGGCCTTTTATACACCCAGCTGCACCGGCGCAGGTGGCGCTCGCCTTGACTGACCTACGCCGCCACGCGCTCCGCCCTGGCAGACTCCGCTGACCCAGCCCCGTTCTACACGAGCAATTTTCTGGTCTCACGAGGAGAACACGGCCGATTTCCCAAAAAATTGGCTCAGTGGAAGAGGACTGAAAGTAAGCGAATCCCTAGATAATCCATAGTTTCTGAGAATACGACCGTCAAAATTTTCGGCCTTTTAGGGCGCTTCAAGCTCAGGCTAACTATTGTCACAGCGGCTAGCGTCGCAGCCTCTCACTTTCGCGTCCCGTGTTCGAACATGATAAAAATCACTACGTCAATGTTTCTTATCAAGTTAGAACTTACATTAATTGCAAAATTACAACTGTGTTTCACAGAAAGTGTCAGACATTTGTTATACATTATATGTTTTGTGATATGTTGCCGCGCGGGATTAGTTGAGCGGTCTCGGGCGCAGCAGTGATGGACTGTGCGGCTGGTCCCGGCGGAGTTTCGAGTCCTCCCTCGGGCATGGGTGTGTGTGTTTGTCCTTAGGATAATTTAGGTTAAGTAGTGTGTAAGCTTAGGGACTGATGACCGTAGCAGTTAAGTCTCATAAGATTTCACATACATTCGAACATTCAGTTAAGTCCCATAAGATTTCACACACGTTTGTACATTTGTGGTATGTTGAGATGTTACAATCTTTATAATTGTCGCATTCTTATATTTCATTCTTATCTCAGTTCTTAATTCTTATATTTTATTCTTACGGTTATTCTTCAGGAAGATTTGGAGCATTTCCTTGGATGATACCGGTCATAGGAACATTCGAAACATAGAAATTCGTAAAAATACGAGCATCGCGCGAAGACAGATGTGCCACAGCGACATTTCTTCGTATGATTCTCACTCGACAGAGAAACGTCGTTAACATTGCTGAAGATTGGCAATAATTTCGTGGCAAACCACGCATGACGAATCAGTTTTTCGAAAACTGGCGCTAGCAGTTGATTATGAATCAAACTACATCACAGGAATGCACCGAAAATAATTTCAAATAATTTTTCCATTCATTTACTGTCTTTTTTCTTTTTAATTCATTCATGGTAAAATAGTAGACGAATAAGGACAACGTTATTGCAACAAACATTGAAAGACATTCGTATAGTAATCTTCTCTTGACAACGGTTGATCAGTCAAAAACGAGAATAAAAAAATAATAATGTGGTTTCGAAAACGGGGCGCAAAAGTGTGAGGCCGGGACGCTAGCCATTGTGCTACTGCTACCTACTAGCAAAAAGGCACATACACTTGTGTAATCAAAAGTATCCGGACACCTGGCTGAAAATGACTTACAACTTCGTGACGCCCTCCATCGGTAATTCTGGAATTCAGTGTGGTGTTGGCCCACCGTGATTTGGGACCGTTACATTAGCACGTCTTCGGTAAACCCAAGGAATCCCCTCGCTGAACGAGATTTGAAGATGATTATTCTCTCGTGACAGCTGATAAACAGTGCCTCAAACGTTCTGAACCTGACTTGTGCAGTGACGGTATACACGCCTGAGTTCCGCGGTTGCGTAACGCACCTGAAAGGGACAGAATGTGTAGGGAAATGACATTTTGTCTCCCAAGAATGTATCAGCAGACTGTTAAAATGTGAGAGAATTGAAAATAAATTAAAAGAAGATAGTGGATTTCTTTTGTAGTGGCTTTCGTGCAAATTTATCTGTTCACGCTGCGTTCGCTGATGTTTTAGTAATGCGTTTTGTTTCTTCTTAATTTGTATTGTGTTGTTTGCTTTGTTGTCATGGCGTATTGAGAAGGTTGTGTGAGGACTTGATGATTTTTCCGATTAGCATTCTCTCATATGAGAGAGCAAAATTCTCAGAACGAAAAATGTTTAGTTTTTATAGTGCCAGGACAAAGAAGGAGCCTACACTGTGCATAAATAAAATGCAAATATTTTGAACATGGCTGCACTGCAGGAACAGATACAGGGTTACAGAACAGCAAGTATGAAAGACAGCCAACCAGTTGCAATAAAAAAATTAAGGCCCCTAGAATCAAGGCCTTGCCACATCAGTAAAACCAATCACTTAAAGTAAGAGACCATGGTAGCAGCTACGTGACATGTGTCGGAATATAACTACTAACTTGGTCTGTTATTTTAAGTGATTGGTTTTACTATGTAACAAGTCCCTGATTCTAGCGGCAGCAATTTTCACATATAGACATGCAGACCGTCGCCGAGCATGTTATGTGGAGACAGCTTTTACTGAATGAATTACTGATGTGAAATTTGTTTGTCCTCCTTAAGAAGACGGGCTTAAATCCGTCGAAACCCCGGTAAAGTTTATTTGAAAACCACCATTTATGGCAACTGGTTGGCTGTCTTGTATACATGCTAAAATGCAAATGGATAAAAACCTGAAAACTGTTTCAACAGTGAAAACATTCATGAGAGAAGTAATGTCGATTCTTATTTATTACTTAATAAGAAAACAAGATAAAGAATAAAATAGAAACTCGCTATGTACTGGCTTCTAAATATTGTTTGACCAGTTCTTTATGTATACATTTTGTCGAGCATTTTTGAAACACTGGGAGATGGTTTGCATTGCGTTGGCTATTGATGGAGAGGGGCCTCGTATTACAATGTGAAGGTTTTATTTAATTGGAGGTCGAGGACTTCAGATGTTTTGATTTTCTTCCCTTATTTCATTACTAGCAGGTAGGCCCTACCTAATTTCGACGCCGTAGGAATTGCCAAAATACACCAAAAATTGTTACACTTACAACATATCATGTTCCACACAGCATTGTGGAAGAAAACAACATGTGATGGCTGCTGCATAACGATAGCACGCACGGGCACAACTATCGCAGCTCTGCAGTCGAAATGTAAAATAAAGAAGTGCAACCCATTGCGGCTTTTCCCCTGTAATGCGGCAGCGCAGTTCCAGTGGCAGCCATCGTATTACCTTATTGCTTTGTATCTTTTTCTGAAACCGGTATCTCCAGAAAGTGAAAGACGTCTTACATGGATGCAGTTGCTTCAAGCTTCATCCTCCCCCCTTTTTTTTTTGTCGATTTCTGCACCTCTCTTGCTTGCTGCAAAGCCTGGAGCTTTTTTCCCCATCTTGTTTTAGTATGTGCTAAATCAAGCTTGCTTCGAACGCTGAACTTGTGTGGAAATTTATTGACGGTAGTTTTAGAGCTCCAGAAAATAAATTTCGATTTTTTATTACTACTTGCCGTGGAAACGTGTTCTTTAAGTTCTCTTGGCTCGAAATATGTTTTTTTACCTCCTTGAGTATTCACACGCACATTGCCTTATAAGCAGACTTTTCCGACACGTAACAGATATTTAATTTATGTTTTCGGAATTAAAAGTAGAGACTCGTCTTTTCTACGGTGCAGCCTTTTAAAGTAACACATGTGGCACTTTTTTTTAAATTTTCTTTAAAGAAAGCTGCGTGTTACTTAAGCGGTATTAAGTGTGAACTGAAGCTTATCCGTTCGTGATCTGTCCATGCTGTAAGTAAGTCACCCGTCGTTAGTTAAAATGGACAGTTAGAGCCATATGTCATAGGAAGAGTTACCAACCACTATTGAAATGGAGTGTAGCACCAGGCAGAACACATTGAAGGAAGTCAGTAAATCCTTTATATCACGAAACAAAACAAAACAATCTGGTCTTATTCTTTAAAAAATTGCATTAAATCATTTTCTCTGTTCCTGTACCAAGAGAGTAATTCTCCGGCAGATAGAAGCTGTTTGGCTTTCAGATTTGACCCAAGTAATTCGTTGGCATGTTTTACCAGATTCAGGTCACAAGTTAAATCATTTGTTCGTTTTGGCGTAATGATTCTGTTGCAGAACCTTCCTCCGGTTTGTAATCGCACTTTTCCTGAGCTGAAGCAAACCTTCAAGAATGGTAGCTGGAATTGGAGCAGGAAAAAGAGATTCATTACGCGTACTGGTCATAAGGCCGTAGAAAGAATATTTTATATCCTCTTACTTTTTTGTGTTATGGCTTTCGACATTAACCATGTGAAAATTAAAATCGTATGATTTTGCTGCTCATTCCAAACAGTAGGATTTGCTAAGGGCATTAATTTTCTCTTCCCACTTTTCCACAGTCTGAGTCCTTCAACACATGCACGGCATACCTTGTGCGGCGTCCAACTTTTGTGTTGATCACCAAGCTTTGTACCAGAGTAGGTGTAGTAGGCATTCTTCATGAAACTATTAATGTCCTGTCTTTACTTAGCAGCCATGTAGCTACCACAAACATACAGAATACATGTATGCGTGGCGTCTGTTCGCTTGGACAGACACATTTTGTACGTTTGATCCCGCAGTCGGAGATGGAATATGTTCAGAAGGGAGAAATTCCGATCTCTGCCGCATTCGGGCAGTGAAAGAAGTCATCGGCGACATGAAAATTTGTGCCAAGGCCGGGGCCTCCTGCTTATTAGACAGATGCGTTATCCAACCACGCCACCTTGGCACAGTGGCTAGACGCTATGCACGGACTACCCAGGCACGCCTCCCCCCTGTATTCGCCGTACACTACCAGAGTAGAGTCCCCTCGCCCATTTTTCCTCTCTTCGCTCGTCGCATCACGCGAAGTCCCGCTCAAAGTCGAGCGAAGAGTGTTCTGCGCTGAATAGTCATACTAGCCTTCACGGCGCATATACACTCCTGGAAATGGAAAAAAGAACACATTGACACCGGTGTGTCAGACCCACCATACTTGCTGCGGACACTGCTAGAGGGCTGTACAAGCAATGATCACACGCACGGCACAGCGGACACACCAGGAACCGCGGTGTTGGCTTTCGAATGGCACTAGCTGCGCAGCATTTGTGCACCGCCGCCGTGTCAGCCAGTTTGCCGTGGCATACGGAGCTCCATCGCAGTCTTTAACTCTGGTAGCATGCCGCGACAGCGTGGACGTGAACCGTATGTGCAGTTGACGGACTCTGAGCGAGGGCGTATAGTGGGCATGCGGGAGGCCGGGTGGACGTACCGCCGAATTGCTCAACACGTAGGGCGTGAGGTCTTCACAGTACATCGATGTTGTCGCGAGTGGTCGGCGGAAGGTGCACGTGCCCGTCGACCTGGGACCGGACCGCAGCGACGCACGGATGCACGCCAAGACCGTAGGATCCTACGCAGTGCCGTAGGGGACCGCACCGCTACTTCCCAGCAAATTAGGGACACTGTTGCTCCTGGGGTATCGGCGAGGACCATTCGCAACCGTCTCCATGAAGCTGGACTACGGTCCCGCACACCGTTAGGCCGTCTTCCGCTCACGCCCCAACATCGTGCAGCCCGCCTCCAGTGGTGTCGCGACAGGCGTGAATGGAGGGACGAATGGAGACGTGTCGTCTTCAGCGATGAGAGTCGCTTCTGCCTTGGTGCCAATGATGGTCGTATGCGTGTTTCGCGCCGTGCAGGTGAGCGCCACAATCAGGACTGCATACGACCGAGGCACACAGGGCCAACACCCGGCATCATGGTGTGGGGAGCGATCTCCTACACTGGCCGTACACCTCTGGTGATCGTCGAGGGGACACTGAATAGTGCACGGTACATCCAAACCGTCATCGAACCCATCGTTGTACCATTCCTAGACCGGCAAGGGAACTTGCTGTTCCAACAGGACAATGCACGTCCGCATGTATCCCATGCCACCCAACGTGCTCTAGAAGGTGTAAGTCAACTACCCTGGCCAGCAAGATCTCCGGATCTGTCCCCCATTGAGCATGTTTGGGACTGGATGAAGCGTCGTCTCACGCGGTCTGCACGTCCAGCACGAACGCTGGTCCAACTGAGGCGCCAGGTGGAAATGGCATGGCAAGCCGTTCCACAGGACTACATCCAGCATCTCTACGATCGTCTCCATGGGAGAATAGCAGCCTGCATTGCTGCAAAAGGTGGATATACACTGTACTAGTGCCGACATTGTGCATGCTCTGTTGCCTGTGTCTATGTGCCCGTGGTTCTGTCAGTGTGATCATGTGATGTATCTGACCCCAGGAATGTGTCAATAAAGTTTCCCCTTCCTGGGACAATGAATTCACGGTGTTCTTATTTCAGTTTCCAGGAGTGTATATCTGTGTGAGTGGTGTCTGATCTTTCGGACATGCCCGATCATTCACTGGAAATTGTTATGTTCGGCTGCTTGGAGAGTATGTGCGGCCCTCTTTATCTTCCCAAAAAACGGTGCGCCGTGTCAGAGGACCACAATTGTTCGCGTTTGGTTTGAAGAACATTCTGGACAGTTAGAGCGAATGATTTGACCACCCAGATCGCCCGACATGAATCCAGTCGAACATCTATGGGATATAATCGAGAGGTCAGTTAGTGCACAAAATTCTGCATCGGCAACACTTTCGCAGTTCGGAAGGCTGGTTCAATATTTCTGCACGGGAAACGACTCGTTGGTTCCATGTCATGTCGAGGTAATGCACTATCCCGGGCAAAAGGAGGTCCGACACGAAGTTAAGAGATATCCCATGATTTTTGTCACCATAGTGTATTTTGTAAGTTACAGAGGCATACACTTTATCTGAAACTTCCCGTATATGTAGATACAGTATAGCGAAGTAGATACAGTGAAGAGCCGAAGCAACTGGTACACCTGCCTGATATCGTGTAGGGCCCCCTCGAGCACGCAGAAGCACCGGAACACGACGTGGTACCGATTCGACACTATGAGTCCTGCAGGGCTGTCCATAAATCCATGGGAGTACAAGGGGATGGAGGTCTCTTCTGAACAATAAGTTCCAAAGTATCCCAGATATGCACAATAATGTTGATGTGTGGGGAGTTTAGTGGTCAGCGTGTTTAAACTCGGAAGAGTGCTCCTCGAGCCACTATGTAGCAATTCTGGACGTGTGCAGTATCGCATTTCCCTGCTGGAATTGCTGAAGCCCATCGGAATGCACAATGGGCACGAGTGGATGCAGGTGATTCTACAGGATCCTTACGTACGTGTCTCCTGTCAGAGTCGTATCTATACGCATCAGGGGTGCCGCATCCCTCCAACTGCACATGCACCACACCATTAGAGAGCCTCGACCAGCTCGAACAGTCCCCTGCTGGTTTGCAGAGTCCGTGGATTCTCTCCATACCCGTTCATCCGCTGGATACAAATTGAAACGAGACTTGCCCGAACATGCAACATGTTACCAGTCATCAAAAGTCCAATATCGGGGTTGCGGGGCCCAGCCGAGGTGTAAAGCTTTGTGCCGTGCAGTCATCAAAGTTACACGAGTGAGCCTTCGGCTCCGAAAGACCATATCGATGATGTATCGTTGAATGGTTCGGACGCTGACACTTGCTGATCACCCGGCATTGAAATCTGCTGTAATTTGCGGAAGGGTTGCATTTCTGTGACGTTGGACGATTCTCTTCAGTCGTCATTGGTCCCGTTCTTGCAGGATCTTTTCCCGGCCACAGCGATGTCGGAGATTTGAAGTATTACCGGATTCGTGATATTCAGTGTACACTCGTGAAATGGTCGTACGGGAAACCCCCACTTCATCGCTACCTCGCAGATGCAGTGTCCCATGGCTCGTGCGCCGACAATAACACCACGTTCAGACTCACTTAAATCTCGATAACCTGCCGTTATAGCAGCAGTAACCGATCTAAGAACAGCATTTTTTCCCTTTATTGTCCTTTTACACCTTACTCGAGGTGGGCTGGCAGCGGCAATTTTACGCCGCTCTTCAGCCACAGGCAGTACAGAGAGAGAAAAAACAATGAAGACACAGAAGTAACATAACATAACGGTGGGCAAAAAACAGTAGATACAGTAATTAAAAAAAACACACGCGAAGAAAAACAAAAGAATGTCAGCACTGTGCACGAACACTGATGATTGAGACGACTGATCTCCGGCGCGCTAATGTTCACGTGACCTGTGCGAGTCCGGGGACCTGCCAAAAGGGGAAAAAAGGTGGGGGAGAAGGGAGAGTGGAGATACCAGGGGCAGAGGAGATGGGGGGAGGAAAGAAGGCGTTCTAGGATTTGAAGGGATTTGTAAAAGGTAGGAGGGGTGGAGATCCAGGCAGGGTGGGCGTAGCAGATGATAGGGCGGATGAGGAACTTGTATGTGTGGAGGATGGCGTAGGGGTCTAGGGGTCCAGATCCCATGTGCGGCCAGAGAGGAGGTCGAGGAGACGGAGTCGGGAGCGTGCCTTGGCTTGGATTGTCCGGACATAGGGGGGGGGGGGGGGGGGGGGGGGGGTTCCAGGAGAGGCGACGGTCAAGGGTGAAGCCAAGGTAGTTAACGGTGGGGGTGAGGGCGATAGGTTGCACAAAGCGGTGAATCGGACAAGATGGGATTGGAGAAGGTGTTGGGAGCGCTACAGGGTGGGGGCGAGGACAAGGAAGGCGGTGTCATCGGCGTAAACAACTGCGTCAGACACTTGTTGTCTTATATAGGCGTTTCCGACCGCAGCGGTGTATTCTGCCTGTTTACGTATCTCTGTATTTGAATACGCATGCCTATACCAGTTTCTCTGACACTTCAGTGTAGAACGTAGAAGATAGATGTAAGAAGAAGAATATTTAGAGAGAAACCATTTTAGCTTTTGCTATTTATGACATGTTTTCTGGCAGTGCTTACATTTATTTTACGATCAGTCAAGTCTCTTGATATTTTACTAGCGCTTGGGGCCCCATAAACGTAGTAACCGTTTCGTAGAAAGGTAATGAAGAACAGACAATCTTGCGGCACACGAGGAATGCCTTTGTTGCGCTGCTGCGTCCCCGGCTGTCAGACGACGGCGAGGGCGGCCACCGCGCCACCAGCACTGCGCGTCCGTCAGCCGCTCGCCGCTCCCAGAATACGCTCCGTCGCGACGCCGCCGCCGGCTATTGGCGTCCTGGCCCACCGCGAGTCTGCCGCCGTATTTCAGCCGCGCCGGCGCCCGCGTCACCCGCGAATCGGCGACGGCTCCATCGCTGACGTATATTTAGCTGCGATCAAAGGCGGCGTTCGGCGCGCGGAAAGCGGCCCTCTGTCCGACCGTGCGCTAACGTCGTTTTCCGGCTAAAAGCCGGAATAACATCTGCCGCCAGTCATCGGGGCGCGCTGCGGGTGTTCCGCAAAGCTCAGCTTGTGAGCGGGATTTCCCGCACGCGGAGCCCCAAGTATGTCCGTGGACCGCTCTGATCGTCAGGCATCTCTGAGCGATGAGAGCAACTCGTGTGCCCCGTCGGGTGTGGGTGAGTCGGGCTACAGTGATACGTAGAGCCTACAAAAATATTGGAAAAAGCGTTCCCGTACGCGGGCGTGGATTTTCACTCGGGTCATTTTTATGTTCGCTTGCCGCGCGTCGCGATTTGGTGAGCGAGAACTTGCTCGGTATGTAGACGCCTTTAGCAGAGCATAGATACACTGGCTTGTTGGAAGTGTTGTTGGCGAAAAGTAATTGAAGCCAGTAAATTGCTTCTGGATTCGCATATACGCTGCCTCATAAAAAAAAGTGAAGCACCGAGAAATTACAGATCAATATCCTCAACATAGGTTTGCTGCAGTGTCGTTGAACATATTCTCCGTTTGAATATAATGAATTTCCTTGACAGGGAGAAGCTTCTCTCCACAAATCAGCGCCGGCCGTGGTGGCCGAGTGGTTCTAGGCGCTACAGTCTGGAACCGCGCGACCGCTACGGTCGCAGGTTCGAATCCTGCCTCGGGCATGGATGTGTGTGATGTCCTTAGGGTAGTTAGGTTTAAGTAGTTCTAAGTTCTAGGGGACTGATGACCTAGAAGTTAAGTCCCATAGCGCTCAGAGCCATTTTTGAACTACAAATGAACAATTTAGAAAACATCGCTTGTGGGGAAACTCATCTTGCCCTTTTCTCACATGACATCCTGTGAGCCGTGGATGAAGGGCAACAGCCAGTTTCCATAGTTCTATAATTCCGGAAAGCATTTGACACGGTGCCCCATTGCAGGCTGTTAACGAAGGTACGAGCAAATCGAATAAGTCTTTTCTGGCGTAACCGCAGGTGCCGGAACGAAAATGAAGAACGCAAGGGAAGAGAAGGCGGTGAGAGGACGTCGGCCAGTGCTGCTCTGAGTAGGACGGCAACACAACGGGAGCGGCCTCTACAAGGAGAGGAGATAAGCGTCGCTCCTGCCAGCCCCTGCCGGACAGTAGTCGCACAGTGCTCATGTCGTTTCTGAAAACCCAGAATCTACTCTGTAGGAATCAACATGGACTCCGGAAACAGCGATCGTGTGGGACCCAGCTCGCTTTATTTGTTCATGAGACCCAGAAAATATTAGATACAGGCTCCCAGGTAGATGCCATTTTCCTTGACGTCCGGAAGGCGTTCGATACAGTTCTGCACTATCGCCGGATAAAGTAAAAGCCTACGGAATGTCAGACCAGCTGTATGAAGAGTTTTTAGCAAGCAGAACACAGCATGTTGTTCTCAATGGAGAGACGTCTACAGAAGTTAAAGTAACCTCTGGCGTGCCACAGGGGAGTGTTAAGGGACCATTGCTTTTCTCTGTGTATATGTTAATGACTTAGTAGATAGTGTCGGAAGTTCCATGCCCCTTTTCGCGGATGATGCTGTAGTATACAGAGAAGTTGCAGCATTAGAAAATTGCGGCGACATACAGGAAGATCTGCAGCGGATAGGCACTTGGTGCAGGGAGTGACAACTGACCCTTAACATAGACAAATGTAATGTATTGCGAATACACAGAAAGAAGGATCCTTTATTGTATGATTATATGATAGTGGAACAAACACTGGTAGCAGTTACTTCTGTAAAATATCTGGGAGAATGCGTGCGGAACGATTTGAAGTGGAATGATCATATAAAATTAATTGTTGGTAAGGCGGGTGCCAGGATGAGATTTATTGGGTGAGTCCTTAGAAAATGTAGTCCATCAACAAAAGAGGTGTACTTGAGTATTGCTCATCAGTGTGGGATCCGTACCAGGTCGGGTTGACAGAGGAGATAGAGAAGATCCGAAGAAGAGCGGCGCGTTTCGTCACAGGGTTCTTTGGTAAGCGTGATAGCGTTACGGGGATGTTTAACAAACTCAAGTGGCAGACTCTGCAAGAGAGGCGCTCTGCATCGCGGTGTAGCTTGCTGTCCAGGTTTCGAGAGGGTGCGTTTCTGGATGAGGTATCGAATGTATTGCTTCCCCCTATTTATACCTCCCAAGGAGATCACGAATGTAAAATTAGAAAGATTCGAGCGCGCACGGAGGCTTTCTGGCAGTCGTTCTTCCCGCGAACCATACGCGACTGGAACAGAAAGGGAGGTAATGACAGTAGCACGTAAAGTGCCCTCTGCCACACACCGTTGGGTGGCTTGCGAAGTATAAATGAAGATGTAGATGTGCGAAAGAGGTATTTCACACCTGTACGAAGGTGGGCTGGAGAACCACCCTGCATAAAAGCCGTTCCTTCCAGCAGGTGTTTTATCAGCCAGGCTACGAATGATACGAGACCTTAACGTGTCGGCGTAGCTCGCACCCGCGGCGTCGCTGACGTCTTGCTGTCCAGTGCCATCTGTTTGCCAGTTTTTGCACTCCTTTCTCATTTCCAGAAAAGCCCATGTCATTTCAGGCTTGTGTGTCGAGTTTTAGCTCTCTACCTACATTATTCCGTGAATTAGTGCATTTTCAAATGTTAACGGACGTATGGGTCAGCCTGTACGTTAACGGCTTCTATTGTCTTGCTCATTTTCGTTCTTATTCAACGATGCGGTAGTGGCGTACATGAAGAATAATTTTAACTGAGACATGAATCAGCTACGATTTATATCTCATCTAAGATTTGTATTTTCTGAAATGTTTATTTGTCCGTAGCTAGCTTCCGAGCCTCAGATGGTGAGGTTAATGGTAAACTGTCCTAAACCCGAAGGTTCCTTGAAAACCGCGGTGCTTTCCTGGTAGTATTAGAAGAAAGGGCGACCAATTTTAACATCCCGTTGGCGACAAGGTCATTAGAGACGGAGCACTAGCTCGGATTGGGCCAGGATGGGGAACGAAATTGGTCCGTAGGTCCCATCTCGGCACTTGCTTTAAGTAAACATGGCAAGGGTTGCCATAGGGCAAGAAAGGTCCAGTAATCACTCGAACGATAGTATGCGAGGTACCTCCTTAGTGGACGAATTCTGGTAGTGAATTTCCGCCTGCCAAGCCTACAAATAGGTGTACGTGGTTCTCCCATCTAAATCAGTGCTGTCCATTCTCCTAGATATTTTACGGCTATGAGAGTTTTCATTGATTGATTACCATTGGTTTGATTAAGCATTAAATTGTCCGCTGCAGAGTGAAAGAATCTCTTTGGAAGTAATGAGTTTCTACCTATTTATGGTCAATACGTCACAAGTTTACTTTTGTGTCAGTTGCCATTCCCTACAAGAAGAGGCTTTCCTCCCCCACTCTAGTTGCTTTAAAACACAGAAACATCGTCCTCTAACAATTTGGAATTTTCAACATTGGCCACCAGGTCATTGATATGCATCGTTAGTAGTAGAGGTTCATATTTGAGTAGGTGGCAGACTATACATACAAAAATTTGGGCTTCAATCATCGATCTTAGTTTTTTTTCTGTAATGTGTGGTTTCTTTCACCTCTGGCAACGTGTGAAAAAGAAGGAAGGAATATTAGGGTCGTACCGTCGACATCGAGGTTATTAGAGACGGTGCACAACATAGAATTGTTTCAAGGATGGGGAAGAAAATCCTCCGTTCCCTTTTAAAGGAACCATCACGGCATTTGCCTGGGCCGATTTAGGAAAATCACGGGAAACCGAAATCAGGATGACCGGACTCGGGTTTGAACCGTCGTCCTCCCGGGTTTGAGTCCAGTGTATTAACCATTGCGCCACCTCGCTCGGTACGCATGCGATTGAGAGTCAGTTTTAAACTGTAAGACGCCGTATAACTGAATGAGTAAGTCAGATCAGTGATCGGAGGAAATCGAGGACAAGGGCAGTTCCAATAGGCCCATGGATGGTAAACTCCGCTGTGTTGAAGCAAACTTCCGAGATGGAGACAACTTTACCTCATAACACTTGGTTGGGCCTGAAACCTATCTCATCCATATGAAGAATGAAGCTTTGGAGTATTTTCGATATGTTGTTGTTGTTGTTGTGGTCTTCAGTCCTGAGACTGGTTTGATGCAGCTCTCCATGCTACTCTATCCTGTGCAAGCTGCTTCATCTCCCAGTACCTACTGCAACCTACATCCTTCTGAATCTGCTTAGTGTACTCATCTCTCGGTCTCCCTCTACGATTTTTACCCTCCACACTGCCCTCCAATGCTAAATTTGTGATCCCTTGATGCCTCAAAACATGTCCTACCAACCGATCCCTTCTTCTAGTCAAGTTGTGCCACAAACTTCTCTTCTCCCCAATCCTATTCAATACCTCCTCATTAGTTACGTGATCTATCCACCTTATCTTCAGTATTCTTCTGTAGCACCACATTTCGAAAGCTTCTATTCTCTTCTTGTCCAAACTAGTTATCGTCCATGTTTCACTTCCATACATGGCTACACTCCAAACAAATATTTTCAGAAATGACTTCCTGACACTTAAATCTATATTCGATGTTAACAAATTTCTCTTCTTCAGAAACGCTTTCCTTGCCATTGCCAGTCTACATTTTATATCCTCTCTACTTCGATATAACAGTTCAAAAATTAAATAAAAAACAAATGAGAAAAGAGAAACTTCGAAGGAAAAAGTCATAACATAAATTAGTAAGCGTTTGGTTTGCTCATAGGGCAACCGCTGCTACTGAGATAGTGACTTGAATTCCTCCTTGCTCGTCGCTTTTTTATGATTAAGTGTCTACTTATTTTATCTCAATCGCTACAAATGAAGAAAGTGGCAACAGCGAGAACAGGGTTGTTTCTTTTTTGCGGTATGTCTGAGACGAGGAATGGGCTTCAGATTTCTCATATCCGGAAGAGTTGTAAATCTGTCTTCTGACTTCACGAAAGAAATAATGGGTGACCGTGACATTTTGCGCGCTTTTCATGGAAGTAATGTGGACAATTGGCTCCTGCTGACGCAGCAATCAGAAAGTGGTTCACTGTTAATGAGAAGGTGCTTTCAGTAAGTGATACAATTGGCCTGTGGCAAGTGGTTCAATCGACGCTATACATTACCAACCCTGCGAACACAGCTCGTGATTTCAAAATCAATCGTGGCCCTGACGATAAAATAGCGACGCCGTTGAAGTTGATAGAACAGCACAAGTGATTGCCAGGAGGTGCAAGTATCTGCCTTTTACGCTGCAAAACACCGAAAATTATCGTTGAGTCAGTGCCGTTTCTTCAGCCATCCACTGTTCTTCCGATAAAGGCATTGTTATGTAACACTCAGTAATATCAGAGACCGTTAATGAGCGATATGCCGGTGCGATCGAAGAACTATTGTACAGGAACGTTATGCGGCATCTGCACGGGGGCTACACATCATCCATCAAAACATCTGACAGGGATGTATCGTCTGATGCAACGGAATGAAGTAGCGTTCCTGTAAGGCACTGCAGTCGCACTCACGATGGCGGTTCAAACCCCTCCACCGCTCGGCCTTCCACATTTAGCTCTCCCGTGATTTTCCTAAATCGCTTAAGGCAAATGCCGGGATTGTTCTTTTGAAAAAGGCAGCACAGATTTCCTTCCCATACCTATCTCAGTCTATATTCGCGCTCCATCTCGAATGACTTCGTTGTCCATGAGACGTGAAACTTTAAACTGCCTTCTTTTAATCTACGTTTGGTAAAAATCGGTCTGAAATTTGCTCACTAAAGTCTTTAGAGGTACCTGAATAACTTGGAACCCCTCCAATTCCGCACGTACATAGTGACGATCCGAAGGTTCTACCTCACTCCTGCCACGTATAGAGTTAGTAAGCTATTACCGAAGTTCTAGAGTACTTGTGCGTGATGTCGCATATGTGTCTGAGATGGTACGCATATGAACACAGCCATATGTAGGAGATAACGAGTGTGAGAAAAGACCTAATGGCAGATAGAAAAAGTACTCGGGTGATTGACGCAACGAAAGTTATGTGCAACTCAAAGAAATTCCGTATTGAAGCCTCTGGTGCGTCAGGCAAAACGTATTTTACGTCATATTTTGATATCTTGGCTTTTTTTACTACGTAGTCGCCGTTCAAATTTAAACATTTTTCGCAATGCTCCACAAACTTTCCTGTGACTTCTGCATATTCAGTTACCGCCAAGTTATCGAACTCACTCAAGTGCTCTTTCAGTTCGTTGTCATTACGTGGGGCGAGGTCCAGGCATAAGTTGGATGTTCAAAAACTTACCACTTAAACTGCCGAAGCAGATCCTTCATCAACCAAGCAGAATGCGGGCGAGCGTGTTCGCGAAGAAGCACAACTGACAACGATCCACGCCATTAGTTTCGCACGGCGCAGCGTAGTCTATGAAGAGTCTGACAGTAGTTCCTGCTTTTACGGTCCCTCCCCTGCCCATAAAGTCGATGAGTAGGACGCCCTTTCGGTTCCAAAAGACTGTGGCCATAATTGATTTGGTGCACACAATTTCTGTGACTTTTAGTGGTCTTGTTGGGGATCGTGGATGATGCCATTCAGTCGACTGGCACCTTGTTTGTAGACTTTTACGCAAAACCCAAACGCGGTCATCAATAACAATGTGCTTCAAAAACTCTTCCGCCGTCCTTACCGTACCAAGTGAGAAAGGTCAGTGCAGCTCTTTTTTTGGGGGGTCTGAAAAGTGGAGGGAGCCCATCCCACACACGGTATTATGTAGCCCAAATCACCACTAACAATTTGGTACAGAACTGGTCGTGAAATTTCAGGAAAGCTCATGCTCAGTCCTTCGACAATGAAATGTCTGTCCTGTTGAAATTTTCGCAGGCTCGAATGCTGCCTCGGGCATGGATGTGTGTGATGTCCTTAGGTTAGTTAGGTTTAAGTAGTTCTAAGTTCTAGGGGACTGATGACCTCAGAAGTTATGTCCCATAGTGCTCAGAGCCATTTGAACCATTTGTTAAATACGGAGCACTATTTTCTAACTCAAGCTTCATGTTATATGTCCATAAATTGCGATAGAGCGGAAATTTTTGCTGTCAGAGAAAACATTGTACTGAGAACCTCACACTTGACGGCATCTTTAATTTTGTCACACGTTTTAAAGTAGCACAAATAAACAGTAAACGACCGTTCGTGATCGCTTTAAGCATCATACTGTCGCCGACAATTAAGGTCTATTACACGGCGGCTCGTCAGGTCAAAATGTTCCTTACATGACTGGTACAATGACAAGAATTGCTTTGTCCTGAAAACAGTTTCTATACCTTTTATAAGAGATGGGGCCCCTTCCACGCCCGCACCAACGTGATAACCAAACCAAAAGTTCTACTGTCACCCCCGTAAACATGTTAGTTATCTAGTAAGTGGATCACAGGATGCCGGGCTGTGATGTTATCCGTGCGTCTGGGTAAGACTATGCATTAACACGGTCCATCAGGTGATAGATAGTGGACGAAACGCGAGTGAGGGTAGCGATTTGAAGAGAAGAGAGAAAAAAGTGCCATGGCTCGTGCCGTGGGAAAAAAACCTCTGCGAAAGTGGGATGGGCAGTAAGGGCAGTAGTGGCTTACTAGCTGCGATAGTTCATGCGAGGTTGTATTTGTTAGTATGGGTATCATGCATCATTACCGTGGCCAGCGATGGTGATGTGTCCCAGTTGCTGCAGCCGCTACATTCCTGGAACAATCAAGATGGTTATACAGTAGTGGGAGATCGGCCATAGATCATCTCACTGTGTGGGGGACGTGTGGAGCTTGTCTGCGTGCAGTGTACGGTACGGCTTCCCTGCGTGGTGCCAGTTATTCGGCAAGTGTGTTCCAGCTGGATATCCAGTAATGGCGTCTGATTAACAGGGGCTCGCCTGTACCGTTATGTTTGCGCATGCTTGGCTATAGATGTTAGGTTCTTACAAGTATGTCTTTTGGTCTTTCATGTTTCCATCTATGGTTGTGGTCGTAGCTCCCCAGATTCAGAATAAACGGGTTCTGCGAATGTCTGGAGTTTCTGTATAGACTTGTGATGAGTTTGTGGATTACCTCCGTGAGAGTCTCAAGTCGGTATTCCCGGTGAAGGTCCGCGATTCGTGTGCATCTTGGAGCATTGCTTATGATTTTGAGTACTTTGTTTTGTATGAGGTGCAGATGACGCAGGCGTGTAGGCGCAGCGTATCCCCAGACAGGAGCTGCGTAATCATCAGGGGTCGGATAAGTGTCATGTACATGGACCTCGACACCCTCCTGTTCAGTGTGCTACGCCTTTTTAGTATAGGGTAGAGCTGTTTGAGCCTCGCGCTAGCTCGGTTGGTCATGTGTTGTATGTGGTCCCGACGCCAGAGAGGCTGCGAATTCCGCTTTCGCTTCTTTCTCTTCCCGGTACTCGGACAATACTTTTTTGGAACATCTCCCCCCTCCCCCCCTCTCTCTCTCGCTCGCGCGCGCGCGCGCGCGTACACACACACACACACACACACACACACACACACACACACAGCTTTTTTTTATTCCCAAATTTCTGTGCTAAACAGCCTGTTCGTTCCATTTAACACTTGCACTAAATCCTTCTTACTTTGAGTTATTGTATATATCGTAAAAAAAACAAGTTGGCTGACAACGCCAACTCTGCAAACCGCACACTCGTGCTCGGCCGCGAGCCTCGCAGCGGGAAGTAAACAAAAACAACGGAGGTTAGCGGGGTTGCGACCCTGGACGGCCCGGGCCGGCGGTCCGGTTCTTTTTCTGGGAAGGCGGCTGCTTGAGGCGTTAGTCATGTCCGAGATGCAATTAACTCGGGGGAGGGCCGGTCAGCGCTTGTCGTTTGACGGAGCGTGGCGTGACGCAATGCGGCCGCCTCGCCTCTTCTCGTCTCGTGCTGTCACGTCGGCGGCGCGCGCCGCTCGCTACACGACTGCCTGACTGCCTGTCACGGACGACTGGCGTCCCGACGCCGGCGCCGGCGCCGACGCCAGAGCGGCGGCCGGTTGCCGTCCCTCTGAAGTGCGGTGCGTCCCACGGCAATTGCCGACGTGAGCTCACCGCCCGCTGACAGCCGTTTGTTGCCGCCCAAAAAGTGTGCTTCTTCCTTCGCCAATTCCCACGTTACCCCAATTTGGAAGAAGGTACGACCCTGCCAGCTCAGAGTTTTGCCGAAGAGTTCTTGGTACTGTGCGCTGTTGTTGTTGTTGTTGTGGTCTTCAGTCCTGAGACTGGTTTGATGCAGCTCTCCATGCTAATCTATCCTGTGCAATCTCCTTCATCTCCGATTACCTACTGCAACCTACATCCTTCTGAATCTGCTCAGTGTATTCATCTCTTGGTCTCCCTCTACGATTTTTACCCTCCAATACTAAATTGGCGATCCCTCGATGCCTCAACACATGTCCTACCAACAGATCCCTTCTTCTAGTCAAGTTGTGCCACAAACTTCTCCCCAATCCTATTCAATACTTCCTCATTAGTTACGTGATCTACCCACCTAATCTTCAGCATTCTTCTGTAGCACCACATTTCGAAAGCTTCTATTCTCTTCTTGTCCAAACTATTTATTGTCCACGTTTCACTTCCATACATGGCTACACTCCAAACAAATACTTTCCGGATCGACTTCCTGACACTTAAATCTATGTTCGATGTTAACAAATTTCTCTTCTTCAGAAACGCTTTCCTTGTCATTGCCACTCTACATTTTATATCCTCTCTACTTCGACCATCATCAGTTATTTTGCTCCCCAAATAGCAAAACTCCTTTACTACTTTAAGTGTCTCATTTCCTAATCTAATTCCCGCAGCATCATCCGACTTAATTCGACTACATTCCATTATCCTCGCTTTGCTTTTGTTGACGTTCATCTTATATCCTCCTTTCAAGACACTGTCCATTGCATTCCACTGCTCTTCCAAGTCCTTTGCTGTCTCTGACAGAATTACAATGTCATCGGTGAACCTCAAAGTTTTTATTTCTTCTCCATGGATTTTAATTCCTACTCGGAATTTTTCTTTTGTTTCCTTCACTGCCTGCTCAATATACAGATAGAATAACATCGGGGATAGGCTACAACCCTGTCTCACTCCCTTCCCAACCACTGCTTCCCTTTCATGCCCCTCGACTCTAATAACTGCTATCTGGTTTCTGTACAAATTTAATACCCTTTCGCTCCCTGTATTTTACCCCTGCCACCATCAGAATTTGAAAGGCGTTGTATAGTCGCATTATTCTCTCACCTGTACGCAAGATATATCAGATAGCCCAAATGACCTCAGAGTTCAACAGGAATGTAATACTTCCCATCCCAAAGAAGGAAGGTGCTGACAGGTGTTAATATTACCGAAATATCGGCTTAATAAGTCGTCGTTGCAAAAATATTGACTCGAACTGTTTACAAAGTAATGGAAAAACTTGTAGAAGCATATCTCGGGGAAGATCAGTTTGGATTCAGGAGAAATATAAACGCACGCGAGCCGTACCCTATACAAGGAAAATCCAGAATGAGATTTTCACTCTGCAGCGGAGTGTGCGCTGATACGAAAATTTTCCTGGCAGATTCAAACTGTGTGCCGGACCGACACTCGAACTCGGGACCTTTTGCCTTTCACGGGCAAGTGCTGTACCATGTCAGCTACCCAAGCACGACTCACTCCCCGTCCTCACAGCTTTACTTCTGCCAGTATCTCCTCTCCTACCTTGCAGTCTCGTTCCGGCACACAGTTTTAATCTGCCAGGAAGTTTCGTATCAGCGCGCACTCCGCTGCAGAGTGATACTCTCATCCTGGAAACATCCCCTAGGCTGTGGCTGAGCCATGTTCAAATGGTTCTGAGCATTATAGGACTTAACTTCTGAGGTCATCAGTCCCGTAGAACTTAAAACGACTTAAGCGTAACTAACCTAAGGACATCACACACATCCATGCCCGAGGCAGGATTGGAACCTGCGACCGTAGCGGTCGCGCGGTTCCAGACTGTAGCGCCTGAACCCCTCGGCCATCCCGGCCGGCGGCTAAGCCGTGTCTCCGCTATATCCTTTCTTTCAGGAGTGCTAGTTCTGCAAGTAGTGTTTAAATGTAGATGCGTGAAGTACTTTCTTGTAGACAGAGGTAGTCCCGAAACTTCTTGATATTCTCTCGTATAAGAAGGTAGGAATTAGGTTACGTTAACCTAGCATGTTGTAAACGGTTGTCCTACTGTTGCGCGGAGTGCATCTGCGTGCCCTTCGTTACTGGAATCCCGAGTCGCAGGTCACGGACCCGCTCTGGTAAACGTTGGGTGCGCCCCATCTACCCCCGGCCGTCATTCTGTTGACTCGGCTGGTTACAGCTGTCACAGCGTCACTTCCCGTCACTGCGCCCGGAGTGCAGCAGCGCACATGCGTCGTGCTCGATATCTCGCAAGCCGACTGTTCCCGGTCTTCTCTAACCGTCCGATTCGTCGTACCATACACTGCCTGGAATGTCTGTTTTCAGTTTCACTGGGGCAGTTTGTATTATTCACTATGTAGGTATAAAACACATCATCGTAAGACAGTACTGTGTACTACTGTTAGTGATTTCGGGATCTCGTAGAGATTTCTTGTGAATAATACAGTCTAGATTGCTTAGAATACCAGGTGATTCAAAAAGAAAGAACAGATTTCAGCTGTTTATTACAGACAAATTATGAAAGATAGAAACACACTGTGCGTGTCACTAGATAGGTGTAGTCCACAGTTTTGACACAGCTGCGCTGTTGGTAAATGTAGCGACATGGCAACTACACCACAGGAGAAATCACTTTGCGTGTTGGAGTTGGCACGAAGTGAATCCGTGTTGAGCGTATCGAGATGTCTTCACACGGAGCCCTCGGAAGCCCACAGCCCAGGAACTTCAACCTCATCTGGTGGCGTGTTCTGAAACGACACCTGCATGTGAAACCTTACATTTTGCAGTTACAGCAGCAGTTGCGTCCCGGCGACCATAACAGAAGGTACAAATTGTGCATTTCAATTCTCCTGGTTATGGCAGAGGACAGTTTTCCAAGCGTCTCATTTTCTCGGGCGAATCGGCATTTCATCTCCCGGGCAAAGTAAACCGCAATAAGGTAAGAGTTTCGAGGTCACAAATTCTGGCGTCGTCGTCGAACACGAAAGACATTCAACGAAACTGTTCCCAAAGTTTATGGACCTTTTTGGGGCAGAGGACTGTGACAGGAACGTCATACCATGAACATGCCGCAAAATCGGGTATTTCCTTAACTTCACGGAGATTATAATGATTTCATTTTTATGCATGACGGCGCCGCACCTCTCTTTCACCTTGAGATGCGGCGTTATCTTAACTACACCTTCTCACAACATTGGATTGGAAGAGGTAAACGCCGGCCTGTGTGGCCGAGCGGTTCTAGGCGCTTCAGTCTGGAACCGTGCGACCGCTACAGTCGCAGGTTCGAATCCTGCCTCGGGCATGGATGTGTATGATGTCCTTAGGTTAGTTATGTTTAAGTAGTTCTAAGTTCTAGGGAACTGATGACCATAGATGGTAAGTCCCATAGTGCTCAGAGCCATTTGAACCATTTTTTGAAGAGGTAAACAACCAGATCTTCTTCATTGCTTTTGGCCTACCAGATCACAAGACCTTACACCTTGCAATTGTTATGTGTGGGGGTACACAAAAGACAGCCTTCATCCCATTTGTGCAGCTACTCTTCCAAGAGCTGAGAAATCGGATTATTGAAGCTATCGATTCAATAAACAGGGACCTGTTGATTCGTGAGCGGACTGAAATGACTACCGTTACCATGTTTTTCGACCAACCCATGGTTCTCATGTTGAGTGTATGTGTCTGCGCGAACTTAAAACTCAGAACCTTCCTTTATCCAATGACACATGCAATGTCTTTCTGCCTTTCATAGTCTACCTCCAACAAACAACTGAAATCTGTTCTTTCTTTTTAAATCATCCTGAATATCTTTATTTATCATCATAAGATGAAAACTTAGAAGTGTCAACTTGGACAGGTGAGGCATAGGTTTTATTGACACTGCCACTGAGCCTTGTTTTACAAGTTCTCATTTCTGATCTGATGTTGGCAACAGCTGAAACGACATGATAAATGAAGAAATATAGTAAGCGATCCAAACCGTTCTATTCAGAGGGTATTCACAGTGATCGTGGAATCGTGCAAAAAATTTACTCCCTTGACTAATAAAGGCTCGATGAGATTTTAACCGACGGACCGTGGACAAGCGCTCTAGCTGTTGGCTTTGATAGCATTTCAAATTCTGCCATCTGCTGCGTCTTTCAATAGTGATTTGGAAAATAAGGTGTAACGTGGTGACTAATTGGGCAAGCGTTGCAGAACAAATTCAAGCGTCCGGGCTTCATTCCTCTGTCTGTCTTAGGACTTTTTTCTGTAACTTATCGCATCTTTTGATCCTTGAAAACGATTTGATAATGTGAAAATTGACAGGTTAGTGCGTGGTCCGCATTACACTAAGGATTCTCCTGTATCTGGTTGCGTAAGTCGTTTCATAGGTCTGAGGAAAGCAGGGGCATATCACCTCTGATAGGACAATGTGTACTAAAGCTCTGCTGTGTTCAGACGGGCTTCCAGTTCAGGACAGGTTTACTATACTTCAGTTGACACCATTTCTTGAATGTGCATGTAGCTGAGTGTTCAGCGTGTCTGACCGACCTGCGGAGGAATTGGGTTCAACGCCCAATACTGCTCGGTGTGTTTCCTCCATGGTAGGCATGGAACGGGCTGCACTTAGCCTCTGGATGCTAACCGAAAAGTGACGCGAATGTGAGTAGCCTCTACAAGACCAACAATGACCTGGAGAGCGGTCTGAGGTCATCGGTCCCTCTTAAACCTAACTAACCTAAGTACATCACACACATGTATGCCCGTGCCGATCCCATGCCCTTCCATACTGCATCCGAATGACGTCATAAGGCAGAGAATGACATGGCGACCAGTCGGAATCGTGCGGCTCCCCCGGCCTGCTCATGAAGAACTTTAATATATATATATATATATATATATAAAGACTTCATTTTCTTTTAAGATACTTTGTAGATTTCTCCATATTCAATGTTGTCCATATTTATGACAGAGCGCAGTAATAACTAGTGATACTTAGACTAATGAGGCTTTCGAAACCAACACACACACAGAAATTGTATTCACTTGCGGGCATAGTTCTGCCCGGTATCAGAGAACGAAGCGGCCGCTAATATAGAGGCGCAAAAGGTTTGTAACATGTTAGCCCATCCCCTCATAAACATCAGCCACCACCCCGCTCGCCTAAAGCCCAGGAAGAGTTTCTTACAGTCTTCTACTCCACTTCAGTCCGATCCAAGAAAAGACAGCGTTGAACTATATAACAAAAGTATTGTGATCACCCGGAACGTATCAAAATTGAAGAAGCGTTGTCACCTGATCACGAAGCAGGACAGTATACGTCGAAGTCAAAATGGTTCAAATGGCTCTGAGCACTATGGGACTTAACATCTGAGGTCATCAGTCCCCTAGAACTTAGAACTACTTAAACCTAACTAACCTAAGGACATCACACACAGCCATGCCCGAGGCAGGATTCGAACCTACGACCGTAGCAGTCTCACGGTTCCGGACTGCGCGCCTAGAACCGCGAGACCACCGCGGCTGGCACGTCGAAGTCCTTAAACAGTCTGCGCACAGGCGTTTTAGGATCCAAGAACAGCATCAAGAAATGGAGCATCGATAGAGACCTACTGCGAATGCGGGGAGGAACAAACTTCTAGTCATCTCATGAAGTGCCACACCTTTGTCTGGATTCGTGCTCAGGGTTGGAAATGACACTGGCTCAACGCAATCTACATCTACGTGATTACTCTACTATTCACAATAAATTGTCTGGCAGAGGGTGAACCACCTTCATGCTGTCTCTCTACGGTTCCACTCTCGAACGGCACGCTGGATAAACGAGCACTTAATTTTTTCCGTGAGAGCCCTGATTTCTCTTATTTTATCGTGATGATCATTTCTCCCTATGTAGGTGGATGCCAACGGAATGTTTTCGCAATCGGAGGAGAAAACTGATGATTGAAATTTCATGAGAAGATCCCGTCGCAACGAAAAGCGCCTTTGTTTTAATGATTGCCACTCCAATTCACGTATCATGTCTGTGACACTATCTCTCCTATTTCGCGATCATACAAAACGAGCTGTCCTTCTTTGTACTTTTTCGATGTCATCCGTCAGTTCCACCTGATACGGATCTCACACCGCACAGCAGTACTCCAGAATAGGGCGGACAAGCGTAGTGTAAGAAGTCTCTTGGGTAGACCTGTTGCACCTCCTAAGTGTTCTGCCAATCAATCGCAGTCTCTGGTTTGCTCTACCAGCAATATTGATCGTTCCAATTTAGGTTATTTGTAATCGTAATCCCTAAGTATTTAGTTGAATTTACAGCTCTCAAAGTTATGTGACTTATCGCGTAATAGAAATTTAGCTGATTTCTTTTATTACTCGTGTGAATAATTTCGCACTTTTCTTTATTCAGGATCAATTGACACTTTTCGCACCATACATATATCTTATCTAAATCATTTTGCAAGTTGTTTTGATCATCTGGTGGCTTTACAAGACGGTAAATGACAGCATCATCTGCAAACAATCTAAGACGGCTACTCAGATTGTCTCCTATGTCGTTAATATAGATCAGGACCAATGAGGGTCTGTAACACTTCCTTTGGGAACGCCGGATATTACTTCTGTTTCACTCGATGACTTTCCGTCTATTACTACGGACTGTGACCTTTCTGACAGTAAATCACGAATCCAGTCGCACTCCGTAGGCACGCAGTTTGATTAGAAGACGCTTGTGAGGAACGGTGTCGAAAGCCTTCTTGAAATCTAAAAATATGGAATCAATTTGACATCCCCTGTCGATAGCACTTATTACTTCATGAGTATAAAGAGCTAGTTGTGTTTCACAAGAACGATATTTTCTGAATCCGTCCTGACTATATGTCAATCAATCGTTTTCTTCGAGGTACTTCGTAATGTTCTAATACAGTATATGTTCTCAAACCCCACTGCAGATCGACGTTAATGATATATGCCTGTAATTCAGTGGATTACTCCTACTTCCCTTTTTGGGTATTGGTGTGACTTGAGCAATTTTCCAGTCTTTAGGTACGTATCTTTCTGTGAGCGAGTGGTTGTATATAATTGCTAAATATGGAGCTATTTTATCAGCATACTCTGAGAGGAACCTGGCTGGTATACAATCTGGACCGGAGGCCTTGCCTTTATTTAGCGATTTAAGCTGCTTTGTTACACCGAGGGTTGTTCTTGATTGGAATTCACGAATATTTACTTCGTCTTCATAGGTGAAGGAGTTTCGCAAAACCGTGATTAATAACTCTGCTTTAGTGGCACTGTCATCAGTCACTTCACCGTTGTTATCGCGCAGTGAAGGTATTGATTGTGTCTTGCCACTGGTGTGCTTTATGTATGACCTGAATCTCTTTGGGTTTTCTGCCAGATTTCGAGAAAGAATTTCGTTGTGGAAATTATTAAAATATGTCGCATTGAATTACGCGCCATATTTCGAACTTCTGTTAAACTTTGCCAATCTTGGGTTGGTTCAAATGGCTCTGAGACTATGGGACTTAACATCTGTAGTCATCATTCCCCTAGAACTTAGAACTACTTAAACCTAACTAACCTAAGGACATCACACACATCAATGCCCGAGGCAGATTCGAACCTGCAACCGTAGCAGTCGCGCGATTCCGCACTGAGCGCCTAGAACCGCCCAATCTTGGGGATTTTGCGTTCTTTTAAATCATCAGTGTAGCCAAATACTGGTCACAACTTGTATAAATATTCTGTGTAGCGGAAGTATTTCATTGGTCTTCATTTATGTTCTGTTTAGCACCTACAGCCGTCTATTTCTATCCTTTATATTTAATATCTGTTTTGTATGGTACTTGTGAGATGAATAGAGAAGACTGTTCTTTATCCTTATTCGTACATTCATATGCCCGTATCTCTTGGTGATCGACAGATTTGTAGATTTTCGCCTGCTCTGTTTATCTCCATCTCATCCCTCATTAACTCAGCGAGTTGTGTTAAACTCGTATCTGAACCGATACTACTGATTTGACTTTTTTGGAACCTTCTTGTATTGGATTGTGAATCTATGGCGAATCAGCTGTCTTAGACTTGTTACATGGATGTGTATTAGCACATCTCGAGCTACCAGCGAAGGGCTCAACTAAATGTTCTCTTTGCAGGAATTGCCGTACTCTGCAATACCAGTGGCATCTCCCTGTTCAAATAAATACTGACTAAGGTTATTTGAGGATTGCCCTCCTTAAAAATAAAAATTTGGCCATGACGGAAGAGTTTGCTTTGCGCGCTGCGCGCTGTGTTTTTACTGACACTCGGCCAGCAGCGAGTTCTGCAGCCGTATGGTCCTCGAAGGTCGACGGCCTGATCTTTTGAGGCGCACTTGTGGTCAGGGGATCACGTTGTCTAAAGAGCTGTGCCGCCAGGAGCCTGCTCGTGCTCCAAGGCTTCAGTAGTGAAGTTCCTTGCCCGCCTCATGGTTTGAATGGGTAAGGAATTCGGGTAGTATTTCTTCGCAGTACTTCTAGCCATAAATGGACTGTTGTTGCAGTCTTCGTTCTGAAGACCGATCCGCTCCAGCTCTCCGCATTAGCTTGTTATGTACATATATCCATCTGATCATTGCACCCTACATCCATTTGAGCCTTACTATCCCCCCCCCTCCAAACAAAAAAAAAAATTGAACCGTCTTACCCCAGTGACACACAACCGTCTCTTCCCCCCCCCCCCCCCCCCATTTTCAAGTTAACGTTTCCATTATGTCTCAGGGCGTGTCCTGCCCTCACCTCTCTTATTTTGGTCAAGTTGTACAATACATGTCTGTTGTCCTCAGCTAGATTCAGTACCTCTTAATAAGTTACTGATCTTGAGCGTTCTTCTACATCTACATTTATACTCCGCAAGCCACCCAACGGTGTGTGGCGGAGGGCACATTACGTGCCTCTGTCATTACCTCCCTTTCCGGTTCCAGGCGCGTGTGGTTCGCGGGAAGAACGACTGCAGGAAAGCCTCCGTGCGCGCTCGGATCTCTCTAATTTTACATTCGTGATCTCCTCGGGAGGTATAAGTTGGGGGAAGCAATATATTCGATACCTCATCCAGAAACGCACCCTCTCGAAACCTGGACAGCAAGCTGCACCGCGATAGAGAGCGCCTCTCTTGCAGAGTCTGCCACTTGTGTTTGCTAAACATCGCCGTAACGCTATCACGATTACCAAATAACCCTGTGACGAAACGCGCCGCTCTTCTTTGGATCTTCTCTATCTCCTCCGTCAACCCAACCTGGTACGGATCCCACACTGGTGAACAATACCCAAGTATAGGTCGAACGAGTGTTTTGTAAGCCCCCTCCTTTGTTGACAGACTCCATTTTCTAAGGACTCTCCCAATTAATCTCAACCTGGTACCCTCCTTACCAACAATTAATTTTATATGATCATTCCACTTCAAATCGTCCTGCACGCATTCTCCCAGATATTTTACAGAAGTAACTGCTACCAGTGTGTGTTCCGCTATCATATAATCATGCAATAAAGGATCCTTCTTTATATGTATTCGCAATACATTACATTTGTCTATGTTAAGGGTCAGTTCCCACTCCCTGTACCAAGTGCCTATCCGCTGCAGATTTTCCTGCATTTCGATACAATTTTCTAATGCTGCAATTTCTCTGTATACTACAGCATCCGCGAAAAGCCGCATCTATATCATCACATTTCAAAAGCTTCTATTCTCTTCCTGTCTGTACTTCTAACTGTCCACGTTTTACTTCCTTATAAGGCTACATTCCAGAAAAAACTGTCTAATATGTAATTTTATGTTCATGTTTATATATTTCTCTTTTTCGGCAAAACTCTTCATACTGTTGTCAGTCTATATGTTAATACCTCTTTGTTTCTGCTAAAAACTAAAACTAAACTCCGTCCGAACATGCCATAAAGGCCCAAGGGCACCGACCGGCCGCCGTGTCATCCTCAGCGCACAGACGTCACTGGATGCGCGCATGGAGAGGCATATAGTCAGTACTCCGCTCTCCCGGCCGTATGTCAGTTTAAGAGACCGTTGTTTCTGCAGCCGCCAGGTCTTTGCTTCCGAAATAGTGAAAGTCTTGTACTATTTTCTGTGTATCGTTTCTTAATGTACAGGACGGTTATACTCAAACTTTCGCTACTTGAGAGGGCTCCCATGAAAAACGAGTGATCGTAGGACAACGGAAGTTCGTGGACACATTTCTGAAAACATGCGGAAGAGAAAATACGAATGAACCATTGAAAGAAACACATTTTAAGTTCCACATACGAGGGCTCGATTAAGGAAACTTTAATTATAACCAGTGTCATCTCGCGTAATACGACTGACATCCTTTCCGTCGTTATAATTTTATTTAGGTTCATCTTTTAACCTTTTTTCAAGGCAGTGTTTATTCCGTCCATCTGATCTTCCAAATCCTTAGCCATCTCTGACAGAATTACAATATCACCGCACAAACCTTACTGTTTATATATTTTCCATGAACTTTTCATTCCTTTTGGCTGCTTGAAAATACTTCGTACGTAAGATGTCACTCGTACAATCTGGTGATCTATCGAAATCGGGTGGCGCCATGCTGTGATTCCCGTTCGACGCTGCAAGACCTTATAACACATCTTTTGGGATAAAGAGTCACTATAGCAGAAGTTATCGGCCACAGCCGCAGTGATACTAGAAGTATTGAAGAGGAAAATTACTTTTTCAAGAGAAACAGAGGATATGGTTGTATGTTCCTGATCAGATTATACGCCAGTGTCTTGAGTTAAATTCCGGGCCTGACTGCAGTGTCTCGTGGAATTATGGGGTGCGGATGGGATGCTGATCCGCCCATGAGCTGGAGGCGTTAAATCCCGCTATTCGAGAAGATTAGACTGTGGAGCAGTATCAGGTGTCACCTTGTCAGCTTTCCTGTCGTCCCATCTACCTCCATACAGGATAAGCACGGCATTACACTGCTAAGCAGGTCATTCGGGTCCGCCACGTATTACAGACACGAGCTTGAAACCTCAGAACAGAGCAGAGGAACGCGGTAGCAGTTTTATCTTTTCCCGACACACAATTCTGGGTTACCACATTGTGCTCATGCTTACTAATGAGCGCGGCTCTAGAATTTTACAGAAGTTTGCTTACGTATTATTAAGTGCTTACTTGGTTATAAAATAGGCTTCTGGAAAATGAAATCTTTGTGATGTTCTACAACCTTCTATTTTATGCTAAAATTACAAGGAAAATACAAAGACGCAAGAGATTAATGGGAATATAGAGACAGGCAAACAATTACTGTTCCTTCTTTTGTCCGCGAATTGATCCAGAAATTTATCACGAAATTTTTGTTAAGGACTTGGACGGATACGATATGAGCCAAACAATTGAGTGTCTTCGGGACTAAAAGTAATACAGTCGCTGCATAAGTTTCATAGACACGGAAAACATGCGGCAACATGCTGACCCATGACAGCTCATCTGCCGGCCTCTGTGGCCGAGCGGTTCTAGGCGCTTCAATCCGGAACCGCACGCCTGCTACAGTCGTAGGTTCGAATCCTGCCTCCGGCATGGATGTGTGTGATGTCCTTAGGTTAGTTAGGTTTAAGTAGTTGTAGGTCTCGGGAACTGCTGACCTCAGAAGTCCAATATTGCTCAGAGCCATTTGAACCACTTTGATAGCACAACTGCCGGCCGCAGCTCACGGACCGAACGAGGTTGGTGCAGTGGCTCCCTCACTGGACTGTCTTTCTGAGGGGGTTGTGTTCAAAGCCAGTCTGGCCAACCTAATTTCGGATTTCCGTGGTTTCTCTAAATCAGGTAAGGGATAAGCCGATATAGTTCCTCTGAAAAGGACACGGCCGATTTCCTTCACAATTTTCTCACTATCCGAGCTTGTCCTTCGTCCACAACGATCTGGTCCGCGACCAGACATTAAAATAGACCTTCCTTTCTTTATTACTCATCTCACGGAGATTGGTCAAAGCAAGGACGCACATCTCAGACACGACTGATGAAGGCACTGGTCTCATGACTTTCGGGAAGGCCGGAGCCCGGATTTCCTATCGGACTCCCAGGTTTAGGTTTTTGGCGGTTTCTTTAAAACGATTGTGGCCATTGCTTGTAATAATCCCTTGGAAAATTTCACGTCTTATTTCGTGTCCATCCTTGCCCAATCAGAGTTTGCGCTCAATCTTTAACTGCTTTATCGTCGACGGAACGTTCATACTTCCTTTTGGATGGGCCCATTGCCTTGCTGTGTCTACAGTTATCCACTGACAAGGAGACGGCGCGACCGTGGGGCTGATGATACGTCCGAAATTTTGTGTGGTGAAAGAGGACCCCTAAGACCTCACGTGGTTAAAATATTAGGACGGACTACTCGGAAAATCTCAGGAAAAATCGATCCAAAGTTTCTTAGTATACAATGTTAGTCCATTGCCGAACCGCCGTTTGGCCTAGACGGTTAGGGCTCGGACTCTTTCGCCAGATGTCGCGGATTCGATTCCTCCTCTGGCACTTTTTTTCTTCTGTTTCATTTTCTTTTATTATTCCAACAATTATTCAAAAAGTTTTCCAAACCTACATCATCTTTAACAAATTAGTGACGTTATTGAATAAAAATTATTTTCTTTTTGTCGAACAACACAATTCGTGGTGTTGGGTTTTCCATTTTTCATTGTAAAGTATATGAGGAGAAACATTGGGTTTTTAATCAGAATAACAAAGCCGAGTGGGAAACATTCAATTTTTATACATATAATAATTATAAACAAGAACATAACATCGCCAGGGATTTCTTTCGAAGATGTCGATGCTATTAAATTATTTTCCATCAACAGCTTTTCATAATACACCACTGCGTCCTTCAGTCGTAATTTTGATAGATCACTATGAGTGGATTCTTCAGGAATTTCTTCTCCTATTCCAGACGAGCCAGCAACTTCTTCAGTCGACGTGTTTAACCCCGGACCGGAATAATACGTTCAAATTTGAAACAGGCACGTCTGTTCACGACGAAATCGAAAAACAGACTGCCGTTTACTTCTCACGGCTCGTTCACAGTCCTAGGCGCAGATGACCGTTATAATCCCAAGAGGATCCTTACAAATCCCCTTTAAACCTTGAAACCCCATGTAACGAAATAGAACAACGAGCACGAATATTTTTGAGTGAATGGAAAACCTCACGTTCTTGAGCTAAAATAATGTTTTAAAATAATGTAGGTTTGGGAAACTTTTTGAATAATTGGTGGAATAACAAAAGAAAATGAAACAGAAGGAAAAAAATGCCGGAGTAGGACTCGCACCCAAGACATCTGGCGTAAGGGTCCGAGCCCTAACCACCTAGGCCAGACGGCGGCTCGGTCATGGATTAACATTGTATACTCATAAGGCACCTAAGAAACTTTGGATCGACTTTTCCTGAGATTTTCCGGGTAGTGCGTCCTAATATTTTAACCGCGTGAGGTGTTAGGGGTCCTTTTTCACCACACGAAATTTCGGACAAATCCCCGACACCACGGTCGCGCCGTCTCCTTGTGAGCTCCAGAGGACGAACAAACTGGTGCATACGACATGCAAACGTATCCGTGTGACGCCCGTCTGCTAGGGATGTTGACAAACGTACCGTGGGCCTCACTTCGACCATGTCAACATTCCTCGTAGGTAGTGATGCAGAAAACAGCTGAAATGAGATGAACGGATATGCTGATTCGCTCTGTACAAGGAGCAGTGGGGGCGGCTGTATGACTCGCTGTTGACAAGTAAGCTGAGCCGAAATCCAAGCCGTGGCGTCGCTCTCGCAGTTTGACGAAACTGAAATTGGACAGTTCTCAGCAGCACATGGAAAGCGAGGAGGCGTCTGGACTACTTCCAAAGAGGTGGCCTTTCTTCATATTCGCTCTCATACTTGCCCTCTTGCGAGCCCTAAATTTTAATGTCACGTACCGCAGTGGAAACACTTAGCCACATTAGATGCCTTGCTTGTATGACAGAATGCCGTCATCAGTAGAGGAATGGGACGGGTGACAACAAACACAAATCGTGCATTAACCCCGCGACATTTAAGACTGCCGCCCTGCTAACATCTGCCCACAAAAGCTCAGAGCGGCATCGCGCCATGTGTGCCAGCACAGGCAGCCGACGCGGTAGGCTGGTGCGGTGGGATCCAGATGAACTGGCGTACCCCCAAGCACAGATTTCCCCAAGAGGGGAAACGCTGTTCTAGTTCTAGTTTACATATTCCGCACACTGGAGGCATTGGCTTGAGAGAGATTCTCGGATCGGAGTATCAAGAGGATATCCGCTTATAAGATGTAATTTCTTTCCAGTTAACGCACAAAACGCGTCCTAAAATGAAACTTGTTCGCTGTTGACAACAACGTGGGCGCCCCGTATGAAACGACAGTGGAGGTGAATCTCATTGTGCAAACAATCACAAAAATCTGGAATTTATACCACACTGGCATTTATCCCGTATATAACACAGCACTTGAATGAGATTTTCACTCTGCAGCGGAGTGTGCGCTGATCTGAAACTTCCTGGCAGATTAAAACTGTGTGCCGGACCGAGACTCGAACTCGGGACCTTTGCCTTTAAGCACCTGTTGCTTAAAACAAGGCCATGTCGTAAACAATTGTCAACTGGTAATGCTAGATAGACGGGAAAAAAATCGTACTTATAGTTTTGTTTTGTTTTGTTTTGTGTCGGTCGAGGAAGAGTTAATTCATACAGTTGCAGTGACACGGATGCTTCACTTTTAATTAAGAAGTATAGGAAGAAATCATCCACAATTAATCTTATAACTTTTAGAGCCTTTGACGTTTATTTCCTGACTAACAAAAATTAAAAATTTTTGATTGTGTTAGGCAAAGCTTAATATTAATTAGCTACCTGTGTCCAGTTTCAAAGAAGTATTTCAGTAAATGCCAAATTCTTTTATCGGCTGATAAACAACGCAGCGAGAGGTGTGTCATAATCACATTTTTACCTGCTGTACACAATGCGCCAATCCTATCTGCCTTTCACTCGTAGCTAATGAATGGACTGTGCGTGCAGAAACCAACAAACGGTAACTGTACGGGAACTAGTGCAATGAAAGTAACAGCTGTTACTGAGCTTTGTAACAAATACAGACACGGCAGAGTGAACACAAAGGACCAATAGACTTTGTTCACCAATAAAAAATGTAGCAAGTTCATTGAGGCGACAGAATGATCCAAAAGGCGGATAGTAATCGTATACGGATTATACTGCTGTTCATGAACTAGGAATCAATGAACACGTCGAGATGTATCCACTTACTTACGAAAGCGCTTGTTCACTTTAGGGCAATAAGGATTATTTAGGAGACAGGAACTCGTAAGGTAGATAAAACGGAAAGAGCTTTTTCCATCCGTCACGGAACATAGAAATAACGGTGAGAACTACCAGCAAAGTGTAACTGCGGGCGCCAAATAAAATGTAACAGTTTTAAATACGAAGGGAGACAAACAGTGATGTGTAAAGGATACTCATTAGTTCATTGCAGTGGTAAACCTTGGTGTTGGTCGTCGCTGATGTTTAAGTGCCTCTGGAATCGGAAACACTCTTCATCTGGCTTAGTAGTTTCGCACACGGATGCCAAATGTGGAATTGTGTGGGGGAAACTGGATTTAGAGTATAACTTTGTTTCCATAACAGCATAGTGATGCGAAGCACACGTTGAAGGAAACTGCAATGTCGATGTCGTTCAAAGCCATTTAAGACGTGCCCGCAAAATGGTTCAACTGACTGACCACTATGGGACTTAACAGCTGTGGTCATCAGTCCCCTAGAACTTCGAACTACTTAAACCTAACTAACCTAGAGACAACACACACATCCATGCCCGAGGCAGGATTAAAACCTGCGACCGTAGCGGTCGCGCGGTTCCAGACTGAGGCGCCTAGAACCGCTCGGCCACCACAGCCGGCGACGTGCCCGCAATTTGCTGCTTTTAATGCGGGCACAATTTCCAGAATATATTAGGACTTCGCGTCAGGCATCACAACGTTTGAGATCAACTGAAGAACACATTTCAGAAAGAAGCAGCTAAGACTGAGACATAAACTCATAGAACCATGTGGAAATGTGTCTGCTGGTTTCATATTTGGACGACGCAGAAATAGCTTTACGTTTGTTACTAACGTTTGCGCTTATATTTTGTGCAGTACAAATGCATGATTATTTATTATTGTACTTTATTATAATTGTTGTTTTATTGTGCTTGCTGAACTATGAAATTATCATCAGACAATCTGAACGAATCAATTCGCCATTCACACGAAGTACGCCCACAAAGTAAATTCCGTTTGGTTATATAAAACCAACGTGTGCAGATACAGAAAAAGTATTTATTGTACAAATATCTTACAACTGTTAAACTAATTTTCCACGTAGCTTCCTAAATTTTGTAGGCCCTTGTCATAGCGTGGCTTAAGTTTTTCTATGCCTTCTTAATAGAAGGTTGCCGCCTATCTGTTCAACCATGTGGTAACATGTTTTTTCAGCTCACCATCATCGTTGAAGTGTTGACCACAAAGGACAGATTTAAGGTGTAAGAAGAGATGAAAGTCGCTAAGACTTTTTGTGCTTAATCTTCTCTTCAATTGTGTGGACCAGTTCATCAGTAACCACAGACCGGGGTCCACTTCGTTCTTCATCGTGCACTTAATCACGTCCTTCATTGAACAGTCTGACCCATCTTCTAACCATTGACTCTCTCATAGTATTTTGTCCGTAAGCCTCGCAATTGGCCTGTGAATTTCCTTTGGTTTAATGTCCTTTGCATTTAGAAAACGAATCACAGATATGATTTCACACACGGCAGCATTTTCAATTACGGCTGACATTATAAAGAAGCACTACAAAGCACATGTCAGCAGCAGCGATCTGAAAATGGCGTACATGTCTTCTCCTTGAGTCAGAGCAACTGCCGCGCATGCTCGGAACTGCGATTGTAGCGCTGCCGCGGATAGAAATAGAAACGGAACTTACTTTGTGGACGACCCTCGTATTTATCGTAGCACAGTAATTCGTCTTCATGCAACCTTAGGAACAAAAATTTCCGTTCCCAAAACAATCTTTTTTTGTGAACGTACACGTTTCGTTCACATTTGCCCAATAAGTTGCTAGAAAGAGCCAGACTCATAAACCTCAGCCGCTTGAATATTTCTTGTAAGTGTACGAATACTGTTTCATTAACGTTACATACATATACAAGGTTATTCGTAAGTACGTCCATTGTTTCAGAGGCCGACTTCGCGAAAACCACAATACATACAGGAAAATGACACCTATTAGTGGATAGAGCATTTCTCCAAGATTCGGGTCGTAAAACGTGCTATTAGCGTAATCGTACTAGAGGACACGTATGTTAAAACATGTAGACAAATCATCCGCTCCGTATTGTCGCATCGAATTAGTTCGCACCTGCAGATAGGCAACCCAATGAACAACTTTCCGAGGCACCTGTTGTAATTGCGCCTTTCCGTGTAAATGGAGCTACTTCGGTGAATTGCAAACAAGATATGGACGTTGACGACGTCAGAAAAGGCTCCCATATTGAATACGTGGAGTTAAAAACTTGGGATGCTCTGTCCACTGGTATTTGTTTATTTTCTACATGGTTTTTAGTTTGTATACAGTTATCTTCCGAAACCGCGGACGTACTTACGGACGACTCTGTACATTGGCTGGTATTTGCGCTTTAAGGTGTCACAACAATAGTTGGGGACTATGTGTTCGATATTTGCGTGCAGTTCAGTTTACAGTCTGTTGTAATGTGGCGACGGAAGTAACTTTGCCAACGATAGTCTTCGGCCTAATATGAGTACATTTACAGAAGTAACATCACAGTGTTAATCTTTTCCAGGGATCTCTAAGACTGAAAAAGTGTATCATTCCACTTTTCAAAAAGCCGTAATTGCTTCACTATGACGATGAATAAAAAAAGGCGCAAATTAATGATGCAGCCTTTTTCGGACGTGTCTTGTCAAAAACATTGTTTGCACAATTCGAAACGTTTATGGAATATATGGGTGTCTACAACACTTTAATGTGTGTTAATTTTGTAATTTTATGTCCTGCACTTAAAGCATGGAATATTAGTCTCTAAAACTGTACTCGTGTTTTTCGTTAGCCCAGTGATTTCCAGATAAGCTTGAAAGTGTAAACATCTAAATGTAATGTCTCTTACGCTGATTTTGTATGCAATGTGGTAATACCATACAGATACTTAGTGTTTTAAATGTGTAAAGATCGATCCGCACGGGACGTCAAAACATTACAGAACACTCTTCAGTGGTGGCATTTATGTAGGGCGTAAACAGAACGAAATATTAACATGAGGCATTATGGAGAAGAAAATTTTAGCGTTGACAGGTGTAGTGGACAGTGGTGTCGTCTGCTAATATCGGAAGTCAACTATCGCTCACTCATGGAAATTGTTGTGCATTTTGTTCTTTTGTGCCTCCTTAATCTCTATTATTGTGTGGGAATTGGGTTACGTTACCAAGTGTGTTCTTCCACAAAGAGATCAAATATTTCAAAGTGAAAAATGATGAAAGCCTTAAATACGTGGACGGAGGAGAAGGCTACACTGCGCATAAAGAAGAACGTAGGTAGAAGAAAGAATTTTCATTGATAAACATTTTTTTTAACAGCGAAAACTTGAGCTTTTGTGAAGGAGAAAATTATAGCTTTTTTCATTGTTTGCTACTCAGAAAGAAAAGAAAACAATCGATAAAGTGAAAAAGGCGCTTTCTATTGTTTGCTAAATATTGCTCGTTGTATTTGAGTGCATGTATTTTTGGAGCAAATTAATGTCGATGTTTTGGAAATGTTTGGACTATACTTTTCCTGTTCTTTTACGTCTCAGCAGTGTGGAAAGTTTATCACACCACATTTCTCCATATTAGTAAAAAGTATTGTGGCATTAATGAACTGTACTGTAATTATATGTAAAACATTCTCGGTATTCTTGCGTCAGTTCTGGATAAAATGTCGAGCTTTCGACGATTACCTCCATCGTCATCGTCAGGAGCTGACTGTCTTCGCTGCTGCTGTGGTAGCCTTTTTATAGCCCGTGGACGGCTTCTGATTCGTCGGCGATTACGTACTGCCGTCGCAGACAATGTCACCACGTGCGCCGGTGGCGCCACCGCGTCCGTTGAAACGTAAACTTTGCCCGTAACGTCAATGCTGCTTCTCTGCATCAAGCGCTCGTTTCCATGCACAGCTCAGATGGTATCCGCTATCGCGGTTAAAGTTTTTTTGGCTCATTCTTATTTCAGCAGCCTTCTTAATAAAAGAATCCCAGTACGTGTAGGCATGGGACAGAATTTTTAGTTGTCGAACAATATTTTATGCTAGTTCGTGAGGCTGTGCTCCGCAATTGCCGATTTCTCCAGTTCTCTATTTTTAATATGGCGTTGGTGTTCTGCACAGCGGTCGGAAACGGTAGGAATCGTCTGACCTAGACGCGGCAAGAATACCGAGAATGTTTTACATATAAGCGCCGTCGCGAAAAACTTCGTTCCCATGTAGTGCCATTGCTAGTTTATTTAGTAATGCCCGGTACAATTCGTCCAACTCATCTGTGTAGTGGTCTGTTCCCGACTTCTTTACAAGACGGATGGTATGTCAGAACCTCACTTGCGCTAATCAGTGCTGACTTACGAGACTTGCCGTCGCGTCGACTTCGTGTAGGCTCTAGTGTGAACGCAACGCATTTTGATGGTGACGTTCCATTGTCGACATTCTCAAAGTTTCTCGGTTAGGCTTTGGAAGGAGTAACCTTGCAGGAGACGTGAATGCTGTGGTTCTGCATAGACCGCGTTTCCCGCGGAGGGAACATTACGACCGTGTGTCACGGGCAGTCTCAGCGATTCGCAGCGGCGGATGCGGTCGCGTTTTACGCCTTTCCCCCTCAGTATGCGGCCAGGCCGCAGACCGCTGCCGTGAAATTAGGCGGCGAGTTTCTTGCGCGTCTGCGGAATTAGAGGGGTGCCGTCGGCCACAGCGGAATTCTGCTTCAGCTGTCGACAGATACTGCCCTGCCCGACGTGAACTAAGTAGGGCACAGGCCGTAAGAGACCGTGTCAGTACGTAGGGCGTTGGACACTCAGCAACAAGTGACTAGATCGTGCTATTACGTTCGAATTTAGGGCACGGACAAACCGTTTATTTCAGTATGAGCCTAACTGTTGAAATTGAGCTCAAACTGAAAAAGAAATTTCTAAAAATGTAAGTACTGGACAGAGTAGTAGACTAATACATCTGTGTTCAGCTGAATAGAGTTTTTAGTAATAATATTGTTATAAAACTGTTTCCTTTTATTCACATGATTCATCGGTGGTATGATATGTGGACAGCGATGAGGACATGTATGTTTCAGTTTGGGCTCAAGTAAGACACACAAACTGTACAAATGTGTCTGTTATATTTTCCATACAAGAAGTTCGAATTATTGTCTTAATTCATGGCCACAGTTGACTGCGCGCACATTACTGCGCTTCTTTACAGGATCATTTAGTAATCGCGAAAGCGTTACGGAGATGATAGATAAACTCCAGTGGAAGACTCTGCAGGACAGACGCTGAGTAGCTCGGTACGGGCTTTTGTTGAAGTTTCGAGAACATACCTTCACCGAAGAGTGAAGCAGTATATTGCTCCCTCCTACGCATATCTCGCGAAGAGACCATGAGGATAAAATCAGAGAGATTAGAGTCCACACAGAGGCATACCGACAATCCTTCTTTCCACGAACAATACGAGACTGGTATAGAAGAGAGAACCGATAGAGGTACTCAAGGTACCCTCCGCCACACACCGTCAGGTGGCTTGCGGAGTATGGATGTAGATGTAGATTTTATAGCTCTTCCTGTTTCTTGTGCGCCTAGTATTTTCAGGTTTTCGGATTATTGTTAATGCGCATTCGAACCTGCGACCGTAGCGGTCGCTCGGTTCCAGACTGCAGCGCCTAGAACCGCACGGCCACTCCGGCCGGCCAAAACTTGTCTGAGCAAAGCGCAAACGCATACAGAGTGCATAACAAATCCGAAAATAACGGAGATACAGTTCAGTCCTTTTCACTAGTCTTGAAAACAATGTTCCGACACCGAAAAGCACTGTGAACATGCAGTAGGATTCGCAAGAGATCCACAGACGAAACTAACGAGTTAGTCACGTGCGATTTCACGTATGGCATCTTTGTATGTCGGTTTCATATCCTGCCTGCGGCCAGGTGAAGACTGGCGATAGGGAGAGCATCCGGCCCCAAGAAAAGTAAATTAATAAATAAATCTTTAATTTGACGATTCATTAAAACAGCGGTCTCCGTACGACGCGATAATGATTGAGAAAGAGAGATGTCTAGGTATAGGGTATAGAAAACTTGCGAAATGAAAATTTAAGATGGCTCTGAGCACTATGGGACTCAACTGCTGTGGTCATCAGTCCCCTAGAACTTAGAACTACTTAAACCTAACTAACCTAAGGACATCACTCACACCCATGCCCGAGGCAGGATTCGAACCTGCGACCGTAGCAGCAGCGCGGCTCCGGACTGGAGCGCCTAGAACCGCACGGCAAAAATTTAAGATGAAGTAATCTTGTTGCTGCGTGACACATCACACGACTGTACAGCTGATGTAGCGACTGAACGGTGCATTAGAGGTGATTACTGTTCTGCAAGTTTCTCACGGAGAAAAGACGCGTTCTCGAGGAAGTGTAAAGAGCTGTATGCGTAAACAGCGACGGCGCATAGGCAGTGACTGGCGTGTATCTGGCAGCCGCTGCAGGAGAGAGAACACGTCTTGTGCTCGTAGGCGCAGATGGGAAGGTAATAGTTTCAGGATGGGAGCCGATGCGGGCCACGTTGTATCAGATAATCGGTGGACCGCTTTTAATCAAACAGGGTTAACGGTATAATGTAATGGCGCGGCTACCACGATTACGAGCGCGGCGACACGCCCGGCTGTCGATACGTATCTAAACTACGGCACAACCGGTCCGGTCCGGTGCGGCCCGGGGACGGCCCAGTCGCCACCAGCCCGGTGGCCCTGTTGCCCGGAGGTCTGGCCCGCCGGCCGCTGCAGCGCTTTGTTATTCCACGGGATTAAGTCGCTTGTCACGGCTGCCACGCTGTAATTACTTCCGAGAAACATCTCCTAAATCAGGATTCGTGGAGCGACGCGATATTTCTCTCGGTAGCAGGGTTCTAAGCGGCCTTTCCTATTAACGAGCCTTCGGCCTTTAAACCGCGTAGAAATGTTATTTAGATTCCTTAACAGAATCGCTTGATTTTAGGTTGAAGATGCCCCACGCCAGCGTTCCCATGAAACTTTAATTTTGCAGCAGCGTGACCGCCGTTTCGATATTACGCACATGTCGTGTGGAACCTCTTGCTTGTCAGACAAGAATTTGATTAAAATTACTTGATAGTGGACACTCCACGCGTTGAAGATAGTTTCCTCCAAACAGAGGGCTGAACGTCATGCCCGAGTTGTTCGCCTTCGCTAGACTGTCACAGCAATTGGTTAGGTCACTTTGAATTTCTTGCCGGCATTCTTCCTTGATGTGTTTGGATCACCAACCTCGTTCGGTCCGTGAGCTGCGGCCGGCAGTTGAGCTATCAAAATGGTTCAAATGGCTCTAAGCACTACGGGACATAAATTCTGAGGTCACCAGTCCCCTAGAACTTATAACTACGTAAACCTAACTAACGTAAGGACATCACACACATCCATGCCCGAGGCAGGATTCGAACCTGCGACCGTAGCGGTCGCGCGGTTCCAAATTGTAGAGCCTAGAACCGCTCGGCCACCCCAGCCGGCCGAATCATGGGTCTGACACTTTTATTTTTTATTTCATCTTTCTCTGCCTCGTGATGACTGGGTGTTGTGTGATATCCTTAGGTTAGTTAGGTTTAAGTAGTTCTAAATTCTAGGGGACTGATGACCATAGATGTTAAGTCCCATAGTGCTCAGATCCATTTTTTTTTTATTTCATCGTGTATGATAAGCACACTACAACCAACACACAAACAAGACGATCCTAATGAAAAATAAACGTTTCATATACACCAAACACTATTGGATACTTCCGCACAAGACGCGATTCAGCTTCGCATATGCAGTTATAGATAGCACAGAGATTGGCTTACACTAGATAAGCTTCGCACGACATGGCGTGAAACCGAATTTTTGAAAGTTGCAATTCATCAGTGCAACTGGGTGATCGCAGTCAAAAATACACTCCTGGAAATTGAAATAAGAACACCGTGAATTCATTGTCCCAGGAAGGGGAAACTTTATTGACACATTCCTGGGGTCAGATACATCACATGATCACACTGACAGAACCACAGGCACATAGATACAGGCAACAGAGCATGCACAATGTCGGCACTAGTACAGTGTATATCCACCCTTCGCAGCAATGCAGGCTGCTATTCTCCCATGGAGACGATCGTAGAGATGCTGGATGTAGTCCTGTGGAACGGCTTGCCATGCCATTTCCACCTGGCGCCACAGTTGGACCAGCGTTCGTGCTGGACATGCAGACCGCGTGAGACGAGGCTTCATCCAGTCCCAAACGTGCTCAATGGGGGACAGATCCGGAGATCTTGCTGGCCAGGGTAGTTGACTTACACCTTCTAGAGCACGTTGGGTGGCACGGGATACATGCGGTCGTGCATTGTCCTGTTGGAACAGCAAGTTCCCTTGCCGGTCCAGGAATGGTAGAACGATGGGTTCGATGACGGTTCGGATGTACCGTGCACTATTCAGTGTCCCCTCGACGATCACCAGAGGTGTACGGCCAGTGTAGGAGATCGCTCCCCACACCATGATGCCGGGTGTTGGCCCTGTGTGCCTCGGTCGTATGCAGTCCTGATTGTGGCGCTCACCTGCACGGCGCCAAACACGAATACGACCATCATTGGCACCAAGGCAGAAGCGAATCTCGTCGCTGAAGACAACACGTCTCCATTCGTCCCTCCATTCACGCCTGTCGCGACACCACTGGAGGCGGGCTGCACGATGTTGGGGCGTGAGCGGAAGACGGCCTAACGGTGTGCGGGACCGTAGCCCAGCTTCATGGAGACGGTTGCGAATGGTCCTCGCCGATACCCCAGGAGCAACAGTGTCCCTAATTTGCTGGGAAGTGGCGGTGCGGTCCCCTACGGCACTGCGTAGGATCCTACGGTCTTGGCGTGCATCCGTGCGTCGCTGCGGTCCGGTCCCAGGTCGACGGGCACGTGCACCTTCCGCCGACCACTGGCGACAACATCGATGTACTGTGGAGACCTCACACCCGACGTGTTGAGAAATTCGGCGGTACGTCCACCCGGCCTCCCGCATGCCCACTATACGCCCTCGCTCCAAGTCCGTCAACTGCACATACGGTTCACGTCCACGCTGTCGCGGCATGCTAGCAGTGTTAAAGACTGCGATGGAGCTCCGTATGCCACGGCAAACTGGCTGACACTGACGGCGGCGGTGCACAAATGCTGCGCAGCTAGCGCCATTCGACGGCCAACACCGCGGTTCCTGGTGTGTCTGCTGTGCCGTGCATGTGATCATTGCTTGTACAGCCCTCTCGCAGTGTCCGGAGCAAGTATGGTGGGTCTGACACACCGGTGTCAATGTGTTCTTTTTTCCATTTCCAGGAGTGTATAAATAGTTGGCTCGATGATGTACTTTAGCGCAGTGGTTAGCATATTAACCTGCCATGTTGAAGGTTATACGTTCGAATCTCGTCAACTGTGTGACGTCTTTCTTTCTGGATCTAACCGAAAGAGTCTTTTTATGCAATTAAATGATTTGATTGTAATTTCTTTATTTGAGTGGTCAGCGTGACGGAATGTCAATCCTAAGGTCCCGGGTTCGATTCCCGTTTGGGTCGGAGATTTTCTCCGCTCAGGGACTGGGTGTTGTGTTGTCCTAATCATCATCATTTCATCCCCATCGACGCGCAGGTCGCCAAGTGGCGTCAAATCGTAAGACTTGCACCAGGCGAACGGTCTACCCGACGGGAGGCCCTAGCCACACGACATATTTTTTTAATTCTTCGACACATTATTTTCATTATCGTATTCACTTTCTTATTTGGTCTAATTTTTCCCCCTGTAATTGGTTTTTCATCTGCAGTCTGTCTATAATCTGCATCCAAGTGCCAACGAGGAATACTCATCGATTGTGTAACGTGGCTGCACGTATGATCAATGAGAGGATAATTTCAGGTAACCAATGATAGCATGAAATTACAGCTTCCTTTTAGCACTGAAACTAAACTTTTTCTTTCTTGAGTTTCCTCGTAGAGGTTAGCTCTAATAGCCGTAAATAAAGCTATCGTGATTTTACACTGAAGAGCCAAAAAATAAACAGGTACACCTGCCTAATATCGTGTAGGGCCACCGCGAGCACGCAGAAGTGCTGCAGCACGCCGTGTCATGGACTCGACTAATGTCTGAAGTACTGCTGGAGGGAGTTGACACCATGAAAGCTGCAGGGCTGTCCATAAATCCGTAAGAGTACAAGGGGGTGGAGATCTCTTCTGAACAGCACGTTGCAAGGCACCCAGATATGCTCACTAATGTTCGTGTCTGGAGAATTTGGTGGCCAACGGAAGTGTTTAAACTAGGGAGAGTGTTCTAGGAGCAACTCTGTAGCAATTCTGGACGTGTGGGGTGTCGCAGTATCCTCCAGGAACTGCCCAAGTCCATCGGAATGCTCAATGGACATGAATGGCTACAGGTGATCAAACAGGATGCTTACGTACGTGTCACCTGTCAGAGTTGTATTTTGACGTATCAGCGGTCCCACGAGAACATCCAATAGCGTGAACATTCCCCTGCTGACATGCACGGTCCATGGATTCATGAGGTTGTCTCCATACCCACACACCTCCAACCGCTGTATAAAATTTGAAACGAGACTCGTCCGATCAGGGAACATGTTTCCAGTCATCACCAGACCAATTTCGATTTCGCGTTATGTCACACAAACCTGAAGGTTGTAAATTCTACTTATTATTTAGGGATTACAATTACAAATTACCTAAATTGGAACGATCACATAGATAATGTTGTGGGTAGAGCCAATCAAGACTGCGATTCATTGGCAGAACACTTAGAAGGTGCAACAGACTGGACAGCACGCTTGTCCGCCCTATTCTGGAGTACTGCCGTGCGGTGTCGGATCCGCATCAGGAGGGAATGGCGGATGCCATCGGAAAAGTTCAAAGAAGGGCAACTCGTTTTGTATTATCGCGGAATAGGGGAGATAGTGCCACAGACATGATACGTGAATTGGAGTGGCAGTCATTAAAACTAAGGCGTTTTTCGTTGCGACGGGATCTTCTAATGAAATTTCAATCACCAATTTTCTCCTGCGATTGCGAAAACATTCTGTTGACACCCATCTACATAGGGAGAAATGACGATCACGATGAAATAAGTCCTCGTTTTTCCCGCGCGCCGTTCGAGAGTGGAACGGTAGACAGACAGCTTCAAGGTGGTTCATTGAACCCTCTTCCAGGCACTTCGTTGTGAATAGCAGAGTAATCACGTAGATGTAGATGTTGGGGAACACATATTCCATTCTGGGGTTGCGACAGGAATGGCATCTGGTCCTCCCTTAAACTAACGATACCAAATTCTTTAACAACCGCGCCGTAAAGGGACAAAGGCAGAAGAAGAAGAAGAAGAAGAAGAAGAAGAGTGCTCCAGGAGGAATGGTTAATATTCACGGGTATGACAAGGATGATCATTCGAAGCAAAAAATTCTAGCAAACATGGGCGCTGAAATGCATACCATGAAAGCTACGTGTGCTTGTTTATCTTCATTACTGCCAAACATATCTTTTCTACTGAACAAGTCCTCGTAGCTCTTAAGATAAGCATTTTAGAGCCCATAATTACAAGACTTTTCTTGCTTCGAATGATCATTCGTGTCATATCCCGGAATACCGACCGTTCCTCCTGGGACATCCGGTAGACCCAGCGCTTGTTTTTCAACCGTTCCGAAGCGATGCGTGACAGGCGCTTGAATCCATCCCAGTATGTAGATGCGCTGTCGGCTCTGTTAACCTTGTAGAGGGCGTTGTGAGAGAATCGGAAGTCTTCGTCCACTGCTGTGTGGACAGCAGTCTCCGTCTGCACACATTCCTCCCGTGGTCCTTTGTTGCGAAGGTTATTTGACTGGCCCTAGGGCGCGTTGCCACATCTGATGTGGACATTCGCTGACCAGTACTTCAGCGGCGCTACAGTTGCGGTAGTAAGGGGGGAGCCTGTCGAATCAGATGCTTATGTGTCATCAGAGGCTTTTAGCAATGTTCTCCAGTTTATGACAACTTGACTAGTGACACAGAATCTCCTTAACATCTAGCGTTCGATGTGTAGTCATCTGCTGTACAACACTACCCACGTCCATTTACTGAGGGCAGTGTGCTCTGGAGCGCCTTCTCTGCAAGGACATTCGTTTGTTTCTTTCCTTCTGATTCGATATAAGTACATGGCTTATGAACTGTGGTCAGTCTATTGATGGGAAGAAGTTTTGGGTTCGCCTTCCTGCTCAGACGCTACGCCAGCGTCCTTGCCAGAGAAGGATATCCAAGTTTCTTCATGTTCCCGGTCTGTGACCTGCACTCCAACGAGATTGTGAATTTGATAGTAGTCATTCTTCCACAACTAGTACGTTGCTGCCTTCTTGGATATTTGCAGGACAAGTGGACATGTCCCAAGTATCACTTGAAGTTTCTTCACAGATATGGTATTGGAAGCTCCTGACAACCTGAAGAATACACCTCGTTGTAATCTGTTTATTGTTGTGCAGCTCTTACCCGTAGCAGCCTAAGAGCCCTGATCCTATCACAATCACCCACAATAACAAATGAAATTAGTCTCGTGATACTGCTGTATCCTTTACGTTGTCAGTTTATAATTTCTTGTGGCCAAGTGAGACCACGTGTACATTGCCAGAAATACAGAAAGTAATGACCAAACAGGCACTGGGCAGGAAGCCGACGGAGGTTTATCGGCTTTGGACTAGGTAGATAGCAATTACTAGATCAGAGAACAGTCTTAGGAATCCTACAGTTTTTTTTATAGGCTTGTACATGGTAAGTAATTATGGCGACAACCTTTGCGGCCAGGTGTATGCTATTAGCAGTTGTACGCGGATGGCTAACTTAATGATGACCACATTCTTAGTAACCAATAACCTGTAGGAAAAAGATTCTCTTAATCGCTGCCAATAGTCGCTGCTTAATGAAGGCATTGAGTCATCTTTTCTTTTTCTGTTTCCAGGTGAGTGCTTCAGTAAACTCGTTGATGGCTGCAGCGCGACAGGTAACGCCAGCATGACGCTAACTGAAATGATTACTGCATGAAATCGACACATTTAAAATGACGAAACTGTTGTTAGTCTTTCTTCGTATTACTCATTATTGTATTAATATCGAGAATATTGCCACAGATGAAATTCCAGTGACTGCGTGTTACGTGATGTTTTAAATTTTTGTCACACTCCAATACAGATAAAACTGGCCAGCAGTGTTTTCCGTACGGGACAAAATGTTAACATTTTCTTCAGAAATGTCTCCTTCGGCCACTCCAGGTTTATTATGTAAGCTAAATGCAATTTTATCTCTCAGATCATTTTCCTTTTTTCGGTGTATTTGGTGTGGACCTTGTAATGTGCAAACTGTGAGGAGGCCGAAGTACGAGTGTAGTTAATGCTGAATTACATAAAGTACCCCTATTGTAGATGCAGTTGCAGAGAAATACTGCTCCACCGACAGACCTGCTTGACACTAGTAGGAAAAATACTTCGAGAAGATACAAGTAACTGAGTGTGCTGTGTTGTTAGAACCTGAGCTCTGCACAGACTCTTTTAAGCTGTCCTACTTGTGTCACTCACTCAGTTTTTGACGTCGTAATTAGTTTAGGACGTGCAGCCCCCAGCTGGAACACACATCTTTCATGTGTCTTGAAGATTGACGCTTGACGTTACAGAAAAAGGTGCCAATATTGCGGAGGTTAGTAGAGATCATATATCAACATGTCACGTGTCACGATTTACGGAGTACGAATTGTGTGACAAAGCCGGCCGTTGTGGCCGAATGGTTCTAGGCGCTTCAATCCGAAACCGCGCTGCTGATACGGTCGCAGGTTCGAATCCTGCCTCGGACATGGATGTGTGTGATGTCCTTAGGTTAGTTACGTTTCAGTAGTTCTAATTCTAGGGGACTGTTGACCTCAGATGTTAAGTCCCATAGTGCTCAGAGCCATTTGAACAATTTTTTTTGTGTCAGAAGTAATGACACTGTTTTTTTATCTACCAAAGTTTTCGTTGTTTTTTTTTGTTTTTTTTTTTTTTTTCGAACAACAATGTTGACCCTTCAAAGTAGTTCCCTTCGGCCAGTGCACACTGGTGGAGTCGTTGTTCCTAGTCTTGGCAGCAGCGCTGAAAGGCTTCAACTGGTGGGCCCTTTAAGTCCCTCACATTCTTTTGAATGTCTTCCTAAAAAGACGTTTTTTAAAGAATTTTTCAAGAAAAAAGTCACAATGACTCAGATTAGGTGAATACGGGGTCTGTGGAACAACGGGAACGCCTTTTTGATGTCAAAAATTCCGTGTGACATGCGACGTTGTCATGATGCAGCACCCATTTGTCTGCAATGTCCGGTCTCACTCGATTCACCCTTTTGCTGAGTGTTTCAAGGACATCTTTGTAATACACTTGGTTGACAGTTTGTACTGGAGGAACAAATTCTTTATGCACTTTACCACTATTGTGAGAAAAGCAAGTCGGCATTGTTTTAATCTTTGCGGTGCTCATTCGAGCTTTTTTCGGTCGAGGAAATGTCTCGGTGTGCCACTCCTCACTTTGCCGCTTTGTCACAGGATCGTACTCAGAAATACATGACTGATCACATGTGATCACACGACTGTAGCATTGGTGGCTATGGGCAGTCCTCAAGAGGATTAACGCACTCGTTTCTTCGATTGTCCTTCTGCTGAGTAGCGAGGTTTCTCGACACCATGTTGGAACCAACCTTTCGCGTGTGCAAAACTTTGATCAAAATTTGGTGTACGGTGAAAGGTTTATGCTTATAAAACGTCACCCAGTCAACCTCATTGTTAAACGTCGGTCTGGTGTCACGAGAGCACGCACACGTTGAACGTTTTCATCGGTTTTTGAAGTTGAAGGTCTCCCTGAGCGAGATTCGTCTTGAACGTGTTCTCGGCCAGCCAAAAGTTTTGTGCGAGCGATAACCATGTGCTCTTGATAAGGACTGTTCCCCATAGGCCTTTAAAATATTTCAGAGGTCACACTCGCAGATTCCCCAAGTGTAACATAGAATTAGATGGCGTAACGTTGCTCTAAATTCCGCTGTCCCATTTTCGTAACAAACAACAACAACAGAAAAACACTGCTTCATTGGTGGCTCTAAAAAGTCACGTGATGACTGTACGGAGCTGAAACTCGGATTGAGCATCTGGAAGGAATGAACACAGTGGTCTACACAGCGTTGGCGGATCGCTCGCATTGTTCTCAGTCCCATTACATTTTCTCACACTCCTTCGTTTTTCTTTCGCCACCTTTTTCTCATTGTCTTCCCAAGACGTATTTTAGAAGAAACCAGCCCTAAGCAACAATTGCCGATGTTAACCCAAGAGGAGAATGATTGGTTTTGCACTCACGAGGAGAAAATCGCTCAAAGCGTTAAGTGCGTCATACGGAGCAAACACAATGATGACAAAGCCCCATGCTACGGTACAGAGGAAACATGCAGTATTCACGTGATACATGGTTTACTCTATTATTCTTCCATTGATGATCCAGTTCTTGTTCTGGTACTGCAGAACGGTCTAGCATTGGGGATATTTCTACGAAATGAATTGGTTGATTACAGAAGTAACAAATATGCTATACAACACGTTTTAAATTTTTCTCTGCTCTGCGGATAAAATTATTGTTTTTCGCTTGTCGTAGTGATGGAGATTAACGATTTGACGAAAAGAAATCCTATCACATACATTTTTCCAGAACTAGAGGTTTTATTATTTATGAAAAATACACAATTTTGAAAACTTGGAAGGTTAAACTTTTCACCTAAAGATAAGTTTAGAAGGACAGTTTGGTTGTTTCCGTTTGTATCCACGTTCCGCAGTGTCTCTTAGGACCAACAGTAATCTGCCAACGTGGTGCAGGTCCATAGCTGTACAAACCGCTTTTCCATCAACACAGTGTCCTGGTGAAAACGTTCCCCGTGTTCATCTCTTGCATCCTAAAACGTTCTGAGGGGAAAAGTCAAGTAGTTACCAAGGAAATGTAACTTTGGTGACGTACAACACTTTATACGTTGGAAACATCATATTATGTTGCCCCCTCTTTATGAGTTTTTTGATTTCTAAGAAGATGCATACACACTGACTTGAAGAAATTCCATGCATCCGTTTCAGTCTCACTTAACGAGTTGGTGAAGTCTGTATGTTACGTAAGCTGTCGTTTTTGGGAACCAATAAATACTCTCTCTTTAGTCTTTGCACCGCCGATATTAGCAAACTTTGTCTTTAGGCGTGCAAATGCTTCCCCTTCTTTGTCCAGCGCTTTTACAGATACCTTCATTAATCCAATCTTAATTTCAAGGGATGGGAGATTTAAATATTCAGGGTTTACTAAAGGTTCATACGGCAGACTCATTTTACCTGGAATGTAGGCGTTTCGCTTGGGGCCTCTCTTTATGCAAGAAGTGTATTGTCTTGTTGCTGCTATCCCATTCTCGCAGAAAGCAGCCGTACTTCGCGTAACCTGATGACATACCAATCAATAGCCATATTATTTTCAGATCTGCACGATTATTGTGCAATACGTTATCGCCGGCCGCGGTGGTCTCGCGGTTCTAGGCGCGCAGTCCGGAACCGTGCGACTGCTACTGTCGCAGGTTCGAATCCTACCTCGGTCATGGATGTGTGTGATGTCCTTAGGGTAGTTAGGTTTAAGTAGTTCTAAGTTCTAGGGGACTAATGACCACAGCAGTTGAGTCCCATAGTGCTCAGAGCCATTTGAACCATTTGAACCAATACGTTATCAAATGATTCAAATGGCTGTGAGCACTATGGGACTTAACATATAAGGTCATCAGCCCCCTAGAACTTAGAACTAATTAAACCTAACTAACCTAAGGACATCACATACGTCCACGCCCATGGCAGGATTCGAACCTGCGACCGTAACGGTCACGCGGTTCCAGACCGAAGCGCCTAGAACCGCTCGGCCACACCGGCCGGCAATACGTTATCAACATGAGTAATGAGGCAGTCCTATGCCTACCTCGTGAGTCGCATACAGTGCCTCCCATAGGCCCACTGTTGAAACGAAATCAGAGCTACGTAGCGATGCTCGCAAAATTGTATTGCGCGCGATTGAATGTTGCAAAACGGAAAGGGAGCAGAAAGAATTACTCAGTTCCATCTACAAGTCTTCCGTGAAAGCTGCTAAGTACACAGTTCAAAGCATGCTTAGCATTGGGATGTTCAAACTGTTTCCAAGAAACACGCGAGAGAATGACCGAAAACGCGTAGGAAGAAAAGATGAATTTCCATTTCAGATATCTTGTTCGATACAGTTTTGAAGGTACCCTCTGGTTCGTCCGAATTATTTTATATTATACTTTTCATTACTGTCGTATTGCTTTGTATGGAAACACCACTAGTTATTGTATTACTGTATTTTTACAGTACAGTCCCACTGTCTATGAAATTATCATTAATAAAGCCACATCACATGTAATAGAGGAAGAATCACACACAACGGAAGATCATGGCCGTGAAAGCGACTGGACACATAGTTTGAAATACTTTTGTAAAAGTATGACAACTTCAATAAACGCAAAAAAACTTTACCATTTAAAGTGTCGTGAGTTTAATTCCTGTTTCATAGTGTTTTCTTTCCTAGCGATAACTGTACTTAATTGCTGCAGTTAGAATCTTTATTAACCATGTTAAAAGACGATTTCAGTTTCGTTTACGAACAATATTTAAAGCGATTTTTACTTTCGCGGAATCACGATGCACTGCAGGCAGATCGTGGACGTGCCCTGTCTCCCTCCCCCCCCCCCCCCCCGGCCCCCCACCCCCAGCAACCCAGCGTCCGCCTTTTCGGACTTGCTTCCTCCACTCCCCTCTATAATCTGTGATTTCTGCTATCGTATAGTTAACACACAGTAATAAAGCTGGTGAAAAGTAAACTTGCTATGTTTTTTCTGCTTCCCTTTGTATTGACATAGCAGTACCTTTTTATTAACTTGTAGTTTATATCGACTTTTTTCCGTGGTTTCACCTTGATCAGTCAAACTCACGTTAAATCGAACACGCAGTCACGCAAATTTTCGATTGATCCGTTGAACTTCGTACTATCGAGAGTCGGCCATATCTGTATGTTTCTCTTCTCCGAACATCCCCCACAACAAGTATCAGTGTACGTAAGCGTGTATAGTTGAGGGTGCAGCAACGGCTTCACACATCGGCAGGGAAAGCTGACTTGCGGAAGGAGCGTGTCAGGAGAGTGGACTGTAGACTTGGCCACTGTTTCTATGTTTCGATACAGTGTATCGATACGTGGAACTGTTTCAGTGTTTCGGAACGGCTACGGTTCACTGTTTCGGAACAGTGGTGTTTCATTCCACCCCTGTCTCGGATAACTGGACCAGATTCGGTCTCTAGCCAGACACAGAAACCGTATCGTTGTTTCAAAATAAGGCTGTTTCAGTCCACCAGTGCTTGGAACGGACAAATTGTATCGAAACAGTGATGTTTCATTCCCCTCTGTGTCGGACGAGATGCGGGCTCGGCACAGGTACTGAAACACATGTAACATACCACTTCATGAAACACTTTCAAGAGTGTCGAAATCTTTTTGACAAGCAATAGCATGAAGCTTAAGATATCCGAAAATAAAACTTTGTTTCTAACTGACTGTCATATTCCGAAATGGCGTAACATCTGCTTTATAAACACTAACTAAGCAATAAAACAACGCACACTATTCACATAAAAATAATAAATGTGTGAAAATCATTCAGTTGAATTACACTTTTTGGTAACATACGTATCTCTGTTCATGTACAGTAACCATATTAAGAAACGTAAGTAAGCCTACAACATTTTGAATAAAAAAAAGGCGTAGAGTGACAGTTATTAGACATATACATAAATTTGATGTAGGTATAATTGCAAGCAAATCTGTTTGACGTATCACTGATAGTGTAATGGTGAACGGGAAGGACTAGGAAGCATGGTGAATTTATAGTAACGGTTCGAAACATCTTGAAAGACAAAATTGTTTTCTGTTATATTTTGTTGTTTATTCGAATTATTCGGCGTTATTTGTGAGTCTATAGTCGCTGTGCCTATTATCCTCGATGATTCCCTTTGTGTGCATGGAAATTAGCAGGATGGGTATATTACCCATATTAACGGAATGTAGGATTCCCAGTAGCATATCCGTTGTTGCTCCCACCTCCAGTTTCGTTCGTGTTGGCTCTTCTGTCTTCAGCTATGGCTGTCCTCAGCCAATTGAAAAGTATGAAAGTCACACGACACGAAAGCAGCGCATTTGCTGCAGAAATACGAAACTTCCAAGACGCCTAAGTGATAATTTCATAATTTCTGCGATATGATTGGCGCTCTCGCACCTCATTTGTGTTTATGTGGACATACTTATACAGTAGACAGTCAAGATGATAAAATGTGTAGGTTAATTAGATTACAAAACACAAACTGTTTCACTGTTTCGAAACAGCGTATCGAAGCATTACATTGTACTGTTTCATTTGTTTCGAAACAGTTACGTGTTTCAGTTTGCCCATTTGTAGTGGACTGGGAATTGTCGCGTACGACGACTGGGGGATTCCCCCCGGAGTTGTGGAGCGATGTTTACGTTCGGCGCCGCTCAGCGCCGCTGCCGTCGCTGGCGGGCGTCCAGGTCTTTGTGGCGCCCTCGCGGCTCGCATTCCGGCGCCTGTGGCCGTGTTGTCCCTCCCTGCTTTCCGGCTCGTTGCTTCCCTTCTCCCGGCCGGAATTCTGTTGAAACTGTCGTCCGCCTGCCGCTCCAGTACTCCGGCACGTGCTACGGTGCACGCGTTTTCCTCTTCTTTTCAACTGTCTCTCTCGCTGCCGTACACAACAGTGGCCGCAGGAAATACCTCTTGCCTATTCTGTCTCCGTACTAGCGCAGCGATGCATCTTTTCAGTACGTGACAACCGTCAGAGTAACTCCTCTATACTCTTCCGTCATAAACAAATTAAAATTATGGGAAGAGGAATGGCATCGAGGATAGGGTGTAAGTGCTACTGTGAGATGAAGATATTGGCACAGAAGAGAATCTCGTGGCGGCCGGGTCATACCATTCAAAAGATTGATTAAAAAAAATTATTAAACTTCTCAAACAACCAAGTTCAGCAGATTTTGGTCTCTGCATTATTACTGCTTTTGAAAACAAGCTAAGTTGGGTTGTTTTGGGGGAAGAGACCAAACAGCGAGGTCATCGGTCTCATCGGATTAGGGAAGGATGGAGAACGAAGTCGGCCGTGCCTTTTCAAAGGAACCATCCCAGCATATGCCTGGAGCGATTTAGGGAAATCACGGAAAACTTAAATCAGGATGGCCGGACGCGGGATTGAACTGTCGTCCTCCCGAATGCGAGTCCAGAAAACAATCTAATGAGCATCTTAACGTAATTTGCATGTTTCTATTTACTAATATCTTACGGTATTATTTCAGCAGTAAATCGTCGGTTCTGACGACAGTCGAGAATAATGCATGTTAACTGCAGTCGTCTTATAGAGTCTTTTTCAAGGAATTAGGGATTCTAACTTAACCTTGCAATAATAATAATAATAGTGATTATTATTACTATTACACGGTTTTCCTAAAAGAACTCTGGGAGTTTTGAACAATTGCTACAGAAAAACTGTTGAAGGTAATAAAACGATTTAAATGTCAAATTGTAGAGGAAAAATAGTTTTTTTTTCCTAACCTAATATGTTTCGTATGTGAGCTCCATTTGTTGCACTGCAGACATCAAAATATATTAGATTTCACAACATGTCTTTTGTAGCTTCTCTTGTGTTACAGTCGTAGTGACTATCGAAATTCGCTCCCATAGATACCGCAAATTTCGAACTTTTTCTTCATATTCAGTGTTCTTTACGTAGCCCCAGAAAAAGAAGTCCAAAGTGATGAGATCAGCTGGAGGCCAGGGGAGTAGGCGTAGTCCTGACTGTCCAACCAGTTGGTTACAGCTGCTCAGTGTGCTGCGCACTTCGCGATGGTTATGAGGCAGGGCGCCATCTTGCGCGAAAATCACACGTTGAGCAGTTTGTTGTTAAATTTCTGTTATTTGAGGAAACACGAACAGTTGAAGCTTATCCAAATAAATGATGCCTATCACGGTGCTTTCGGCGATAACAGAAGGGCCTTTAACATGGTCATGAAGTAACCCACAGCACACGTTCACTTTTGGCGAATCACGGATATGTTTGTGCACAATGTTAGATTTTTCTGAATCCCATATCCGTCACCTGTGACGATTAACACAACCATCTGTGTGGAATGTTTCTTCGTCTGAAATCACCGCCTTTTGAACCATCCTCAGCAGCCATAATCGGATGCAGTATGGAGAAGCACTGGGCAGCAAACCGCTCTCCCAGCCGTTGTCCACGTTTCGACCTTGGAGCAGCTACCACTCGATCACTTCGCTCCTCAGTTGGCATCACGAGGATAGTCAGGTTATATTCTCACCTGTCTGCTCATGCTTCCATTGGAAGTGGAATTAATGCATTTTTTGTTAAAGTCTGAGGCTATTTCGCATATCTCATATATCTTGCACACCGCGAGGAATAGTTTTGCTAGCCCAATGAATCTGCCGAGTATCTGCTACTACAAGGGCCTGTTTAGACTGACGTCTTTAAGTGCTCTGTCCAATTATTCTCGCGGAATCGTATCTCCTATGTGATCTTCATTTACGCCTTCAGGTTCATTGCCCTTCTGTAAATCCGTCCGAACAGGCATCGGAAGGCCGACTGGTACCAACCGACCGCCGTGCCGTCCTCAGACGATAGGTGTCACTGCATGCGGGTACGGAAGGGCATGTGGTCAGCACATCGCTCCCATGGCCGTTATGGGTTTTCGTGACCGGAGCGGCTACTTCTCAATCAAGTATCTCCTTAATGAGATTTTTCACTCTGCAGCAGAGTGTGCGCTGAGATGAAACTTCCTGGCAGATTAAAACTGTGTGCCCGACCGAGACTCGAACTCGGGACCTTTGCCTTTCGCGGGCAAGTGCTCTACCACCTGAGCTACCGAAGCACGACTCAACGCCCCGTCCTCACAGCTTTACTTCTGCCAAGGTTCGCAGGAGAGCTTCTGTAAAGTATGGAAGGTAGGAGACGAGATACTGGCAGAAATAAAGCTGTGAGGACCGGGCGTGAGTCGTGCTTCGGTAGCTCAGGTGGTAGAGCACTTGCCCGCAAAGACAAAGGTCCCGAGTTCGAGTCTCGGTCGGGCACACAGTTTTAATCTGCCAGGAAGTTTCAAGTATCTCCTTAGTTGGTCTCCCAATGGCTGAGTGGACACCGCTTGCGAACAGCGCTCGACAGTCCCCGGCGGTCACCCATCTAAGTGTTAGCCGAACCCGACAGCGCTTAACTTCGGTAGTATTCCGTCCGCCTTTCTACAAGTCTTTGCATTTTTGTGTGTATAATTTGTGTTAGGAGCTTGGCTTTCAGAATGACCCTCGTATTGTGAAGTTATGTAGCAACTTGCATAGTCGTTAATCAGAGAGCGCTGCGAGTTGTTTACATTCTAATTGTGAAGACTTAATTAATTAGCGAGTTATCTGAGGCAGATACGCCGGCAGCGAACCTAGTCGTCGATAGCTGACCGGCAGAGGGCTGTTACGTCACAGCTTTGTCGCTGGCTGCCGTGTGGGGACACCCGACGGGCATCATGGAGTGCTTCGCAGCCCAGCCTTGGCATTATTGGCGGGAGGCTGTTAAAAGCGTGCCGGCTGCTCAGATCGCGTCGGAAGCAAGTCGCTGTAGCTGCCAGATGGTCGCGTCTGACGCACCGCCGGTTTTTATCCGGCGCTCAAAATACGATGGCGTAATCCTGCACTCAGGGCGAGTAGAGTGGCGTAATGACGCTGCTTCCGTATTGAAGCTGAGGGCGCCGGGTTGCTCAGTGAAACAAATGCCCGCCGTAAAACTCTACGACGCCGACTGAGACGCGATACGGGCACGAGCAGTTGGCAACAGGCGCGCGCGACTGCCGTCATGTATGGCAACACGTTTCTTAAATTCAAACATGGTTGCGAGTCACGAGGTCCTCAGTAAATAATTTCGAGTCCCTCACGTTGACAAAAGTTTGCAAACCCATTGTGAAGTCCAGAACAGTGTAGAAAGAAAAGTGTTGTAAGCCTGTGTTCCCTCATGACATCACGACTCGGAGTAGATCAATACTGATTATATAAGGCCGGCCAGAATGGCCGAGAGGTTCTAGGCGCTACAGTCTGGAACCGCGCGACCGCTGCGGTCGCAGGTTCAAATCCTGCCTCGGGCATGGATGTTTGTGATGTCCTTAGGTTAGTTAGGTTTAAGTAGTTCTACGTTCTACGGGACTGATGACCTCAGAAGTTAACTCCCATAGTGCTCAGAGCCATTTGAACCATTTGGTTATATAACCCTCTGCCCTGCATCTTGAAGTGCAGGCGGATCTGCTGCGAATTGACGCATGGTGCAGGGAATAGCAATTGAATCTCAATGTAGACAAGCGTAGTGTGCCGCGAATACATAGAAAGAAAGATCCCTTATCATTTAGCTACAATATAGCAGGTCAGCAACTGGAAGCAGTTAATTCCATACACTATCTGGGAGTACGCATTAGGAGTGATTTAAAATGGAATGTCCATATAAAGTTGATCGTCTGTAAAGCAGATGCCAAACTGAGATTCATTGGAAGAATCATAGGGAAATGCAATCCGAAAACAAAGGAAGTAGGTTACAGTACGCATGTTCGCCCACTGCTCGAATACTGCTCAGCAGTGTGGGATCCGTACCAGATAGGGTTGATAGAAGAGATAGATAAGATCCAACGGAGAGCAATGCGCTTCGTTACAGGACCATTTAGTAAACACGAAAGCGTTACGGATATGGTAGATAAACTCCAGTGGAAGACTCTGCAGGAGAGACGCTCAGTAGCTAGGTACGGGCTTTTGTTGAAGTTTCGAGAACATACCTTCACCGAGGAGTCAAGCCATTTATTGCTCCCTCCTACGTATATCTCGCGAAGAGACCATGAGGATAAAATCAGAGAGATTAGAGCCCACACAGAGGCCTACCGACAATCATTCTTTCCACGAACGATACGATACTGGAATAGAAGGGAGAACCGATAGAGGTACTCAAGGTACCCTTCGCCACACACCGTCAGGTGGCTTGCGGAGTATGGATGTAGCTCTAGATGTAGATGTAGATCTTCCTACGTCTACGGAAGTCAGAACCGCTAGTGAATACGCACGTCACGTTTCCCAGTCTTTGCTTTGGCTCAAGTGGAGACCACAACCTGTAAACGTCTCCCGTTGGGGATCCTTGGTGCTGATGGCCATCCCTCCAAAAGCCTGCTCGACAACCATCTCCTCTACATCTGCGTCTGTCAGGCCTCCCTCTTACGGTATGTGGCAGAGGGTAATTTTTGTGCCATGATCACTCCCACCCTTTTTTTCTGTTCCAGTCGCGAATGGTTCGCAGGAAGAACGATTGCCATTAAGCCTCCGCATAGGCTCGACTCTCGTGGTCTGTCGCGAGATATACGTAAGAGGAAGCAATGCATTGATTGACTCTTCTAGGATGGTAGGCTTTCAGAATTTCAACAGTAAACCACACTGTCACGCAGAACGCCTCTCTTGCGGCTTATGGTACTGGGGTTGGTTGGTCATTGCGTGACGACTTCGCGATTCATTCGGTAAATGAACCTGTAACGAAACGCGCTGCTTTTCTTTGGACCTTCTCTATTTCTTATGTCAATCCTATCATCAGTTATTTTGCTTCCCGAATAGCGAAACTCATCTTCTGCTTTAAGTGTGTCATTTCCTAGTCTAATCCCCTCAGCATCACCTGATTTAATTCGACTACATTCCATTATCCTCGTTGTGCCTTTGTTAATGTTCATTTTATATCGTCCTTTCAAGACATCCATTCCGTTCAACTGCTCTTCCAGGTCCTTTTCTGCCTCTGACAGTATTACAGTGTCATCGGCAAACCTCAGAAGTTTTCCTTCCCCCTCCATGGATTTTAATTCCTACTCCAATTTTTTCTTGTTTTCCTTTACTGCTTGCTCAATATACAGATTGAATAACATCGGGAATATGCTACAACCCCGACTCATGCCCTTCTCAGCTGCTGCTTCCCGTTCATGCCACTCAACTCTAATAATTGCATTCTGGGTTCTGTACAAATGGGGTAAATAGCCTTTCGCTACCTGTATTTTACCATGCCATCATCAGAATTTGAAAGAGTTTTCCAGTAAATATTGTCAAAAGCTTTCTGTAAGTCTACAAATGTTAGAAACGTAGGTTTGCGTTTCCTTAATCTATCTTCGAAGATAAGTATTGCCTCACGTGTTCCAACATTTCTACTGAATCCAAACTGATCTTTCCCAAGGTCGGTTTCTACCAGTTTTTCCATTCGTTTGTTATGAATTCGTCTTAGTATTTTGCAACCATGAGTTATTGAACTGATAGTTCGGTAAATTTCATATCTGTCAACACCTGCCTTCTTTGGGTTTGGTATTTTTATATTCTTCTTGTAGTCTGAAGGTTTTTCGCCAGTCTCATACATCTTGCTCGCCAGATGATAGAGTTTTGTCATGGCTGGCTCTCCCAAGGCTATCAGTAGTTCTAATGGAATGTTGTCTACTCCAGGAGCCTTGTTTCGACTTAGGTCTTTCAGTACTCTGTCAAATTCTTCACGCAGTATCGTATCTCCCGTCTCATCTTCAGCTACGTCCTCTTCCATTTCAATATACTGCCCTCAAGTGCATCGCCCTTGTACAGACCCTCTATATACTCCTTCCACCTTTCTGCTTTGCCTTCTTTGCTTAGGATTAATTTTCCATCTGAGCTCTTGATATTCATACAGGTGATCTCCTTTCTCCAATAGGCAGTATCTATCTTACCCCAAGTGGTATATGCTTCTACATCTTTACTTCTGTCCTCCAGCCATCCTTGCTTAGCCGTTTTGCACTTCACATTTTTGAGACGTTCATATTCCTTTTCGCCTGCTTGATGTATTGCGTTTTTATATTTTCTCCTTCCAGCAATTAAATTCAATTATTATTATTATTATTATTATTATTATGCAATTCTTCATTATCCCCTTAGTTGAATAAAATTCCCGTAGTAAGGAGGGAAACCATATTAGGAGGCTGTTTGACACCGGTTTTTGGGATATTTTTGAGTGGGAAGAATTCTGACATTTCATTCCTATTTAGAACAGTTTTTGTGAGTGGTTTTTTTTTTGAATAATTTCAGCGAAAAATAACAAAGTTACGCTGTGATGTCCGCTGAAGGTAGTGAGTATAGTTTTGCAACTGCATGCAGTGTAACCGTTCCGATTTTCATATGAAATCAAGAAAGTTTTGATTTTACATTAACAACGTATTTTCAAAGAATATGAACCTCAGTGCCAGTGAAAATAATGAACATTAAAAATCATGCACGTGTTGGTACTGTTTACTTCGATTTTTTTCTGTAATTATGCAAAGAAAAATACCCCTAAAATCACGATCTCACAAGTTGGTTCATATAGTTCGTAATTTTGTAAAGAATCATACTATGAATTTTCACAATGATCAGTTCTATAGTTTATGAGTTAGACTGCACGCAAATGTGAAAAAAGTCGTTTCGAGATATTCGCGTTTGAAAAATAAATTCTTGGAAACTAGAAATTCAGGGAAGTGAACAATAATGTAAAATGCTTACCGATTAATCTGCGACTCCAGCACCGTACAGTAAACCTTCTTCCTCATATGCTTCGTTTAGCGCTTGCAGCTGTGCATTCCGAGATTTCCGACCTTCCTTCGATTCCAATGAAGTAAGTCGATTCTGCCGGCTCACGCGCTGGTTATCCATTTGTTCGGCGTAATTGAAACTTTGCGTGCCTACTACAGTTTCTTCCTTGTTCATAAACATCAGAAGGGAAAGAATTAACTTCATTGAATAAGCCCGCTGCTAAATACAACGCCAATTCAACGACTTTTAGTCCGGCGTGCAAGTGTTCAGGAGCTAATCGCCAAATAATGGAATTAAAACTTTCAATCACATCTCTCCAGCAATATATCCCTTGATAAATCTTCACGTATTTGAAGAACTTGGCCGGCTGCGGTGGCCGAGCGACTGCTACGGTCGCAGGTTCGAATCCTGCCTCGGGCATGGATGTGGGTGATGTCTTTAGGTTAGTTAGGTTTAAGTAGTTCTATGTTCTAGGGGGACTGATGACCTCAGATGTTAAGTCCCATAGTGCTCAGAGCCATTTGAACCATTTGCAAGAATTTCCTTCTGTACGTCGGGGTGCAATGGAGTAGGGTGTGGTTCATGTTCCATTCCAAGGGCTGTTCGTTTCTGCCACTCGCACCATCTGTCTTCTCCCTTTGGGCAATAGACGTGTCGAGGATTTTCATCCGTGGAAATCATATGATAGTATCTGCGTTCGAGCCTGTACCCGATGTGCACTCTGTTCTATGCTCACAAAATCTAAACGAATGCGAATATTGCTTTGAAATTTTGACTGAGTATTCATGGATAGTTAAGCAAACGAATTAAAAAATCGGATTTTTCGAACCTCCTAATGTGGCTTCGCCCCTTAACACTTTAGTTACCAAATTATTTCCAGAAGTTGTAGACTTTTTATCAGCACTTTATTGGGCTAAGAAACCATTCATAAAATCATAGTTCAAATCTTGAAAGTGCATTAGCCTACGAGTATAAAAAAATTTGTGGTAACTGTTGTTCCCACCGAACTCTGGAGTAACTTCACTTGCTAATTTAAAAAAAAATTATATCCTTTATTTTTAGTACAAAAAGCATGTTAAACATTACATTTATATTTGTATTAGTTCATATTGTCCTTTGAGTTCACTAAGGTGATGTACTATGGAACTTAGAGAAGCATGGCGCTACACACATAGGTACACGACAGTTGTACACATTATTTTTGTTATCTTTTCTTTGTTCTTGGTGCTACATTGGCGGCATCTTCTATCTGTTTTATCATTTGTAGGCAAATGAGTTCCAACTTTCTCGAGATGAACCTCACCTGGTACTCCAGACACGCCTATTTTTGGTGTTTGAAAATGAACGGGCCTTCCTCTTCGCTTATCTAATACATCTTCTGGTAAAGCGTTCAAAATTCTGAAAACCTCATCTGGCGTCTGTCCACACAATCTAAACAATACGAAACAAACAATAATTACGATGCCTATTGCACAGCCATATGCATTGCACTTCACACAAGTTCAGTGGGAAAAATAGTTTCCACTAACTTACCTTGTATTATTTACATAAGTTTCAGTCAAATCAAGCAAATGTACACGAATACTATCTCCCTCGTAAATATGAAAGTAGATAAATACAACACAAGTAATTTTACACCCAAAAGGAAAGCACACTGTGCAAAAAACGCGTTAGCGGTCGAAACACTGGCTCGTTTTCACACGGAAACTGCGCTTCTGCATTGATTGACTAACAAGGTAGTTTCGCACACCCGTTGACAATCTACATGTATTTAGCATACTCTAATAGAGATGACAGCACAAGTTAGAAGTGGGAAAACAGGTTACCACTGAACTTACAGCGAAAACAAATAAGAGGGAACTATAGTTCCCACTTGTCTCTAAAGGGTTAAATGGGGAGGGACACGCCAGATGGGATGGCGCCTTTCAGTGTAGTCTTCTTTTCTAGGTAGTATAGAAGTGGTAGCGTGCGAGGAGAAAAAAACGACACCGCCTTGTGCAAACCCCGGCTGAGGTGAAGCTCACCAGAGCGCAGCCGCTGCACCAGCGGTTACTGTTTGTTGTTTGTTGCGCCGGCCGCGCGACACAAGGCGTCTGTCGGCGGCTGCGCACGGCCAGCAGTTTGTGTCACGTGACGTGTCAGGTGGCGACGCATCTGCGGGACGCACGGCGGGCTTGTCAGCGTTACAGGCGCAGCTTTCCTCTGCCTCGCTTTACCCCGCGCTCACAGATCCTTTCACGTTCACGATATGCGCAACATTAACACTTTCACTTTGTGGCCAGAATACCTATCTTACCGCCACAGTGTTCAGTTAACCCGCGCGTGCTGCACTTGTTTGTGCTTTGTCTAAACTTTGTTCTGTATCTTGTCGTACTTCAGCAGTTACCGTTTCGTGTTTGCAGAGGCGGAAGTTCCAGCGCTGTGTTTTCCATCGATTGGTAACCATAAAGTTTTAACTATCAACTTCAAAAAATTTTTTATTTTGATTGGCGACACCATGGAGTGTTCTGTGCACGACGACCAGATAATTGATATAATTGGAAGGAGAAACAGCCTTGGTCGTATTTTTTTGTTTTATTAACCGCAAAATCGATTTTCGGTCACGTGGTGACCATCCTCAGTGCTAGGAGTTAAAAATTTCACATAAAGATCAGAGAGTATAAAACAGAAAATCACGACCACACCTGCGTATGAACATAACAGTTGGTAGGGACATATCTGCAAGATACAATTAAAATTGTTAGGCACTGGCATTAACAAGCTTAGAGCGATCACATAAACTGAGGCCGCTGTTTACATGCAACTGTTCAGCAGACCCACGCCAAATGGTGGGTGCTAAGTTTTATAGTAAGCAACCGTGTGTATTTGAAGTCATGTATGTATGGGTTCTGACCCAGTGCTTATGCGGTAGCGTATAACCACTGTTATAATAATGGTAGCGTGTCCAAAGGGACAAACGAGATGTACGTCATCATGTCGGTTAAATATGATAGCAAAATTCTTTATCGACACCTACAAACTTCTTTGTAATGAATATTATGATTCACGGCATTTTAATTATTACATAATGGCAGTTTCGTACTATTACTATTTTTTATGTATTTGACTCCTTACGCTTAACGTAACTTTTTACGTAAATCACGAACGTTGTACTTCTAACTTCCCGCGCCAGATGGTGGGTATTATGTTTTTTAAAACCTGTGTTATACCTCATTTTATGTTATTCATATATTATTCTTTTTCATTTTCATTTTCTATTTTACCTGTCGTGCACTCTGATAACTTATTATCGATCTGTTTTATGTTATGTAAGTTTGTTTTTAAAAAACAATTCGCCAATGTATTTTAGATGTTTCCTTCCCCATTCGTCTGGTATGTGTTTTAGGTACATTTTAAATTTGAATTACTTCATGATTCACAAATGCACAAGAGTTATTTTGTGTTAATATCTCGCAAAACCAGTAATATTAAGTTTTCACGTGACACATGACACATAGAGGGCGTTCCAAGGCCGGCACACCGAGGTCTGCTGAACAGGTGAATGTAAACAGCGGCCTCAGTTTATGTGATCGCTCTAAGCTTGTTAATACCAGTGCCTAACAATTTTAATTGTATCTTGCAGATATGTTCCTACCAACTGTTATGTTCATACGCAGGTGTAGTCGTGATTTTCTGTTTTATACTCTCTGATCTTTATGTGAAATTTTTAACTCCTAGCACTGAGGATGGTCACCAAGTGACCGAAAATCGATTTTGCGGATAATAAAACAAAAAAATACGATCAAGGCTGTTTCTCCTTCCAATATTTTTTATATGTTTGTTGGTACACAACTGCTAGCCTGATCAACATAGGAATCCCCACGATGTAGTACCGTAGGACACCGCCAGAGGAGCGAGAACAAAAGGGCGCAGCATATTTCCACGTCGTCAATGAACTGCGCTATTTTGGTTTCGCTCCTCTATCGGCATCCTACTTCAATTTATTTTTTCTATGTGGTAGTTAAAACTTCATTACTACCACTCGAAAATGAACGTTCTGAACCGTCTACAATCTACATCTACACCTACACCTACACAGCATCTACATTTGCACTGCACGATTCACGGAGTGGCGTTTGGCGGAGTTCACGGTGTGGGGTTTGGCAGAGGGGCACAGTATTAGTTTTTCCTCAAAAAATGGTTCAAATGGCTCTGAGCACTATGGGACTTAACTTCTGAGGTCATCAGTCCCCTAGAACTTACAACTACTTAAACCTAACTAACCTAAGGACATCACACACGTCCATGCCCGAGGCAGGATTCGAACTTGCGGGCGTATAGTAATATGTCAATTTTTTTATTGTTTTAGTCTACAGCCGCACTTTCATTCTGGCGAATGATAAACGTTTTCGGTACCTAGCTGTATTTTACGGACTATAAGACGCACTTTTTTTCTTCGAAAAATTGTCCCCAAGATTCAGGTGAGTCTTATACTCGAAATTAATATAAAAATGTGTGTTTGATTTACAGTTCCCGCCAGTCTTAAAAATGGCAGTATATTCGATACCGCGGGAGACCTACGTCTATGTGGCAACAATGGATTCAGTTGGCAGCAGCAGTGCGCCGATGCAAAGAACATCGAGTTGCAGCCAATTACAGGCTTGAAAACACTATCTCCCTCTACCCGCGCCATCACAATAAAAGGTTTACATATGATGCGGGCTATAAATTGTAAGTAATAGCGTGTGCAGAAGAACGTAGAAACAAAGCAGCTGAGCGATGTTTCGGGCCTCCACCAACAGAAAAACCATTCGTGATTGGCGGGCTAGTAAAGAAGAACTGAAAGAAAAGACGAAGACTAAATGTGCAGACAGAGGACTGAGTGCAAAATGACGACGATTTTCACGGAGTTTAAAGGGCGGTCGGTTTTATAAACCAACAATTTTTCTTAGTCTGGCTTTGCAGTCTAATGATAAAAATGGTAAAAATGTTATTTAAAAAATGGTTAAAAATTAAGGTGCGTCTTATTTCTGTAAAACACGGTACCATTATCAAGCCATCCTACAATCAGAAACTGGACAGAGCACAATTTAAATGCCCTTTAAGAAAGATTTGTAAAATAATTTTCTGTGTGAAGATTTTCGACCGTCTGTAATTCGCTAATGATAGAGCTGCATACGTGTCCTGGACTCGATTCAGTACAGAGGCAAATTTTTAAACAAAGGTGCATGTTGTACGAGCATTCCCCTGAACTGTAAAATAAATAGAGTTGAAAAAGATGGTGGCATTCCTAGACGTATCACTGGTTAGAATCTCATTTGGACCATTATTTTTCCTTTCAGTTGGTATACCTACGTCATTTAAATATAAGATTCATCGAATATATGCAGTTGACAAACGTCTGTGATCTTTTTATGAAAATGCACATTTTGTTATGTCTAATTACTCATTGCACTCAAACTTTCACTTTTCGCTGCGAATACAAATTCTTAATAACAAATCGTTTTTAAAAGACTTTGAATAAAAATTGTTTAAATGAAAAATTACCAATTAAATTTCTGGAGAAAAAAAAGAAAACTCAAACACTCTACTTGAACTGTGTGCTTTGTTTTATTCCACAGTTGCGGTCTCACATGAGCCATAGTGATAAGCGTCGGGAGGAGAAAAAAAAAGAAAAAAGAAAAAAAAAAACGGAAAAATAACTTTCACGGGATCGAGCGCGCCATACAAATGCTACAATTCTAATGCGTTACCCCTCAACTCACGTGCAACTTTCTTCAAAACGACAATTAGATGTGTTAATTAGCATATATTTGATGAATTATACCTTCAAATGACGCAGGTATTGTAGCTGAACGAAAAAGAAACAAGAAAATAATGACCGGAACGAGACACGAACCAGCGATACGTTATAAACTCCACCAATTTTGTTTCATCTTTATGTATTTTTATGCTTAAGGGAAAACTTGCATCTTTGTTTATAAACTTGCCTGTGAAGAGAATCAAGAAATCAGGCTACCCGTGCAGCAGTTACTTTTAGTCTATTGAAGACGCTCGGAAGTGTTGAAAGCCGATTTTCACGAGAATTTTAGAGATTTGCGTGGAATTGCTTTGGGTGATTGGTGTTTAAGTTCTGAATCACACATGTTATAAATATAAAAATTTGCAAAAATCCGATTGCCGTGTGGCACGCTTATAAAGCATAAGTAAATCGAGAAAAGGAAGAACGAACAAGGAGAGTTGACGTGCAGGTAGAAAAATTCTCAGAAGCGGTGTGTTTCTACATCTGACCATTGACTCTGAGGCCAAGGCTCGTGCAGAGAGCATTTGGCACAGGCAGGCGCTACACGGGCGAGGAATAGCGATGAGCCGGTGGTCATCACAGAGGTCCATCTGGGAATGCAGGAGGGAGGTCGGGCCACCTACTGGGGAGGGAAACACGCTCGCCAAGAACCACAGACTACTCCAGCAGCTGCTACAAACAGCGGGCCCACAGGACGATCAGTAAGCGAGTCCATGAGTGTTTTCATTTTTAGGCTCCCGCGCCCCAATCTGTAAAAACGGAATCTTCATAGAATCGCTTTATTCTCTCTCTCTCTGTGTCCTCTCTGTCTCTCTCCCTCCCCTATCAAGAAACTTTTTTCTCCCGAACGGGTAGACATATCAGTATTCATTTCACATACTGAAGTCTACGGTCCCGTGGCGGTGTAAAACGTTGAAGCTTCTAAGTCAGTGGTTCCCAACCTTTGTTAAGCCAGTCAGACATTAGCTAGTACCATTATCACCAACTTTAGCACGTAACTGAACTATAGACGGAATGACTTTTCTGGGAACACTTTTATTGTTAAGGTTAAAGATGAATTACATTTAGTTTATGTGTGTGTGTGTGTGTGTGTGTGTGTGTGTGTGTGTGGAAGTGTGTGTGTGTGTGTGTGTGTGTGTGTTGTAGAATGAATGACGAAGGTATTAGTGGTGCACCGCAAGTGCTACCCATAACTCGTTCTCAAATAAGAAAGCTACCTATCCATAGTGAGGGTAGACACTTGTTACAAAACATCTCTCCATTACTGCACGCGGTTGACCTGAAGACTGCAACCACATTTAAAATCAACCGCCGGCCGGGGTGGCCGAGCGGTTCTAGGCACTACAGTCTGGAACCGCGTGACAGCTACGGTCGTAGGTTCGAATCCTGCCTCGGGCATGGAGGTGTGTGACGTCCTTAGGTTAGTTAGGTTTAAGTAGTTGTAAGCTCTAGGGGACCGATGACCTCAGCATTTAAGTCTGCTCAGAGCCATTTTTTAAAATCAACTAAGTTAAAATGCGCGCAGAATACTGACTGTTGGTAAATTGCGTGATTGCTGCACTCCTTGCTTCTGAACTGCGGCAAATTGTAAGACTTCAGGCTGGTGACGCTTTGTGTATGACCACAGCCACTAATAGTAATATCTGAGTTCATCAGTCCCCTAGACTTAGAACTACTTAAACCTAACTAACCTAAGGACATCACACACATCCATGCCCGAGGGAGGACTCGAACCTGCGACCGTAGCGGTCGTGCGGTTCCAGAATGTAGCGCCTAGAACCTCTCGGCCACCCCGGCCGGCAGTAATAATACTGTGTACAGCACTATAGTAGCCCTTATGTAGTTACTGCTGTGACGTGCTGTCAATTAATTCATTTGTCTGTTTCTAAGCGAGTAATAAAGCAATTTCTAGACTACTGCAGGTACTATCTACAACTCGGAGAAAACATTTTCCTGATATATTTAGCATTTCTCACGTTTGTGTCTCACTTTTATCAGCAGCGATGTACCGGACGAAGCACAACGTACGTGTGCAGTCGGTTGACTATGTGAGGAGCCTTTAACTTCTACCGACCAAATACTACTAACTGAGAAAAAAGTGGTTATTGGTAACTCATATAATCAACATTAAAGTCTTAGAAAATTGCGATGATAGTAATGATCTCTTTGAAAATAATTTAGTTTCGTGACTGAAATAGTATCGAATCCTTTAGTTTTTACCCTCAGAAAATTTCATTTTACCTCTCAGGGTAATTACACCAAGTTCGGAAACACTGTTCTAAGTCAGTACAGCCCAGAGATACTGCCATTTATGTCACATATTTTGATACTCGCAAACTGTGACTCGTTAAACGCCGTAAGGTACCTACCGTTGACCTAAAATTATGAAATTTGACAGGAAGCAAGGTTTCAGAGTACATGCAAAGGAAAAAAATCCGAAAATAGTAATTTGTAATTATATCTCACAGAAATAGTTGTCATTTGTTATCCGATTTCAAAATTCTTGAAACATTACCGAATATGACGACGACAGGAACATCATAGGACGATAAGCACGCTGAAAGAACGATATGGCTTTTTCGTTCTACAGAGTGGTCAGAAACTGAAAAGGTTGTAAAGGTGTTGCAGGGTAGGTTCTACCGAGAAATATGGTTAAGAAAAATATTCGGTACGTTGCGCCGTTTCCGGGTTACGTAGCTTTGAAGTTAGCCAATCAGGCCGTTGCACCCGCCAGAGATGGTGTTCATCATTTGGTTTCCTAAAACCGGACAAAAGCGTGATATAAAAATCAGACCTAGGACGGTAGTAAGGATCGAACCCCATCCAAACGCTGAGCAGTCTCTTGGGCTATCATCTATGTGATGAGAACAACTTGACAATAATTGTATTCGGCGGGCCTCTTAATTTCGCGCGCAACTGCATGATTGGCTAACTTCACTGCCAATTAACTCGGTTCTGAACGTTATTTGCCAGAGCAACCTAACCTGAAACACACAACTATTCTGACTGTTTCTGAATACGTTACAGGACGTCCTGGATAGAGACGTAGCTACACCGAAACGAACCACAATGTTTTCTGATGAATAAGTCCTTTTTTCTCACTACTTCATTTTCGGATTACCTGTATTTGAGGAAGAGGAGCTCCCGCAGTCCTGTTTTCCACCGCTCTCTTTGATGTCTGTGTGTAACGATATGTATCTCCACCGGCACTGCCCCCTTTCATTCCGGAGCAATTGCTCATTAGTCGCTGGATCCCTTGTCTGCGTAACAACTATTATTACAGCACGCCTCGCGTACTCTGTAATTGCGCCTGCAGGCTCTGGCATCCGTGCTAATTATATATTTCTTGCGTGATAGGTGACGCGGCAGCAAAATGATGAGCTGAGATTGGGATCGCCTCTTCCATTTTGGGACCCGTTCCACGGATGATGTAATTCCCTCAGCAGGGCCGCTGCTGTTGTAGCTCAGAAATGTTATGAAAGGCTGTATCATGACGTATGACATGAAACTGTAGAATTATCAATGCCGAGATACTGCACCACTTTCTTCTGACCGTTGTCTGTGACTAACATACGTAACTCCTACACGCAGTCGTCCTTGTGGATGTATTCTCCCTTACTTCTGCAAGGGATTCAGTTATCGGGACGTTCCAGTAAACAAAATACACTCCTGGAAATGGGAAAAAGAACACATTGACACCGGTGTGTCAGACCCACCATACTTGCTCCGGACACTGCGAGAGGGCTGTACAAGCAATGATCACACGCACGGCACAGCGGACACACCAGGAACCGCGGTGTTGGCTGTCGAATGGCGCTAGCTGCGCAGCATTTGTGCACCGTCGCCGTCAGTGTCAGCCAGTTTGCCGTGGCATACGGAGCTCCATCGCAATCTTTAACACTGGTAGCATGCCGCGACAGCGTGGACGTGAACCGTATGTGCAGTTGACGGACTTTGAGCGAGGGCGTATAGTGGGCATGCGGGAGGCCGGGTGGACGTACCGCCGAATTGCTCAACACGTGGGGCGTGAGGTTTCCACAGTACATCGATGTTGTCGCCAGTGGTCGGCGGAAGGTGCACGTGCCCGTCGACCTGGGACCGGACCACAGCGACGCACGGATGCACGCCAAGACCGTAGGATCCTACGCAGTGCCGTAGCGGACCGCACCGCCACTTGCCAGCAAATTAGGGACACTGTTGCTCCTGGGGTATCGGCGAGGACCATTCGCAACCGTCTCCATGAAGCTGGGCTACGGTCCCGCACACCGTTAGGCCGTCTTCCGCTCACGCCCCAACATCGTGCAGCCCCCCTCCAGCGCCACAATCACGACTGCATACGACCGAGGCACACAGGGCCAACACCCGGCATCATGGTGTGGGGAGCGATCTCCTACGCTGGCCGTACACCTCTGGTGATCGTCGAGGGGACACTGAATAGTGCACGGTACATCCAAACCGTCATAGAACCCATCGTTCTACCATTCCTATACCGGCAAGGGAACTTGCTGTTCCAACAGGACAATGCACGTCCGCATGTATCCCGTGCCACCCAACGTGCTCTAGAAGATGTAAGTCAACTACCCTGGCCAGCAAGATCTCCGGATCTGACCCCCATTGAGCATGTTTGGGACTGGATGAAGCGTCGTCTCACGCGGTCTGCACGTCCAGCACGAACGCTGGTCCAACTGAGGCGCCAGGTGGAAATGGCATGGCAAGCCGTTCCACAGGACTACATCCAGCATCTCTACGATCGTCTCCATGGGAGAATAGCAGCCTGCATTGCTGCGAAAGGTGGATATACACTGTACTAGTGCCGACATTGTGCATGCTCTGTTGCCTGTGTCTATGTGCCTGTGGTTCTGTCAGTGTGATCATGTGATGTATCTGACCCCAGGAATGTGTCAATAAAGTTTCCCCTTCCTGGGACAATGAATTCACGGTGTTCTTATTTCAATTTCCAGGAGTGTAGAAACGGAACATCATCGTCATGGTCCAGATGTCAGCTGATAAATGCGTGTCGCGGTTTGTGTTGAGAAATGAATGTGGCGTGTAGCTGTATCTTCGTACATTATGAAATAACTTCTTTGCAAGAATGCATAAACAAAATAGTATTGTACGATGGGAATAAACAGAACAAGTTCGCGCTTTCGTTGACAGACTGGCCTTATGTTTTGGGAGGTGGACGCTCAAGTACTCCTGCGACCATCGCGATTAAGATTTTCCGTGGTTTCCCTAAATTATTTTAGGCAAATGCCGGTATGATTACTATTGTAAGGGCACATTCTTGTTAACCTGGACATGTAAGCATGTAAATCCGTGTACGAATCCATTATATTATTTATTTTTAATCCTTGGCAATATTTTCGCTAGATTGCTGTTAGGGATATTGTACAGAATTTATTACGTGATCGATTGCGACAGACAAGGTATTTCCAAGTGGATTTGGAACCTCTTAGCACATGTCATAGTCAAAAATTACGTACATGGTCGTACACAGGACCATCAAATGGAATTCTTCCCGTGTCCTCAATCGCTACGCTGTAAAAGATAAAAGTATCTATGAGAAGTCATCGTGCCTAATGTACAGGAAAAAGAAACAATCGCAGTAAGATTACGGAAGATCGAGAACATTTCCCCCACAAAAGAGGTTTATAGTGCAAAACTTATTCTGTAGAAATGCGAAATCGAAATCAGAAGACTATAAATTGGTGAGAATGCGTACATGCATCAAAAATATTAATTTTAGAGCTAGTAATAGAAAATTGAGAAATCAGAAAAAATCAAAGAAAAAAATGTGAAAAAGACACTAAGAATAGAACAACAGTAGAAAAATGTAAATTAAGATGTACCACTGAAGTATACAATCGTGTAGAAAGAATTACAGCCGAAATTAGGAAAAGAAGACAAATATGTTGTGTGGGCACATCCTAAGAATGAGTCCCATCTGAATTGTACATTTCGAAAAAGTAAAAGGCAAATCTCACTTGCTTAGCAAAGTCCACGAAGACCTAGAAGCAATTGGCATAAATAAGCAATAAACCGAAAACGTAATGAGATATAGAAACAGAATTATTAAATGAGAAGATCTCAAAACACTCCAGTTGCAAGAAGACAGTGAAGGAAATAGAGTGAAGAAGAGAGGAAATAAAAACAGTGAAGAGATGGATTATCGGAGAAAGTATGAAAGTAGCTTCGTGGCTTAAACATGCTGCTTAGCTGTCGTGTAGCGAAAGAAGAAAATGCAAATGAAGAAAAAGTAGTAGTTTAAATTTGCCGGTGTTGTGTGGAATTTCGAAATTTATAGAGTAATACTTGCTCAGTTTGTCACATTTACGAGGGCTGAATGAAAAGTGGTGCCTTCACCTTCGTTAATTGGGTTTGGCTGGGAATATTTTAATAAATCAAACGCAGAAATAATTCTTAGAATGTGATCTTTAATTACCAATGTTCTCTTTCTCACATAATAATCAGTCAATTGGATACACGTTTGCCAACGATGAACAAGTTTTCTGAAGCCGTCGCAGAATAAGTCGATACTCTGCGCAACCACAGTCTCGCAGTACTCTCAGCGTCTTCATCAGAAGCACAATGATGTCCTCGCAGATCGTCTTTCATTATCGGGAACAGATGGAAGTCAGACGGTGCTAAATCTGGAGTGTATGGAGGATACCGTACGGTGGCGAGATTCAGTCTCTGAAATTCTGCTATAGTGGCCTGTGAAGTGTGCACAGATCTTCCGATAGTTAATCAAAGCAATATTGTGACCCACACGTTCTTGTGAAATGCCGATTGTGCTTGCAGTTTCTCTCTGAAGCATACGACGATCGCCCTGAATTAATCTGTCAACATTTTGCTTGTGAAACTCGGTGGTTGCCTTCACAGTACTCACATCAACACCATCACCGTAAACTGCTTTCATTCTCTGATGAATCTGCTTCAGGTGACACCTTCTGCTGTCAAGAATTCAATGACTGCACGTTGCAAAAAACGCATTGACCGACCGTCTGTGCAGGTTTCCATACTTTACATAATAAAAACACAACCGTCAACTGGAGCTGTAGAGAAGAGGCTACGGAACGAGCCAATACCTGGCGCATAGCAATGCTGCCAATTGTTGAACAGTTACGAGGGTGTACGCATTACTTTTCAGTCAACACTCGTATTTTCCAGTATTTCACGGCACGTCACATAGCGTCCACCATCAGGTGCCTAACTGTCAGTTATACTTCAGTTTTTAATTACAGTTCCTATGAAATGCGAAACGAATTTTCGCTAGATGTGCCTCCGAGGTTACGTTCCGAAATACTGTTAATCCTGTCAAGATCAATTAATTTATGCTGCTGTGCACAATTATGTGTGTGTTGGTTCAGATCGAAGACTGGATTGACGCAGCTCTCCAAGTTTTTCTGTCCCCTGCAAGCCTCTTCATCTCTGCATAACTATTGGAAACTACATCCATTTGAACCAGCTTAACGTACTGAAGCCTTCGTCTCCCACCAAAATCATTGCCCCCACATTTCCTTCCATCCTACCAAATTTACGATTCGTTGATGCCTCAGAATGTGTCCTGTAAATTGGTCTCTCTCTCTCTCTCTCTCTCTCTCTCTCTCTCTCTCTCTCTCTCTTTGTCCGGCCTCGGTAGCTGAGTGGTCAGCGCGACAGAATGTCAATCTTAAGGCCCCGGGTTCGATTCCCGGATGGGTCGGAGATTTTCTGCGCTCAGGCACGGGGTGTAGTGTTGTCCTAATCATCGTCATTTCATCCCCATCGACGCCCAAGTCGCCGAAGTGGCGTCAAATCGAAAGACTTGCACCCAGCGAACGGTCTACCCGACGGGGGGCCCTAGTCGCACGACATCCCTTCTTGTAATCAATTTCTCCTCCATTCGATTCAGTACCTTCCCATAAGTTATTCGTTGTACCCAGCTAATCTTCGACATCCTTCTGCAGCGCCGCATTTCAAAACCTTCTACCCTGTTGGTGTCTGAACTGCTTATTTTCCACATTTCCCTTCCGTACAAGGGTACGCTATCTACCCGTAACTTCAGAAAAGACATGCAAACATCTAAATTTAAGAATGAAATTTTCACTCTACAGCGGAATGTGCGCTGATACGAAACTTTCTGGCTGATTAAAACTGTGTGCCGGACCGAGACTGGAACTCGGGACCTTTGCCTTTTGCGGGCAAGTGCTCTACTAACTGACCTACCCAAGCATGACTCACGCCCCGTCCTCACAGCTTTAATTCCGCCAGTACCTCGTCTCGTACCTTCCAAACTTTACAGAAGCTCTCCTGCGAACCTTGCAGAACTAGCACTCCTGGAAGAAAGGATATTGCGGAGACATGGCCTAGCCATAGCCTGGGGGATGTTTCTAGAATGAAATTTTCACTCTACAGCGGAGTGTGCGCTGATATGAAACTTTCTGGCTGATTAAAACTGTGTGCCGGACCGAGACTCGAACTCGGGACCTTTGCCTTTCGCTGGCATGTGCTCTACCAACTGAGCTAAGAAAGGATTTCAAAAGTGCTAGTTCTGCAAGGTTCGCAGGAGAGCTTCTGTGAAGTTTGGAAGGTAGGAGACGAGGTACTGGCGGAATTAAAGCCGTGAGGACGGGGGTGATTCGTGCTTGGGTAGCTCAGTTGGTAGAGCACTTGCCCGCGAAAGGCAAAGGTCGCGAGTTCGAGTCTCGGTGCGGCACACAGTTTTCATCTGCCAGAAAGTTTCATCTAAATTTAAATTCGATGTCAACAAATTTCTCTTTTTCAGAAGAGTTTTTCTTGCTAAAGGCATTCTATATTTTATATCCTCTCTGCTTCGCTCATTGTAAGCTATTTTGCTGTGTAACTAGCAAACCATAATGACTGCTTTTAATAGCTCATTTCTAAATCTAATTCCTTACACGGGAACCTCCCCATTGCACCCCCCACCCCCCCGCCCCTCAGATTTAGTTATAAATTGGCACAGTGGGTAGGTCTTGAAAAACTTAACACAGATGAATCGAGAAAGCAGGATGGTGATGTGTGAAACTATGAAAAAAATAGTAAAATATACAAACTGAGTAGTCCATGCGCAAGATAGGTAACATCATGGAGAATATGAACTCAGGAGCGCCGTGGTCCCGTGGTTAGCGTGAGTAGCCGCGGAACGAGAGGTCTATGGTTCAAGTCTTCCCTCAACTGAAAATTTTACTTTCTTTATTTTCGCAAAGTTATGACCTGTCCGTTCGTTCATTGACGTCTCTGTTCACTGTAATAAGTTTAGTGACTGTGTTTTGCGATCGTACCGCAAAACCGTGCGATTAGTAGACGAAAAGATGTGCCTCTCCAATGGGTACCGAAAACATTTGATCGCAAGTTCATAGGTCAACCGATTCCTCCACAGGAAAACACCTCTGATATATTCTATACGACAATGGTGACTGCATGTGCGCCACATGACAGGAGTATGTTGTCGACGCACCTAACTTGTACGCAGCGAATGGGTAAAAAGATTCTTCTACCTTTCCCGATTTAGGTTTTCTTGTGGATGTGATAACCACTCCCAAAAAAGTGATGAAAACATAAGAGTTTGTCATATAAACTGAATATAAAAAATTAAACTTTTCACTCGACGGAAGATTTGGACCTAGGACCTTTCGTTCCGTAGCTGCTCTCGCTAACCACGGGACCACGGCACTCCTGAGCTCACACTATCCATGATGTTGCCTATCATGGCATGGACTACTCAGTTTGTATATTTTACTAATTTTTTTCATAGTTCCACGCAACTTCTTCCTGCTTTCTCGATTGATCTGTGTTCAGTTTTTCAAGGTCTATCCACTGTGCCAACTTATAACTAAATCTGAGGGGGGTGCGATGGGGAGGTTCCCTTGTTAGAATCGCCTGATTTAATTCGTCTGCATTCCAGTGCACTAGTTTTACTACTGTTGTTCTTCGTCTTATAATCTCTGTTAAGGACACTGCTCGGTGTACGGGAGGCATCCCGCCGGGGCGTGTCCCGCGCCACGGCGGCGCCGGCGGGGCTGCTGCCCCGAAATTTACGCCGACAGCCTCCGTCGCTGCGAGCCTGGGCGCCGGGCCCACCGAACAAAAGCGCTCACGGCCGTAAATTACGCCGGTATCGAGGTCCGCCACGTAAATCATACGCCAATGAGTATCGAGACGGCGCGCCCTGTACTCGGCTGCACGTTCAATGCTTCGGCGGGGGCAGACGTCGTCTGTGGCGACTCGCCGGCTCATGTCTGTGAAGTGCCGCGCTGTTTGACTGCCGCGTATCTGATCCTGCCGCGCTAATTTGCAATAATTTCCTCGTAACTCACCGCTCTTCGCTGGCGATCGTTGTGCAGAATTGCGGCTGTAGATGCCTTGGTCTTTGTGCGCCGGTCGAACCTCCCCCTCTTTGCGTAAGGGCACTAATTTACGTTATGCACATTTAGTTGCAATAATTTATTTGTAAGACGACATAAATGTTCTGTAATAGCGATCAAGGAAAAAATAAATGCCGAGTGATTCATAGGCTGGTGCGTGCCTTTCCATTTGAAGCCTCCCAGGCGACTTGCTTATTTATTCGTCCCGCTTCTCAACTGCACCCAGTTCCAGACCTTTCCAGCGCGGAAAAACTCACTTGATCACTAGGAATCGACTGCGAGACCTCTGGAACAGTACCCAGCAACGACAGCGACTATATCACTCCGGCTGACTCCGAGCATCGTTGTATTATTTGCAGAGGTTAACAGCGATTGATGATCTCGGCCGATTTATTCGTCTGCATCTGTACTCCGCAAGGGGCGGAGGGTACTTCGTTTGCACCAGAGTCACTTCCCTCCTTCCTCTTTCCTGTAGCTAAGCGCCCTTGGAATTGTAGCAGTAACCCACATAGTGGAACACAAAGCCTTTCTTATAGCGTCTGCCACAAGAGTTCGATGAGGATCACCGTGACACTTTTAGGCTTACTGTGAAGAAACGCATTGCTAGTTTTGGATTTTCCCTCCTTCCTCTATCAACCCTGTCTGGTACGGATCCCAGACTGACTAACAGTACTGAAGTATCGGTCGAACGACGGTTTTGTGAGTTACCTCTTTCGTTGGCAGACTACACTTCCTTAGGGTTTTACCAGTGAATCTCAGTTTGGGAGTCCGTCCCCTTAGCTGAGTGGTCAGCGTGTCTGATTCCCATGCTGCGGGCGAGATTCGCGGCCGGGTCGGAGATTTTTTCCCCTCGCTGACTGACTGTTGTGTTGTCATCACCATTTCATCACTATCGACATGCAGGTCGCCCAATGTGGCATCAACTGAAAACACCAGCAGCTCAGCTTTCCCACGTCCACATTTGGGGATTTTGGCCATCAGTGCCATACGATCATTTCATTGTTTTCAGTCTGGCATCTGCTGTTTCTATGACTAGTTCCAAGTGTTCGTTCCACTTTAACTTGCCTAATTCATGAATGTGATTCCTCCAAGTGATAGTTCGGTAATTGTGTAATGATTTGCGCGCCAAGTTGACCACACTCCAAAACTACCCACCGCCAACCGCTGGCTTTTGGGTCTGGCGATACCCATGGTTTCCCTGTTGAGCACTATAGTGGTCGCGCGGTGGGCGTCTAGATATAATTGATCGATGTGGTCGCCATCGAATCATGGTTGTCACCAATCACATCCTGTAGCTTTTACACATTAATGTATTTTTTTTTTTTCAAACGAAAAATCTAGATTGATCTATAATGTTTTCGAGTTACTATCAATATCACGAAAGATATTTTAGAATGTTATGGCCTACAACGAAAATAAAATCGTCTTAACTTTTAGTTGATAAACGTTAAGGGAGATCTAATAGAGAATAATGTGTATGTGCTTTTACAGAGAATCTCTAACGAAACCAGTTAGTTGATAAACATTGAGGAAGATCTCATAGTCAGTAACGTGTACTTTTACAGAGGATCTCAAACGAAGAACAGTTTTGTGAGCGAACAAATTAGGCTTTGTCGTGTGGTGACATCGACAAAGGCGTACCCAAGCGGTTAAGTCCTCTCTCGCTACGTTTTCCATTTTTTGCGTAACGTTGCAAACGAGGAAATGTCACGTGATCCATTTGATGATCCAGTGTGTACAGCCATGAAGTATGTCTCTGGCAAATATTTTGGGGGATACGGATTCCATCTTAGAACACACCATATAACTCCCCACTTTTTTGACTACGAAACCCAGTTTCTCAATAAAATCTCCGTTCGGAGCGGTGGATCTGGCTCCCCACGTGGTGCCACTCTACTGGCCGTCGTCGGAACCAACGTGTTGATGCATCAGTAACCTCCCCATCTTCCACGTACTGCCTCCCGCGGAGTGTATCCTTCATTGCGCCAATCAGATGGAAGTCGCAAGGTGTGACATCCGGACTGTAGGGCGGACGAGGAAGAACAGTCCAAAGAAGTTGTTGTGAGCTCCTCTCGGATGCGCAGACTTGTGAGAGGCCTTGCATTGTCATGGAGAAGTTCGTTTGCATGTTTGTGTCGACGAACACGCTGAAGTCGTTCCTTCTATTTCCTGAGGGTAGCACAGTACACTTCAGAATTGATCGTCGCACCACAAGGGAGGACATCAGACAGTATAAGTGCATCAGAGTCCCAGAAGACCGCCGGCATGACTTTACCGGCAGAGGGTGCTGCTTAACTTGTTCTTCGAGGAGAGGTGGTATGGCGCCACTCCACGGATTGCCAGTTCGAAGTATCGAATCTATGTTTCACCGCCTGCGACAGTGCTGGACAAAAAATAGGTACCATCAGCGTCGTAAGGCGCAAGCAATTCCACACAGCTGGTCCCTCATTGTTCTCTAAGGCCTTCTGTTAGTCGGCGAGGGACCAAGTGGGCACACGCCTCTGAGTACCCCAGCTGGTGGAGAAGTGTGTCAGCACTACAACCACAGGCGTCCGATTGAGCAGCGGGGTGTTTCTGGTCTGTCGATTACCACCTGCAAACTATCTAGCTTTATTAATTTAAAAAGGAAGAGTTATGACACATGCATCATGCCAGCAGTAACATACGGGCTCGATACTGATACGACAAGCAGTGCATGTCAACTCCGAGTAAGTAAAGAGCAATACTTGGAGTGAGTCTGAGAGACAGGATCAAGAATGAACAGATAAGAAGAGCAGGATAGCGACACTGAAGTGGTATTGGGCAGGCCATGTAGCGAGGAACAACTTCAAACGGACCAGAACGCCGATGCAGTGCGCCGTCCGAGGTTCAAATGGCTCTGAGCACTATGGGACTTAACATCTTAGGTCATCAGTCCCCTAGAACTTAGAACTACTTAAACCTAACTAACCTAGGGACACCACACACATCCATGCCCGAGGCAGGATTCGAACGTGCGACCGTAGCAGTCCCGCGGTTCCGAACTGAAGCGGCTAGAACCGCACGGCCATCGCGGCCGGCGCCGTCCGAGGGAATCAAAGAGACGTGTCGGACGTCCACTGGCGAGATGACAACCGGCAACACGCAGGATAAAAACTGGATCCAGACCGCCCAGCAAAGATCGACATGCAAACCTTTGGAACAAGTCTATGTCCAGGAGTGGATCTCTAGAGGCTTAAGAAAAAGAAGGAGAAGAAGTAGTATCCTATCGATGAACTAAACTCTTCCATCTGCTTTAGCGTATGTGATCATTTCATTTCATAACCCTACAAATTGATACTGCCAAATATTTTTTTGAGTCAACTGATTCCAGTTGTGGCTCATTGATATATTAGTCATATGATACGTATTTGTGCTCTATGCAGTTTTCAGTTAAACCTTTTTGATCAGTTAGACTGCAAAACTTTGCAGTAGTTTCAAATTTTTCAAGATTTCATTGAATATTTATGCAGCTTTTTACCTTCCGTATCTCAGTCGGTAAAAACGGAACCCTTATAGGATCATTTTCTTAGGAAGGGGTAAACGTATCAAGTTGAAATTTATGTCAAATACTGTAGTCCGTGTTCTGTTGGCGGAATGAAGCGTTGAAGATTCAAAGTGAATGCTACCAAAGATACGGCCATTTACGTTACATATTTTGGATACAAACTCACTAATAAAAATGTGTAGGTTACTTCCCATTGACCTACAATAATGAAATTTGGCAACAGGCAAGGTTGCACAGTACAACTAAAGGAAAAAATCCGAAATTTGTTGACACTTAATTTTATCACTCGAAAAAATGTGTTTTTGTCATTTGCTACATCACGTCAATCGTGAAATTAAATCTATCGGTAGTTCTGCATGCAGGTTGACGGGGTTGCAGTGGTAAAGTCAGACATAAAGCGAGGGATGACTTTATTGTTCATATGTTGTGTTTCGGAATTTATCCGTCCTCAGATATCCAGGAGCGATTATTGCATGTAGACTAGCCTGGAATGCTTGTTTCACATACAACTTCAAACGCCGTATCTACGTAGAGTAAGCGCTCCCTGAATATCTGATCACTAGGGCCCGGATTTTAATTACGTAAAAAACCGTGAAATATGCAAGCATTTATGACCTAAAACTTACATAAATATGACCTTAAAAAATAAAATATGACTAAATAGAAGTTTATTTATAGCATTCTTGTTTGTTTATTTAATTTTTTATTCGCCATGAACTAATACAAAATTCACTTCTCAAAATATTGTAAGTTTAGTTCTTTCTTTCTCTAGGATTTATGGGTAATTTGCACCTATTTTATGAATGTCTGAATGTTTTATTTTCTAAACACAAAGTACATTGAAAAGATCATCTATCGAAACAGGAAAACAATGTTTTTATTTCTACATAGTATTTAAAGCGTTTCACATTATTTATACTGTATGTCAATATTCAGTGTCTGCAAGGTTGCACTGGATCACAAGGTGCATTTTCAGGTTTTCCATTGTCAAAGATCTACGATTATCGCTGAGGATAGTTTTGTACCTGGAAAAGCTCCTCTCCACTTCACAAGACGCCACTGGAGCGTATTTGAAGGCAGCCAGGTCATTGGAGTTCAGCTTTGTTTCAGTATCTTCAAATGTTGCGGCATTCCCTGAAAGATTGCCACTCATTTTGCACAGTGTAGAATAACCAGGATTCAGTTGGAGAACACTTTGCAATTTGGTTTTCACTTTGTCAGCCACGTGACCACGAGCTCGACCCAACTCACTCTGCACATGTTGCACAATACTCAGGCCCTCACATAGCTGAGTGCCAAAGCTTCCAGTCGTTTGATGGCTTTTGATTCCACTGAAAAACTGGCGTTGATGTATGGCAAGTTTCGAGACAATGTATCTGCAAAACCTTCTTTCACAATTTGGATAGCACTTGATTCATCGCTATCAAGCTCACAGAAGATTGTCTTTATTTGGGTGTATTTGGTGTAGTAATACTCAGCTGCATTAAGCCAAGAACCCCATCGTGTAAGAACAGGTTTAGGTGAGAGGGGCGTTGGAGGTGCTTGTTTCTTGAATTTCTGCACCCATAGCGGAGCCTTCACATAGATTTTCTTGCCACAGGAAATTAATTTGTTCACGTCAGCGTAATTTGATCGCACCTCTTCGGCAACTCTGTGCAAGGCAAGTGGCGTACACCATACTGGGGTAGAGAATGTGAAGCCCTTTGGCTGCTTTATCCATATATGAAGCACCTGTTACAAGCAGCGAAACGTTGTCTCTTTTCACACCATCCGGCCATTGTAGCTTCAGAAAGTTGTGAAACAAAACAGCAATCGTCGAATTGTTTACTCTATCGAGAGCTTCACACGTTAGTAGGAACATATCTCCAGGGCTATCGACTTTTAGAAGACCAACAACATCATTTACAATATATTGCCCACTAATATCCGTAGTTTCATCTATCGACAGCCAGATCTTTTGCTCAACAATAGTAATTCGTATTTTGTTGAGCACATCATTGTAGCTTACGGATAAATAGTTCTTTCTCAGTGCAGATCCATCTGGAACTGGATGTGTTGTGTACTTCTCCAAGAACCGTCTGAAGCGTGGATTCTTCAGCTTTTCTAATGGGATGTTGCAGGACACCATCATCTCAAACAAATCCTTGCAGAATGATTGCACGGTTGACGACTGACCTGTCTGTTCAAATAACAGCGTTTGCCTACTGTTATTTTCAGCACTTCGTTTCACACAGCTGCTGTGGTTTGCGGTATTACAGCGTTGTTGCACATTTAAGTGCTTATCTGCTCTAACTTAAACTTGACACGGTTTACAAAATAATATTTTTCCACAAGTACTAAAGAACTTCTCTCCAAATTCTCGAACATATCCTCGCAACTTGACGCTGTCGGAGCACTTTACTTTAGGCATGTTGAACAAGGCAGAGGCTGTATTCAAAGTGGTTACTGGGAACACCTGAGCGACTGCGATGATTATTACGGCAGAAGCCGCCTTCGTTGGCTCTGAGAGCGTATTGTCGACTCTGCGCAACAATGTTATAGGTTCGTACTGTTGTTGTACACCGATTGTCTGCTACAGTCCTGAGAAATAAAGCTGTGTACTAATGTATCTGTTTATCTTTCATAATTGCACGTTAAATATTGTCTCGTGAGCAACATAATCATTTTCTTATTCGTGTGTCCTGTAAGACACGAGAAAACTGTATATGCATTTTTGGCAAAAGTTAACAGAAATATGACCTATTATATTAAAAGTTAGCCGCAATACGACCTATTACTAAAATTTGTTGAAATATGACTTTATATGCACAATCAAAATACATTTTTCGACGCTAAAATGCCTAGATTTGTGTATAAATTGTTCTAAAATTTACGCTGTAGTTCAGAAAAAAATATGACTTGTCATCAAAATCCACGGATAAATTCCAAAACGTGTCATAAGAGCAATAAAGTCATTCTTGCCTGATGTTTGACTTTCGTCATTGCGACCCAGGCAAACTGAATGGATAACTGCTGATTACTATAACAGTGGTTGCCTGCCTCCTGCGTGTCATTATGTGACATTTATGTTACTGAAATTGAACATTCTCGAAAATGTTGGAATCCACGGGACCGAGTTCTTGCTAGTTTAATTGTCGATAGCGGGAAAAAATATCGACTTCCCAGAATGCATGGATTGTTTTCAATGCTGCAGTGTGGAACCGCGAATCCTGCCTCAGGCATGGATGTGTGTGTGTGTGTGTGTGTGTGTGTGTGTGTGTGTGTGTGTGTGTGATGTCTTTAGGTTACTTAAGCTTTGCTGCAGTCTGGAACCGCGAATCCAGCCTCGGCATGGATATGTGTGTGATGTCTTTAGGGTACGTGTGTATGCCTAGTTAAGTTTGGACGGAACGCTCAGTGCGCGAGTCCTACTCGCACCTGGCCAGTTTTGTCAGGCAATGCGTCATTATAGACAACCGCCTGCGGAAAATGTGAGGTTAGTATTACGAGTAATGTTGTCAGTCAGGTCTTTAGTATTCAGCAATAGCAGCAAGGGTCCCAACACAGTACTCTGGGTCACTTCTACATCTCTTCATGACTTCTATGAGAGCAGAATTGCAGATTAATTCATTTTGCGGTGTGCGTCGTAACTGTGAGGCTGAACGCGTGTTTTAACGGCGGCATTCCGCGTAGAGAGAAGGCAAGGTCGCATGTGGTAGGACTTTGGCCTCCGCGGGCCGCGTGCGTTATCAGCACAGGCGACACGCACCACACGGCTGGCAACGCGACACGCACGGACGGCGCGCCCTCCGGCGCCACGCACCGCTGCCGCTTCCTACGGCCCAGCTCTCACTCGTACACATGCGGCACAGCGGGGCCAGGGCCATACAGATGCCGCGCTCACCGACCACGTCTCCCGTCCTACTGGCAGGCCGCGCCACGCAAGCCCGCGCACCACGTCACTGAGCGCGAGCCGCTGTAACGAGTGTGTCGTGACACAGGGATTCGTTTTATGCCAGCACAACAGACCAAACATCCGCAGTCCTAAATCCAGTAGATCGGCGCACTTAGTTTCTCCAATTCGGCGCCTTTTTGTTCAGAAAAGATTTCCAGATACACTATCTCGTAAAAGGTCTGTCGACACCGGTATACAGGGTGTTACAAAAAAGGTACGGCCAAACTTTCAGGAAACATTCCTCACACACAAAGAAAGAAAATATGTTATGTGGACATGTGTCCGGAAGCGCTTAATTTCCATGTTAGAGCTCATTTTATTACTTCTCTTCAAATCACATTAATCGTGGAATGGAAACACACAGCAACAGAACGTACCAGCGTGACTTCAAACACTTTGTTACAGGAAATGTTCAAAATGTCCTCCGTTAGCGAGGATACATGGATCCACCCTCCGTCGCATGGAATCCCTGATGCGCTGATGCGGCCCTGGAGAATGGCGTATTGTATCACAGCCGTCCACAGTACGAACACGAAGAGTCTCTACATTTGGTACCGGGGTTGCGTAGACAAGAGCTTTCAAATGCCCACATAAATGAAAGTCAAGAGGGTTGAGGTCAGGAGAGCGTGGAGCCCATGGAATTGGTCCGCCTCTACCAATCCATCGGTCACCGAATCTGCTGTTGAGAAGCGCACGAACACTTCGACTGAAATGTGCAGGAGCTCCATCGTGCATGAACCACATGTTGTGTCGTACTTGTAAAGGCACATTTTCTAGGAGGACAGGTAGAGTATCCCGTATGAAATCATGATAACGTGCTCCATTGAGCGTAGGTGGAAGAACATGGGGCCCAATCAAGACATCACCAACAATGCCTGCCCAAACGTTCACAGAAAATCTGTGTTGATGAAGTGATTGCACAATTGCGTGCGGATTTTCGTCAGCCCACACATGTTGATTGTGAAAATTTACAATTTGATCACGTTGGAATCAAGCCTCATCCGTAAAGAGAACATTTTTACAGAAATGAGGATTGACACATTGTCGAATGAACCATTCGCAGAAGTGTACCCGTGGAGGCAAATCAGCTGCTGATAGTGCCTGCACACGCTGTACATGGTACGGAAACAACTGGTTCTCCAGTAGCACTCTCCATACAGTGACGTGGTCAACGTTACCTTGTACAGCAGCAACTTCTCTGACGCTGACATTAGGGTTACCGTCAACTGCACCAACAATTGCCTCGTCCATTGCAGGTGTCCTCGTCGTTCTAGGTCTTCCCAAGTCGCGAGTCATAGGTTGGAATGTTCCGTGCCCCGTAAGACGCCGATCAATTGCTTCGAACGTCTTCCTGTCGGGACACCTTCGTTCTGGAAATCTGTCTCGATACAAACGTACCGCGCAACGGCTATTGCCCCGTGCTAATCAATACATCAAATGGGCATCTGCCAACTCCGCATTTGTAAACATTGCACTGACTGCAAAACCACGTCCGTGATGAACAGTAACCTGTTGATGCTACGTACTGATGTGCTTGATGCTAGTACTGTAGAGCAATGAGTGGCATGTCAACACAAGCACCGAAGTCAACGTTACCTTCCTTCAGTTGGACCAACTGGCGGTGAATCGAGGAAGTACTGTACATAAAATGAGCTCTAACATGGAAATTAAGCGTTTCCGGACACATGTCCACATAACATCTTTTCTTTATTTGTGTGAGGAATGTTTCCTGAAAGTTAGGCCGTACCTTTTTGTAACACCCTGTACGTAATGCAGAATGCGCTACCATTACTTTGTCGCGTAAGGCCGTAGCGTTCATAAGTGCGTAGAGGTTTTGTTTTTGCATGTTGGTATCCCGGCTGCTAAGGGTTTATTTATCCGTTATCTTTTTTATTTGTAGTTGACTGTTGCTGTTGTAGTTTGCAATTGTCATTTGGAGAGAGTGAGTGGAGCTGTGGACGCTACAAAATGGAGTGTCAGGGGCAGAAATCGGAACGCTTCCGACATATTCTTCTGTTTGAGTTCAGTAGTGGGGTGACAGCAGCAGAGGCAGCTAGAGACTGCGCCGAGTATGGGGATGTTGCCATTGGACAGAGCGCAACCAGCAATGGCGTGGTGTGCTACGAAATGCTTCCCCGAGGTGTAACCATCACTGCTGACAGTTACTGTCAACAACTGAGACGTGTTGTAGGCGCAGTCCGAGAAAAACGACCAGGAAGACTGCATGAAGTGATGCTGCTACACTGTACAGACAAGTAACACCATACAGAAGTTACGTCGGGAAGTCATTCCACACCCACCTTATTCATCTGATCTTGCGCCTTCTATTTTCCCCTTTTCCCCTTTTCCCCTTTCTGTGCAACAACCGTCAAGGAACTTCCTTTCCGGATGAAAATGCGCTCCGAACATGGCTCGACGAGTTCTTGACATCAAAGCCACGTGATTTGTACAGTGCGGAATGGATAAATTACTCTAGCATTGGCAGACTGTTGTAAATAGTAAAAGAGAACATATGTGTCCTGTTGTTTGTGTTTGTTAAACGTATGGAGAAACCCTAGGAATTTTTGCACCAACCCTGTAGCTGTCACTAGAGGCAGACCCGCCAGGGTAAAAGGAGGCGGCGAGTATCGTGTTGTCAGTAGAGAAGCAGGAACAGCTGAATGTGTCGGTCAGGAGAGTGCAGTGACTTCGAACGTTGACTAGTCACTGGCTGTCACCTGAATGACGGTTACATCCGGGACATTCCAAACTTTCCAAAGCTGCCCTCTTCGACTCTTGGTGGTGTGGTGGTATTACCCACATAGCTTTCATCTGGTTTCATACCCACTAATCCATCGAACCAAACTAGCACCGCTCTTGGCGTGGATTTTACCAAACACTAGCTGACTTGTCAAGCGTGAAGAAGGAAGTAGGCTATGGCTCATAAGAAGAAACCATTCATTCAGCGCAGAAAGCTTTAATCTGGCTGACCTGACATGAGTTTAAAAACAATTCACAGCTAACAAAAACTACGTCACCAAATTCACAAACATCGCGTAAAACTGGCGAGAGAACTGATTCGTCATGGTCTCGATTGCACATCTGGATATCGTGTGTTCTTAACCATGGGATGAAATTGTTAGATTTTTAGTGGAATGTTTTGCCTAAACCGCCATTTCTACGGAGCCTACCTTCCACTGCTTATTATTTATCGGGGCTATTATAAGAGTTCTGTCGCATTAATAAACATTGTAGGATGAATAATTTCACAACTTCTTCGTCGATAAGCGTCTGATGGATTACGTATGTGATGTAGTGGAGTGTTAAAAATATGTCAAAAGGTCGCAGATAGCAGCCGATATATAATTGCCTGGAAGCTATCTTCTGCTGTTAATAAATTGTGTTTCATTGAAGACTAAAAAAAGATGATGGAACTTATTTATAGAAGGGCAGTGTGATTACGTGGAAAGAAATTAGATTTATGGAGCAGAATTTTTCTCGTATTCTGTTGACACTGATATCGCCAGAACACGTCTAGCGAATCGCGTCTGTACGGCTTGACGACGCCCTATGCGTGATTTCTTATAGCCTTCCTGTTCTGGCGGCGCAGGCGCAGTGGAGATCTTCAGCATCAGTTTGGAGTTAAGTGAATATCCGTTGAATATCGTTCACGTTTCATCGAGCACAAACGTGGCTCCCATAATAGGCCGCTGTAGCAACATAGATGTGTGACGTGGCTAAGGTCGCTAGTTCTTTGTTGAGGAATATTTTGATTGCCTCCGATGTCAGAGGAACTGAGGTGCACGGGCTGGCATAGTGTACGTTGTTTACGGAAGACGTTGGCCGCTCTCTGTGATCTTTTACCGCTATAGGACAGGCTCGTGCCCTCATTTCACCGGCGATGAACGCTTTGCTTGAGGGTAGCCTTTGTTACACGAAGTGCCTAGCATACATGCTTATCTCTGGTGTCAAAGTATGCACTTCGTGTGGTGCGTATCTCAGGCTTGAGGACCTAAAGAAATAGAGTTTCACTCGTCAAAGTTGATATGCATTTCAAAAATGTTCAAATGTGTGTGAATTCCTGAGGGTCATCGGTCCCTAGACTTACGCACTACTTAAACTAACTTATGGTAAGAACAATGCACACATCCATGCCCGAGGTAGGACTCGAACCTCCGGCGGAGGGGGCAGCGCAATTCGTGACATGACGCCTCAAACTGCGCGGCCCCTCCGCGCGGACGATATGCATTTCGTCATAAGTTTATCATTTACGCAATTGAGACGTATTACTTCCAGATGCCATTACAACCATTTTCTCTAATCTAGTCATACAATGCTGCTATACTCCACGATTTTGATATTTTCGTTGGTACGTTAAACTACATGACTTAAAACCGAAAAAGAACGAAGAAAATGCCTTTGGCTTCCAAAGCCCCCATCAGGCGCTTCTCAACATAAATAAATATAAGTGGGCCATTGGCAGGCACCTGTACTCAGTATACAAATGCGTTACTAGGGACCGGTGGAAGAATCGTTTAGCATAAAGGATTTAGTGACATATTACTACAGCAGGAGCAGAATGTGAGAACCGTGAAGTGATACAGAAATGCGAATCGTGATTTCTATGACTGAGACTGCTGTTTAGTGTGAATATATTCGGAGCAAAAGATACACGAGGTAGAAGGAGATACAGGACCGTCTGCAGGGTGAACCCAAACTTCACCGGCAAAATTTCGGAGTTTTTTCAGGGAAATTTTGTGAGAGTTTTTGGTACAAGGAATCCGTGGTCTCCGGTGTCTCGTTATAGAGTAATACTATGTAACTATTACTTATTTGTCTGGCATGTTATTCGAGGTAGCTTCGTTTCCGTGTAAATACCTTCGCAACATTGAAAAAGCCTGTAATATGCATTCACCTGTGACGTCAGAGCAGAAAATGCAGCGTAGTGCAGCAACCCTCAGAGGCAAAATTACTGTTAATTGGTCGCCGTTGCTGCGGGAACAGCTCAGAATAGCGGTGTCGTGCCACGTTTCCATCGTATACAGTGAACCCACACACAAGGTCGGTACCGTCAAGCTCTCCATACGTAGACCATCCACACTATCGGAAAAGCAGACCCGAAACAGAACCGAGCAGCACTGGATGCAAGCCTGAGGGCGAAGAGTCCGGTGGGCGTTACTGTTGTCAGCAGCGAGTACCACCACTTAATGGGACAAGGCTGTTTCCATGTAAATACTCCGTAACAAACCACAGGAGACAAAGGGTGCCTTATACACAAATACTCCATGTCTCCGAACAACCTCTGAAATTTTGTTGCTGGAGTTAGAATTGTAGATCTGTGTAGTATTGGGGTGGGGTGGGGGGGGGGGGGGTGGGGATAGAGTGAGAGAGAGAGAGAGAGAGAGAGAGAGAGAGAGAGAGAGAGAGAGAGAGAGAGAGAGCGACGCAAAGGGCGAGACGAATCCACCTACAAGAAAGAAAACAGTGGCGCAGTCAACAAATCTTACCCAAGAAACGGAGCAGCGGCAAGGCAGGCAGGCGAACGAGCCGTAAACAACGAGGCAGTCAGAGTTCCCGGAATGCCATCTCTGTTAGATCGGTTCAGGTACCGCAGGACGTTACCCAGACGTCTCTGAAGGAGCGACGACAGTAATTGACGATGGACCCAGATGCGTAGCTATTCTTGGTAACCAATGTAGCTCTTGTTGTGGCGCGCCCTTCTGACATGCTTCTAATCACCGTATCTTTCATTATGCGTTAAGTTATCGGCACGTCTGAAAAAGTTTTTCGAGCGAAATGCCGTAGCTGTGAAGTGGTCCGGCATTTGCAAGGAGCGGTGTTCAGTTTCCTGCCAAGCCCACCCGTCTCTGACTACACAATAGTCCCGTGATTAAGTCATCGATGTTAACGAGAAGCTGATCTGCGGACTGTCTTTTTTGCCCTTTTAAATCAGTAGTAAATATTTCCGTGTTAAATAAAAATACAACGCACTGAGATGTTTAAATTGGCTAATTCAGGCAGTTGATTGGCATTTCGGATGAGCGGTTTTCATATCTTCTTCGTCGTTTCTCAGTCGTCAGTCTTTTGACTGGTCTGACGCTGTCCGCCATGAGTTCCTCTCCTGTGCTGACCTCTTCACCTCAGAACAGCACTTACACCCTACGTCCTCAATTATTTGCTGGGTGTATTCCAATCTGTGTCTTCCTCTACAGTTTTTACCTTCTACAGCTGCATCTCTTGACAGTCGTCAGAGAAGTACTGAGAGCTGCGGACTCATCACCGTCACCGATGCGACGTGTGACCGCAGCTTCGGTAACCACAAGCACCATTAATAGGCGGCTCACAGAAAGAGGGCTGAGCTCACAGCACCTCTTGCGGTGACTACCATTGACCTCTCTACACCAGCAAGCCCATTTGCTGTGGTGTCGGGCACATTCGACCTGGACAGCACAGCAATTCGTTGATGATATTCTACGCTCCGTGTGGTAGGTCCGCTGTTGTTTTCTATCTACATAAATGATCTTTTCGATAGGGTGGATAGCAATGTGCGGCTGTTTGCTGATGATGCTGTGGTGTACGGGAAGGTGTCGTCATTGAGTGACTGTAGGAGGATACAAGATGACTTGGACAGGATTTGTGATTGGTGTAAAGAATGGCAGCTAACTTTAAATATAGATAAATGTAAATTAATGCAGATGAATTGGAAAAGAATCCTGTAATGTTTGAATACTCCATAAGTAGTGTAGCGCTTGACACAGTCACGCCGATTAAATATTTGGGCGTAACATTGCAGAGCGATATGAAGTGGGACAAGCATATAATGGCAGTTGTGGGGAAGGCAGATAGTCGTCTTCGGTTCATTGGTAGAATGTTGGGAAGATGTGGTTCATCTGTAAAGGAGACCGTTTGTAAAACATTAATACGACCTATTCTTGAGTACCGCTCGAGCGTTTGGGTCCCTATCAGGACATAGAAGCTATTCAGAGGCGGGCTGCTAGATTTGTTACTGGTAGGTTTGATCATCACGCGAGTGTTACGGAAATGCTTTAGGAACTCTGGTGGGAGTCTCTAGAGGAAAGGAGGCGTTCTTTTCGTGAGTCGCTACTGAGGAAATTTAGAGAACCAGTATTTGAGGCTGACTGCAGTACAATGTTACTGACGCCAACTTACATTTCGCGGAAAGACCACAAAGATAAGGTAAGAGAGATTAGGGCTCGTAAGAGGCATATAGGCAGTCATTTTTCCCTCGTTCCCTGGGAGTGGAACAGGGAGAGAAGATGCTGGTTGTGGTACGAGGTACCCTCTGCCACGCACCGTATGGTGGATTGCGGAGTATGTATGTAGATGTAGTTGCCCTTCATGGCAAGCTATCCTCGGCTTATGTTTCGTTGGTAATGCCCGCCCTCACACGGAGCGAGTTTCTAGTGCTTTTTTTCGTGCTTGCCAGACCCTATCTTGGTCAGCAAGGTCGCTGGGTGTCACTCCAATTGATAACTTGTGGGGCATTTTGGGCAGGGCCCTCCAATCAGCTAACGCGCCAGTTTGACATAATTTGGAACGATATCCCTCAGAAGGAGATCCAACAACTCTATCAGTCAGTGGCAAGCCGAATAACTGCTTGCATAATGGCCAGAGGTGTACCAAAGCGTTACTGACTTCTTCAATTTGGGTGGAACTCTTTCTCTTGAGTGAATCATCCAATTTTTTAATAATTTGTTTGTCACATCTACCGAATTCCGTCACATTCGGATAATTCCTTCGTGGTGCGTCTTGTTTTTTGTCTGTGAGTGGGTTTTTTTTATGTTTCCCACCTGCACAATGGCGATCGTAGTATAATAAGAGAGATTAGAGCTCTCCTAACGAGAGTGGAGCGGTAGAAAAATTGTAAGCGTGAGCTGGAAATTGCTGGAAATCAGCACAACACCATGAGGAAGGTCGAGAGAAACAGGGCCAAACCGTTGGAGAATTTCACATATTTACACTGCGGTCACATATCTTGAAGAATTTTATTGACGGTAGCGAAATTGTGTGAAAGTGGTTCTAGGCACCTTTTACCAAACGCTTAAATGTGAACTGAAGAGCATAATGTAGATGTGGGCAAATAAAATTCTCCGGAGAAATATGTACAGTAACGCTAATGAGCGCACCAGACATCGTGAACCAAACACTAGTCATGATTACGCTACTTCAAACTACTTATGGAGATTTTTTTGATGCATAATTTTGCGTATTATATGAGTTTAGATGAACCAGGCCTCATCTGATGGAATGAAAAATTGAAGATCCAGAAGTCCTGATTCCAATTCAGTCAGAAACCACTGGCAGAACTCAGGATGTCAAAATGTGCCTGGATACTTTAACCTGTGCACACATTAAATTTCTAAAGATACAGATCCATGTCCTTTCTGATAATCTTTCGACTTGACAATCCACACGCACAGGTAAACGGCGTTGAAATGTTGTTGGACTTTTTACCGGGCTTTTTTCACTCGAGCAGTCTTTTCAGGTGTTCGAAGTGTTTTCAGATTTTTACGATTTTATTCGCTACAGGGCCCGTTTCACGCCATTTTGCCGCTAAGTTTTGCATTACAGACTTTTTGGATGTTTTGCCAAAACACATCCAGTCTTGCGCAAATACTTAGTCCACGTGTGCTTCCCATAACACTCGCGAGTGAACACCTGCTTTTTTAACGTGAGTACACTTTGTCTTGCATTCAACTGGTCACAAAACACACCATCGCATGCGCATGTTTGTGAAACTACAGTTTGGTGAATTCAGGTCGCGGTTTCCAGTATTTTCCGCGATGGGCAATTATCTTTTTCATTAACAAGATTCAGTTTCTCGTTGGCCTTATAAGTATTTTCTGGGTCAGTTTTATTTCACCTGTCGTGTAGAAGCTGTCGGAGCGCTCGCCGTAACACCTATTCTATACGAGTATTGAATGGGTAGAGAAAGGGGATATCTTTCTTATCGCTTCATTACGCCATCTAACATCTGTTATTATCGCAATTTCTGTGCGAGATGTACTGTATGATGTGGTACCGAAATTATCTCACTTTCTGCAGTTCTCTAAAACCACGCAGTAAGTTTTCGTGAGACCAACGATGCCTTGCTTCCAAAGATTGCCATTAGAGTTCTATGGACAGCTCTGTTACACGTCAGGATCTTAACAACTCGTCTCCGAATTCGCTCGATGTGTGGTGCCATACTTACTACACAAGGACACCAAACTATGGAACGTTACTCTAGAATACGACGCACTAGCGTCCTATATCGCCTTTACAGATCCGCTCCAGCTCGCGTAATCCTTCCCCAGAAATGTAATTGTTCCATTCGTCTCCTCCATTGTTAACTTTACGTGTTCATCTACTTTCATATCGTACCATAATATTACAAGAACTCTAGAAGCTTTCCACTAATCTTATAATCGAGTACTGTATGAGTATCGCGTCGATGCTGATTTAATTAGAACGAATATTTTTCCTTTGCAGATCTAAATTTCTGGTTAAAAAGATGTGGTTGAAGAAAACATTTACACGGAACTGTATAGCGATGCCTGTGAACTGAGATTTGAAGGGGATATAGTGAACGAAATGTGTTTGGTAGGACCAGAGATTGAAGACGGGCAACCTAGGAACCCGTTGTCACGAAGACACTGGCACTGAAATGCATTGATCTGTTATTAGTGAGTGCAGGAGAAAATTTGACTATACCAGTATTTTAACTTTCTGGAAAATTTTCTTATTTTCCGTTGCCAAGAAAAAAGTGAATGAAAATCTAACAGAAAAAGCTGAAAATTTTTTTCTCGAAAGTGAACTGAAGCGGATGGTACGCAATACTGTATGTCTTAAATGGAATTTTCCAAATACTTTTCCGGCGAGTAACGTGTAACTAATACGGTGGATTTCAAATCTGACATATAGAATATATTGCGATAGTAGTTTCAGGTAAAAACGTGTGTACTTTGAATTAATCATGTTTTTCGGTTATACGTGTAGCGTTGGGACCGCATTAGACTGGGTTATCAGGAGTTCGCCGTGCTTCGGTTTCTTGTCGAGCTGATTGGGTTTTCAAGAGGTTCTGCAGTGATTATCTCAGAATAAGGAAAGGAAAAAGAATGTAGCACATACTGTTGCTTCAAACGTCAATTTCATTCTGAAATTATTTTAATATTTATGTTTATGCAACCTCTGTCAAGTGAAATAGCGAAATAGTTTTTTACTACACAGTTGCCATGATGCGATTTTTGCAGCTTTAGATCGTCAGAAGAGGACGACTCTGGGTAAACTCTGACGAGTGACGTCATCCGCTGGCTAGGAATAGATTCCGACGCGAGTGTATCATTGACACGCATTTTTGTAGTACAAACGCCGTCGATCAAAGGACGGGATTTTAAGACCGTGGTCGGTTACTTTGAAATACGAAATATCCTTGTAGCAGTCAGTCTGCCAGAACAGCCATCTGAATTTTTTCCGAGGAAAAAGATGGAACATCGCGAGTTTTATTCGTGACACCCTTTCAGGCCTTCTAAAATAAGAGCGACCACGTGACAACAGGAATACGCAGCTACGTCACAATTTTATAAAACTTTGCGAAAGGATCATATATACCAGAAGGGCGTATAGAGTGTCTGTTGCGGAGCATTGGTTTCTGGAGACGTGGAGCTATATCCTGCTAGTAGATAACACTATCTGTACTTTGTGCACTATTCACTTCGTTTAGACTAAAAGAACGGTTGTTAACGAATTATATCCTCACTCTGTTGTGGAGTGTTCTGTGAAATGAAATTTACTCACAGATTAAATGATTACGTCGGACTCGGATTCGAACCACTGATTTTGCAAAAGTGGGAGTAAGGTAGGAGTGTACATAAAGCCCTGAGACATATTCAGATGGCCTTGTTGGTTAGAGCGTTGCCCCTCGGACTTTCAGAGTTTAGTACAATTGTAGAAAAACGCGGGTTTGGTTGGTTGATTTGAGGGGAGGGGGTTCGAATCATGCCTCGGGCATGGATGTGTGTGATGTCCTTAGGTTAGTTAGGTTTAAGTAGTTCTAAGTTCTAAGGGACTGATGACCACAGATGTTAAGTCCCATAGTGCTCAGAGCCATTTTTTGAGGGGAGGGGACCAAACGGCGAGGTCATCGGTACCATCGGATAAGGGAAGGGTGGGGAAGGAAGTCGGCCATGTCCTTTCCAAAGGAACCATCGCGGCATTTACGTGAAGCGGTTTAGGGAAAAAACCGGAAACCTAAATCAGGATGGCCGGACGTGGGTTTGAACCGTCGCCCTTCCGAGTGCGAGTCCAATGTGCTAACGCTGCGCCACCTCGCTCGTTAAACGTGAGTTTACTTGTGAATAAATATCCTTTTTATCAGTAGTGTTACATATTTAAAGTTTGGCGTGCGTTTACATCTTTATTCAGAAGTAAAGGCTTAAATGTTTTCGCCTGTGCTGTTACTTCAGCTCCTATGCCACGTCTGAAAAATTTACAATTTGTAACAAGTGTGATCCAGCCTTAATGGGTGTTACCAGAGGCAGCTGGTAGGAAGTACTTTAATCCGCGTGGGAAAGAAACTCCTGGTAGACACAGATCAACATCGTTTCATCCAAGCAGTACATGAACAATAAATATGCCAAGCGTTGCCAGACTCAGAGCACCAAAACCATTCCGAAGCTCATTTGACTTTCCACGCAGGTCGCAAAATTCTTTGTTTCTCTTTCTCTGTTTTCTCTTCTAATGTTTTATTGTTTCAGAGTCATCTTGCCTTGTTTAGAACTCCTTAAAATGCTTCGGTGTAATTCCACAGTCTAATGCAAAAAAGAAGTTGTATCATAATGGAGCTCATTCGTTCTCCTGATAATGTGATATCTGTTTCTCAAAGAAACGAAATATTTCTCGTGGATGAGCTGTGTTCACCAGCGTCCACAATGGACCTTTTGAGACTGAATGATCTGGCAGAGGAAATGGATACATGTGTATGGTATTCCTTAATGTCCATCTTATCCATATCATCGCGTCATAATAAGATAACTGTAATGAAACTAGAATCACGTACCTAAGTATTTACATTTTTGCAGTACGAGTATAGGACAGTGTTCTTCGGAGGCATAATACCCAGGAAGTTTCTGTATAAATAGAGATACAGTGTGATTTAATTAACATTCAATCTGTGAGAACATCGTAAATGATGACGAAAATGACCATATTTCAGTTTTCATACCTGAATTGTACGTAAATGTTCACATACGCCTCTCATTTTTCTTGAATTCGCCCTAGACCCTAATGCAGAAAAATAGTGCCCGATAATGCGAAGATAAAAATGAATTGACGGCAGATAGTGAAATGCAATTTGCTCGACAGGAGCGACTATCGATAGAAATTCTACCATGAATTGCGTAATCTGCTACACAGGATGGGTGGACGTCGCAGGATCCTGCGAGAAACACCGGAGAACAGCGCGCTTCAGTCCCCTGGAAGAAATTGAAGCGATGGAAGCCGAAGTTGGGAAGATGTTTTGTGGCGTTTTCAAGAACCGTAAATCTACATAAAAGGCTTTTATACTGGTTCGAGTTTGAAATTGACTGTCTGACATAACATCCACGCGGTATTAAGTGGTTGCTTTCAGTGAAGAGGATGGAATCTTCCTGCGTGACGGGGAGTTTCTTGTACTACTGCTTGTCATTCCCTGCGCTGCTCCACTCGAAAATGGGGCCAGGGGGAAACAGCTGTCTATATGCGTCCTTACAAGCCCTGGTTTCGGCCGGCCGGGGTGGCCGAGCGGTTCTAGGCGCTACAGTTTGGAGTCACGCGACCGCTACGTTCGCAGGTTCGAATCCTGCCTGGGTCATGGATGTGAGTGATGTCTGTAAGTTAGTTAGGTTTAAGTAGTTCTATGTTCTAGGGGACTGATGACCTCAGATGTTAAGTCCCAGAGTGCTCAGAGCCATTTGAACCATTTTTTTTTGTTAACTCCCAAAAAGTGCTTGAAATGTTGTGTGATATGGTTGGCGACTGTGAAGGACTTGTTTTGGTACAACGGTGTTTCCTCTCGACAGTTTTCATGTTCCTGGCTGTACAGCGAACACCATCTCGGCTTGTTCCCGAGGTGAATACCGAACAATCCTGCTACTTAAAGTAGGCTGCGTCAACCACACAGCCTGCAACACACAAGGAACACATGACACGTGATCAGAGGAACTGTCATTTGTCAGCGCCATCTGCCGTGGCAACGATGCCTTTCCGCTCTCATGTTCATACGACCTTTTTTCCTCCATTTCCAGTCAGGAATTCGCACCTGCAGTTTTGTCGGTTTTGTTAATGTTTACTCTGTACAGATGAACTACTCTTTGCTAAAATTTCTATCTGTTGCAGCCGACCTTACTTGCTCGTTCAGCCGCGCGGAGTGGTCGCCCGGTTTCAGGCGTCATATCACGGATTGCGCGGCCCCTCCCGCCGGATGTTCGAGTCCCCTCGGGCATGGGTACGTGTGTTGGTTCAAATGGTTCTGAGCACTATGGGACTTAACATCTGAGGTCATCAGTCCCCTAGAACTTAGAACTAGCTAAACCTAACTAACCTAAGGACATGGCACACATACATGCCCGAGGGAGGATTCGAACCTGCGACCGTACAGTCGCGCTGTTCCGGACTGGAGCGCCTAGAACCGCTTCACCACACCGGCCGGCTACGTGTGTTGTTCTTAGCATAAGTTAGTTTAAGTAGTGTGTAATGACCTCAGCAGTATGGTCCCTTAGGAAATCACACACACACACTCACACACACACATACGCGCGCGCGCGCGCGCGCGCGCGCTCGTACACACACACTTGATCATTCCATTACATGCCGCTTTCCAAAGTTGTGCCTGGATATCTAATCGACGTGACAGTTCGAGCAGCACACCACTAACTACAGTATTCGAACCTTACATAATTGTTTTTCCTTCTCATCTACTTTCACATACATTTTGCCACGATTTAGAACTTAGAGCAAGCACCGTACCGCCCACCGGGCGGCTGCCCCATTTGACGGCTTGGAGCGCGCTGCAGAGGACGTCGCTCAAGACAGCCACTACACGGGACGGCACACCGGCTGAATCAGCGACGCATCGGGCGCGTGTTTTTTTACGGCAGCGCTGCTACTGTTTACGGAGCGGCCCGGAAATTTGGGCCCCCTGTTTGTTTTGCCGTGTTTTTAAAGGCGGCGCCCGCCTTTTAATGACGCAGCAGAAGCGGCAGCGGGCGGGCGAGAAGACCGGGGCACGCGATACGTCGGGCATCGCGTGTCGCTCTCCTCCCCCCAGGCTGCACTGTACGTCTCCGCCTCCCGGCCCGTTGTGTGCCCACACTCCCACTAATGCGGGCCGCGACGCTTTGATTCTGAGTGACGGACGTCCCCCACCCACTGTCTCATTTCTGGAGTGCTTTCAAAGTATACACACAGAAGCACTTCCAGAATACACCTGCGACATCTCCTGTAGATCGTGGCGTAAGATAAATATGGACCTAAGGGAAGGGCACGTCAGTGTGACGTCAGCAATGTGGTGTTAATGCCGGCCGGCACAAACGCTTTAATCCTGGGACCAGTATCACACTGTCGTCACACTTCTTTCATCAAACTACAGGGTGTCCAGAAAGGGCGCTCTGATTTCAAAATTAAATATCTCGAAAACAAAGATAGATAGAGGAATGCAGTAAACGGTATTTTTATTGTGAAAGCTGTAAGAAGTTTATACAGCAGTTTGAAATAATAGTTACAAAAGCAGTTAACAGATGGCTCTGTACGCTGTACAGCTCATATCAGCATACATAAGTGAAATAATCGTATGAAAACAATCTTTGCAAACAGTCAAATCACAATGTTTTCAAAATGTTCACCATTGGCACTACAGAGGTGGCGCAAACGAAGAATGAAATTCGCCATCACATTTCGTAGTGTCTCAACCGAAATGGATTCACATGCCACAGAGATCGCCGATTCAAGCTCGTCCAGCGTGGCGGCATCCTTCGGGTAGACCATGTCTTTCACTGTGCCCCACAAAAAGAAGTCGCAGGGAGTCAAATCCGGCGAATATGGAGGCCGATCCACTCCTGCACCAGTAAATTTGGGATATTCCAAAGCAATGACTCGTTTCCCGAAGTATTCCTGAAAAAAGCGAAATACTTGTTCGGTCCGATGTGGTCGGGCTCCATCTTGCATAAAGCATTCAGTACCTGGTCGATCCTCTAACGCTTGCTGTGTGGCGACAAATTGTTCCAAAACTGCAACGTAACGTGCACCATTGACCGTTTCTCGAATGAAAAAAAAGGGCCAATAATGCCTCTGCTGCATACTGCAGCCCGCACAGTAACTTTAGGAGAATACAGGGGTTTCGCTTCACACCAAAATGACTTTTCGGAACCCCAAAATCGCCAGTTCTGCTTATTCACGTATCCATTCAGGTGGTAGTGTGCTTCATCTGTAAACCAGATGCAGCCAACATCAAATCCTTCACTATCAATCATTGTGAGCATCTGATTAGCAAAGGCAACCCTTTGTTGCACAGCTTGTACGGGTTTGCGTTTGAATTTTGAATGGAAACATGTGTAGGCTCTTTCTCAGTATTTTATGCGTGCTGGAACGCTTCAAACCAGTCTCAGATGCAATTCTACGGACGGATGACATTGGATTTCGCTGAATAATTCCAGAAACTGTGGCGATATTTTCAGGCGTAACTGCGGTTTGCTTGCGGCCAAACATGCCCCACTAGATCCTCAGTTACGCTGCCTGTTCGATGAAATTTTGCGAAGAGCATACGAATGGTTTTCGCATCGGGTCCTTTTGGAACATTAAATCGTGCTTGTTAACTTCGCCTTGTTGCCCTAGGACTCTCTTCTAACCTGTGGTACTCTAGCACCAGAAAAACGCGTTGTTCAATGGAGTATATGGTTTTAATCTCTTCCTTCGGTACGCTAACCTCGTTTCACGTTTCAATAGTGTTAACTGATCGCTCTGGGCTTCGGATCAGTGTTTATACAAGGCATTACGTATGGCGATTACAGCGTCATCTGTTAGCAGCTTTTGTAACTATTATTTCAAACTGCTGTATAAACTTCTTACAGCTTTCACAATAAACATACGGTTTACTGCATCCCTCTATCGATCTTTGTTTTCGAAATATTTAATTTTGAAATCAGGGAGTCTTTTTCTGGACACCCTGTACTTCACTGAAGCTATTACACTATCTTAAAATTTTTCATCGTAGTTGTTTGGGAATGGACGCCAAACAGTTAATCAAAAATGGCTTCAAATGGCTCTGAGCACTATGGGACTCAACTGCTGTGGTCATCAGTCCCCTAGAACTTAGAACTACTTAAACCTAACTAACCTAAGGACATCACACATATCCATGCCCGAGGCAGGATTCGAACCTGCGGCCGTAGCAGTCGCACGGTTCCGGACTGCGCGCCTAGAACCGCGAGACCACCGCAAACAGTTAATCTCCCGTACAACAGCATAATTATGTTGGCGACGAGCGTATTGCTTGAAAAGAAAGAGAAATGGAAACGATTTTAGGTGAAACCGTGGATAAAGGGATGGAAAGCTAGAAGTGCTCACCAGAATTTGCTTCTTGAGCTACGTTGCGAGGACATAGAGAACAACGAAAATTATCTGAGAATGGGCGAACAAACATTTCAATTCGCACAAAATTGTTAATGCTTTCGTGGCCACTTGCTGACAAGCTGCCTTTTTACTGCTCTGTCGGGTTGCGCGGCCGACGTTTGTTTGATGATTTTTCTGACGTTTCGCCAGCACGAGCGGCTGGCATTGTTAAAACTTCAGCGCCCGTTTGTTGGTGGTAGACAAGTCGAGTTCGCTGCCGCAGATCATATGCACCTGGCGCACCAACGTCCAAGGACTTTTCCGTGGTCGTTAACGCTGCGTTTCTGCCCTTGCTACCTACAATGGTCGTTCGCTGCAGCACGGGAATCCTGGATCCGTTCATCTTGAGGTTTTCTTCTTTCTTGTTGATGCTATTGTCATCTTTGTGTATTTCTATACATTCTCTGAACAATCGGGTGTGATAGCTCATCTCCACAGTAGTAACTTTCGTGGCAGCTAATTTTTTTTTTAAAAAAAGAAGGTTCAAATGTGTGTGAAATCTTATGGGAGTTAACTGCTAAAGTCATCAGTCTCTAACCTTACACACTACTGAACCTAAATTATCCAAAGGACCAAAACACACACACACACACACACACACACACACACACACACACACATGCCCGAGGGAGGACTCGAACCTCCGCCGGGACCAGCCGCACAGTCCATGACTGCAGCGCCCAAGACCGCTCGGCTAATCCCGCGTGCAGCTAATTTCACTATGTAGTCGATCTCACACAACGCTTGCTCCGCCACGGCCGATTTCTCCCCCTGTCCCTGTCTGCAATACCGCTTATGTTCTATGTTCTGATGTTGATTGACCGTCCAGTCATTCCAACATAAACGTTTCGTCTTTTTAGGATTCATAAACAATCCTCAATTTGCTATTACGGAACTAAATAAAAAAAGTGTGTGCCGAGAACGCAAAATTTCAGGCATTACCTCTCACCATGCACAAGCAGTGGCTGACAGCCTTCACTTAACGACCAAGAGCAGCGGCGTTTGCAACACCGCAGAAATCAATGTGCGACAGACGACAAACGACAAACGAATTACAGTTGATAAGAACTAATGGTAGGGTTCGAGTGTGGTGCAGATCTCACGAAGCAATGGACGCAAGTTGTCAGCAAGACACTGTACAAGCTGGTGGTAGCTCCACAATTATGTGAGCTGTGAACTGTGCTTACATGGAATGGCCCGTGGCCTCTGGAATGGCTATGTTCGGCGACTTGGAGACCATTTGCAGGCATTCATGGATATCAGGTTCCCCAATAACAACGCCATGTCACTGGGCCACAATTGTTCGCGATTGGTTTGAAGAACATTCTGGACAGTTCGAGCGAATGATTTGGCCACCCGATTCGCTCGATATGAATCCCATCGAACATTTGTGGGACGTAATCGAGAGGTCAGATCGTGCACAAAATCCTGTACCGACAACGTTTTCGCTATTATGGACGGCTGTACAAAGGCAGCATGGTCAGTATTTCTGCAGGTAACTTCCAATGACTTGTTAGTTTCATGTAACGTCAAGTTGTACTACGCCAGGCAAAAGAAGGTCCGGCACGATATTAGGAGGTATCCAATGACTTCTGCCACCTCAGCGGAGTCCGCCATTAAACGAAAAGAACTTTCTGACGGGAAGGCTCAAAACCCATTGTTTTTACAGTCACAAGCTTTCCAAAGAATGAAATGTTATGTAACCGGAAATCTGGGAAAAAACCCGGAGATCTTTTCATCCGGGAATTTTTTTAGAATTCAGGAGATTTTTTATTGTTGTAGTTTTCAGATAAATTTTTCTAGTTTTGACTGGTAAGAGTTGATACTCCAACAGAGGATTTTACTTTAGCCCGCTACTGCAGGATAATACCGCAGCAGTAAAACATAAACGAAAGAATAACTCCGAAATAAAACTTCATTTGTAAAGAAAATGTGCCATTTACAACACAACACAGTGCGCACACAAGAGTCTGCCGACAACAAAATGTGTCTAAGACTATGCAATACTTCGTAACAACAAAATGCTTGTGATGTGTCTTTATCGTGGGCGTTGTTTGGATGTCCATGATGTCACATCCGTTTACATTTCTAACTGGTCGCGGTAAAATTGCGAATGGTGATTTGAGAAACGGTACTTTGGAAGTAAATTTCCTTTTGCGCAAGATGAAGTATGTTAAGTGTGACAGTGATTAATGAAAATCTTAAACCACTAGAGCGTTAGACCTCCGTTCAAATAACACTAAGGACAAGCCACTAAGAAAAATTTGCGGCTCAGGAGTCCAGGCGTTTAATTAAAATTTTACTGTCGCCTATGTGTTTGATATACCTTAAAGGGTAACACCCGCTAAGAAAGACCAAGTTTCAGGTTAGTTTTTCATATTTAGTTTTGTCCTTTCATAGATTACAAATTAAGCAGTAACGGTGGCAGAAAGAATAATAATCCCTCAAAAAAAAAAAAAAAGGAAGTTAGTTCTTGAGCAATTTCACACGTAATTGGCGTTTCTATGGGAAAATCGAAATGATCGACGGAACATGTATTCAGCCAGGTAACCCACGAAATGCTTGTTGCACAGCAGTGAAATTTATAATCGTGCTTTGAGCGGTCTAAGGCGCTCCAACCAATGGACTGTGCGGCTGGTCCCGGCGGAGGTTCGAGTCCTCCCTCGGGCATGGGTGTGTGTGTTTGTCCTTAGGACAATTTAGGTTAAGTAGTGTGTAAGCTTAGTGACTGATGACAGTCCCATAAGATATCACACACATTTGAACATTTTTTTTTATAACTGTACTTTCGTGCTTGTCAGAAATATTCAGTTGCCGCAGTTTTAAGCTGTGCGCTTAGGTTCCTGTGTGACCATACCCTATGGGGAAAAAATGGCGACCTATATTACGAGTGAAGGCCAGTTTCTTGTAGTTATATTGTGTGTTTAATAATTGTCATTAACTTTTTTCTATTTGTGTGCTACTTAACAATGGAAATGAAATGAGCGCATGGCATTGTTGGCCAGGAGGCCCCATCTGGGGAAGTTTGGCCGTAAAGTGATGAGGATGAAATAATGATGAAGGCAACACAACACGCAGTCCACGAGCGGAGAACATCTCCAACCCTGCCGCGAATCGAACCCGAGCCCGCTGCATTTGAGGCTAGCATATTATCGCCAAGCTAAGCAGGCGAACTACTTACTTAACAATGATGTTGCTATATTGGGTGACCACATCTCACGTGTCCTAAGCCCTGAATATTTGATGTCAGTGGCTGCCGAGTTTTGCAGCTCCGAGAGAAAGTATATTGTCATTCAACACGGAAAAATATGCTTTCACTAGGGATGTAGTAGATTTCACACGGGAAAATGTTAATTTCACCCGAGAAAAAGAGTATTTTTAATAGAGAAATCTGGAAAAACCTGGGATTCTTTTTTCTCGTCCGAGATTATGGAATAGGAGGCAAACTTTTGCAAGCAATTAAAGGTCTTTTCATAGATAGTCAGGCAACAGTTAGAGTTGACGGTAAATTGAGTTCATGGTTCAGAGTAGTTTCAGGGGTAAGACAAGGCTGCAACCTGTCTCCACTGTTGTTCATATTATTTATGTATCATATGTTGAAAACAATAAACTGGCCGGGTGAGATTAAGATATGTGAACACAAAATAAGCATTCTCGCATATTCAGATGACTTAGTTGTGATGGCAGATTCGATTGAAAGTTTGCAAAGTAATATTTCAGAGCTAGATCAGAAATGTAAGGACTATGGTATGAAGATTAACATCTCCAAAACGAAAGTAATGGCAGTGAGAAAGAGATATAAACGGATTGAGTGCCAAATATAAGGAACAAAGAACAGGTGGGCGCTTTCAAGTACTTAGGATGCATATTATCACAGGATGGCAACATAGTGAAAGAACTGGAAGCGAGGTGTAGCAAAGCTAATGCAGTGAGCGCTCAGCTACGATCTACTCTCTTCTGCCATAAGGAAGTCAGTATCGAGACTAAGTTATCTATGCACCGTTCAATCTTTCGACCAACGTTGTTGTATGGGAGCGAAAGCTGGGTGGATTTAGGTTACCTTATCAATAAGGTTGAGGTTACGGATATGAAAGTAGGTAGGATGATTGCAGGTACTAGTAGATGGGAACAATGTCAGGAGGGTGTCCACAATGAGGAAGTCAAAGGAAAACTGGGAATGAACTCTATAGATGTAGCAGTCAGGGCGAATAGGCTTAGATGGTGGGGTCATGTTACACGTATGGAAGAAGCAAGGTTACCCAAGAGACTCATGGGTTCAGCAGTAGAGGGTAGGAGGAGTCGGGGTAGACCAAGGAGAAGATACCTGGATTAAGAATGATTTTGAAGTGATAGGCTTAACATCAGAAGAGGCATCAATAGGGATCATGGAGGAATTTTATAAGGGGGACTAGGTCGCAGACTGAACGCTGAAAGGCATAATCAGTCTTAAATGATGATGATGATGATGATGATCATGGGTATACACCCTGACGTTACATCAGGACCGACGTTTATTAGTGCTCAGTTTTCATCCGAGGCAAATTATAATAGATTCTCTCGGATTTACGAGATTTACTGGAATACGTGTTCGGTTGAAGTGTACCATAAATTTCTTTGTACTTTAGGAAACAGTGAATGGTGTGAGAACCGGAAGGCGAGAGGACCTGTAGGGAAGCAGCCTACTCACGCCTTATAAAATTCACATCAGTCTTTCCATTGTGTGCCAGCCAGTCCGCTGTAACTAGCTCTGACGTCATAAATGTTGCGCAATACTTTAAAAATCAAGTAAATAACCCGAAACATTTCTAGCATGTCAGAAGTAATACTAAATCAATATGTGTTGAATATCAGTTCAATAACTTTAACCATTTTCGAAATTTGGACATTTTTCTGTAAAAATCATTGGCGCAACAGAAAAGAGCTAGAAACTTAAAAATTTATATTTAGATTCCTTTTTCATAATAATTTAGTAGAAACAGTATTCTGGATCTCACAAATTAACATTTTAGTTGAAATTCATGATTTTCTGGTTTTTATCTTAAAAATTAAGGAAGCAAGATAGATTAAGTAGGCGAATAAATAAGGCTAGGATGTTTAAATTTAAGTAGAAGGGAGATCCACTATAATCATAAAGATGTGAGAAGTTTCAACTGAATAACTATAAAACTATAGCGATAGGGCAAGTTCAGAGCTCGTCTACTGCATGTAGTGTAATTAAATTAATTCTCTCGCCCAAAATATTTGACTTAGGCACGTCAGACATTTATTATGATTACTTACCTGTGTGCTGATTGCACATTTAAATTGAGAGCTTCATCGGCCATCAGCAAAGGAAGCAATGTTTATTCGATTACTTAAAGTGGTGCATTACTAGCCCAGCGGCTAGTCGGGAGAGCGGATTTGATCAGGCGTTCCCTTAGCGGTCCGCACCGCGGCTTTATATGTAAGAAGGCTGCGCGAGAAGAGCGAGCTTGCGTGCATAACGCAGTTAATGGTACGCTAATACCAGAAAGCAAATTGTAGTGACCCACATAGGGCGAACGTAGGCGAGATTCCTCTGGAATAGCCAGAGGAGGTAGGGATGGATAGCTCAGGGCAACCTGAGGCACCAGGGCCTCCTCCCCGGGCGGAAGTTCAACCAACGAACATCCCCCTGGGCGGGGTACGTCCGCGCGCCTCCAGAAAGGATTCAAACCGTAGGGCAAACTCAATTTCCGCGGACAGGGCTAGGTCTGAGTCTGTGAACCCCCACTCTTCACGCCGCAACCCCGATCCGACGAGACAAGATCAACCGCACACGTCGCTGGAACGCCGCAGCGACACGACACACCAAGCCAGCGTAACACAGCACGCCAAATCCACCACAAACAGGGACGACAAGATGGCCACCAAGCACCGGCAGGAGCTAGCGCGCCACAACATTACCGACAACGACGCTCCATACCACTCAGACAGCGATGACGCGGGCAACCCGCAATTCTCAAGCGACGAGGAAATGGAGCTCGACGATGGCCAGGGCGAATTCCAGCTAGCCAGGAAAACGCTGAAGAGAAAAAAGTCACTGGAATCCGAAGCGCCGAACAAGTTCGCCGTCCCAACGGCGAACAAGTACGACGCGCTGAATGACAACACCACCAATCCGGACGTTGCCAGCAATACAACAGCGGACACAAACGCCAGCACCCAGACCCACAATCCGACAAACGGCAATGCCCACTCCAGCAGAAGCCAACCGAATGGGAAGAAGAAACTGGGCAACTCTTCCACCACAAACCAACAACGCCACAACCACCTCCAACAACAGCGGCTTAGAATCCATCCTAAGTTTTGTAAACCAATTAAAATCACTGTGGGACAAAGTCCAGACCTCAAACATAATACAACAAATATTAACCATCATCAATAACTTTACTCAAGCACCGGACATAATGTCCAAGATCACAACCGTCATCGGAGGAGTGATGACTATCTTCAGTACCTTCAATGGAATTTAGGCCCCCGAAGAAGAAACACCTTCGATTTTGCAACTTCAATGCAAATGGAATCGCCAACAAAAGGGAAGTACTTAATTAGTTCATTGAAGAACAGAAGATAGACGTCCTTCTCGTCACGGAAACCCACCTGCAACAAAACGCAACCTTAAACCTCCGCAACATGATTTGCCACAGGACAGACAGACGAAACAGGCGGGGAGGTGGCACCGCCATATACATCCGCCCCTACATCACTCACCACCCCGAAATCACGCCACCGATGCACTCACTCGAGGCCACAATTGTGCAAGTAGAAACGGCGCAAGGCAAAATAGCCCTAGGAGCCGCGTACCTCAGCCCCATAGCAGAATATGAGGAACAAGACCTTACGTGGATATTCGACAACCACGAACGGGTCCTCCTATGTGGTGACCTTAATGCCAAAAACGAGGCCTGGAATAGCAGAAGGAGTAACGCAAGAGGTGACAGATTCCATGACCTACAAGGCCGCCTCAACGCAGCAATAACAGCCCCAACAGACATAACATACATCCCTTTCAACAGCCTCCACCGGCCAGACGTACTGGACATCTGTATCACAAAAAATCTAGATCCAGAACTGAACGTACAAGTACGAAATACACTAACATCGGACCATCTTCCGGTAATAGGCCACATCGGTGATGCATTGGAACCCCCACGACCACGGCAAACCATCAACGTCGACAGGGCACAGTATGAACGGTGGTTAAACAACAATGTCACGCCCACAGCAGCGCTCAACACCGAACAACAAATAGAAAAGCCATCAGCACCATCACAGATAAGATAACTACAGCATATAAACGGGCATCCTGCAAAACAACATTCCTGGAGGTCAAATATAACACACTCCCACCGCTAATTCAGGACCTAAAATACCTGAAAAACCAGGAACGTCGCAGATGGATCCGAACCAGAGACCCGCAAGCAAGGAGAGAATTCAACAGGCTCACCAGGGAGATCCACAAAAGAGTGAAAAGCAGAGGTCTGGGAGGACAGGATGGCGGCACTGCAACTGCGCCTGCGAGACGACTGGAAGCTAATAAAGAACCTACGGACACCAAAACAACACAAACCGGCCCTCAGGGATGAAAATAACATGGTTTTTGACGATCTCAGGCAGGCTGAACTAATTGCCTCCACATAACAATTACAAAACAGAGTGGAGCAGAGAGCAGCACAACTACCTGACGAAGAGGAGTTCAACTGGAGAATCCGAACAACTATTCAACAAATAAGGTCGAACCCAATCAATGACGCAGCAGAACTAACAACCACTGCTGAAGTCCGTACGATTATACGGCGACTTAACAACAACTCCGCGCCTGGACCAGACAAGGTATCCAATGAGCAGCTCAAACAACTGCCGCGCAAACCGCTGGTACTGCTCACCCGTATAATCAACGCATGCCTCCAAAAAAGTCACTTCCCTGACGTGTGGAAAGTGTGCAAAATCGTGCCCATCCCGAAGAAAGGAAAGGACCTCACAAAGCCGGAAAACCACCGCCCTATAAGCCTGCTGCCAACGATGTCCAAGGTGCTGGAACGTGTAATACTTCCGAGAATCAGGCAACCACTACTAGCCAACCATGTCATACGCAGGGAGCAGTTCGCCTACCAAGAAACCCTGTCAGCGGAACTGCAACTCCTGAGGATAACTGAGTTCGTAACAAAAAACATGAATCTCTCCAGATTCACGGCGGCAATTCTCCTGGACGTGGAAAAAGCGTACGACAAAGTGTGGAGAGATAACCTCCTAGTGAAGCTATATGAGGACACGGATCTCCCGCGCTGCTACCTAAAACTCATCGACAACTATCTAACAAACAGAAGATGCTTTGTGGCCATCAACGGGAAAAGGTCAGAAATAAAAACCCTCCACGAGGACATCCCACAAGGGTCAGTCATCTCGCCCACACTGTTCACAGTGTATGTAAACGACCTACCAACAACCCAGGACACAGTGCTGGCCCAGTTCGCCGACGACACGGCGCTACTGGCCAGCAACAGAAGACTTGACACCACGATCAGAAAGCTGCAAGAGCAAGCCGACCTAACAGAAACATGGGCGAGACTAAACCGGATCAAAATAAACGCGTCAAAAACTGAGGCCATCCTATTTACAAGACGGCGCCCTGAACTCCACGACAGATTAGAAATCAACGGTGAGCGGGTCCCGTGGAGACAAACAGTCCGCTATCTAGGGGTCACCCTAGAGAGCAAAATGATCTTCAAGACACACCTGGAAGATAAGAAAATAAAAACCACAAAAGCCATCCATGCCCTTTACCCCATCTTGGCCAGCAAGGACATGCTACCAGCAACGAAACTAAATATATACAAATCCTTCATACTACCGGCCATCCTATATGGATGCTCCTCCTGGGGCATCACATGCAGAACCAACCTCGTAAAGCTCCAGACGCTGCAAAACAGATGCCTGAAGTTGATCCTGAATGCCCCTCCATGGACAAGTACTGAGCGAATCCACAGAGAACTCGAGATGCCAAGGATGGCTGAACTTGTAAAGGAGGCAACAACCAGACTAGTGGACAAGGTAAACAGACTCAGACCTGAGCTTAATCAGTTAGAGGAAATAGCTGTTTACGAACCGGCACCCTGGCACAAAATCAGCGTGCCCTTGACCATCATTAGAAACTAGGATGACCACCATAGATTAGCATGGAAACATCAAGAGTGCCAGGCCGCGATCTAGGTGGAAACATCAAGAAAGTGTAGGTAGTTCATTGGTAGAAACATTAAACAACTGTAGTTAAGATATAGACTAGAAACATCAAGAAAGTGTAGGTAGTAAATAGGTTAGAAATATCAAGCAAATAGAGTTAGTACATAGGTTAGAAACGTAAGACAAGTGTAAATAGTACTTAGGATAGAAACATCACGATGAGCTAGGTTAGAACTCGCAAAACAGGAACTAAAAGTAGCATAGACACATCAAGAATGTTAGGATAGATAATGTAAAGAGAAGTATAAATGAAATAGGCCATGACCAATTCAAGACCACTAACGAGGCCCTAAAGGACCAAATCAGTGCTCAAAGGGACCTCTAAAGAGTCAAAAATGGTGCCCCTATTTATAAATAAATAGTGACCCCAAATAAGTAACCCTACCAGCACACATGAGGGACCAATCGCCTCAGGCGATAGTACCCTTGCCTTCAAAAAAAAAAAAAAAAAAAAAAAAAAAAAAAAAAAAAAAAAAAAAGCGAGAAGAGCAAGGCTCCAGTTCTCTCCAGGCGCTGATTAGCGCAGCACCTGTACTGGGAGTCGCGTGGCGTCGGTATCATTGCTATAAACAGCCTCGGATGCCGTAATAAGTTACTTGGGATACGCGTAACCATGAAATCGTTTTCGAGTGAAGTGTTAATTCTGGGATGACTTTAATGATCTATCTTCAGTTTGCGTATGTCGTATTTTCACGTGCCGCCGCGGGACAGACATCCTACCATTATTTAGCGTGGCGTTTGATGAACATTATCATCAAATTATGGCGAGCATTCACTTAAACATTTAATTTGAACAGTTATAGTTGCATCAGCGCATTAGACTCTGAACTGCTCTGGTAGTTGGATTGTGTGAATTCTTTTTGGTCTGTGACTTTCAGAATATAGTGAACATTTTAGAGAATCGTTTTTGATTACGAATCCCGGACAATCTCCTAATTCCTCAGAGCTATAAGCTGTAGCTATAAATGTATTTCTCAGATGAAGTGGGCACTAGGAATTCTAATTACAGGCTTCACGTTTTGCTAATCACTTTCTGGTTACCAATATTGTAGTTAGGGAGCCAGTGTTGAGAACGGCAAACAACAGCATTAAATAAATAATAGGAACATTTTATATAACAACTAATTCCACCCGCCGCCCAACAGACCCCCGAAGAGCTGCTCGCTGAAAAGGAGCAGTGAGAGCGTCTCGGGCGTAAAGCTGTCGCGCGGGGAGAACGGCCAGGTCACGCCGACACTTCCCTCTGGACCATCGAGTCTGGTTTTTTCTGCCGCTGACGCCCGGGACCTCCAACAACGCCGCCTGACGGATCGTCCTCGATCTCGGAGACGCGCTGTGGCGCTGCGCGCGTGACCGCGGGATTTATAAAGGGCCCGCCTCAGTCCACGATATTATAATGCCTGCTGGCGTTCACAACTCACTGCCGCCTCCAGGAAATGGATTATCAGTCGGCTGCGTCACACAGCTCTGACATACAATTCAGCTGCTGAATGCGTGGCTCTTCCCCATTGATATTCCGATTCTCTTCGTAACCACTTCTTTTCGTGTCACAGCGTCTTTCTTTCCATCACGACGTACAATTCGTTACATACTCTGTAATCTCGTTCCCTCCCCGCCCTCTACATTTACCTTCAATTGGAACAGCTTTCTTTGCGTCGAACGGACATGAGTGAGGGATGTTGAACCCTCCATACGAAACCTGACTGTGTTGCCTAAAACTAAAACGCGTCCTTTTTTTATAACTATTAAAGTGCTTCAATCTTTCAAGTGAAAAGGTTGCTTTGAAAGGACAACAGTTCATACCATTTATTTCGTTCATTGAGTTAGTAACATAATTTCTAACACTGGTTATAACCAACCATGCTCATATTGGATGTTAAATTTAGTTCCTCTTTCACACTGAGATTTGCTGTTGCTGCGTTGTTCTTCCAAATTAAACTGTCAGCTGCAATGCAGTACTTTATGGAGCCTTAACAATAGTTCAAATAATAATATAGCCAGCTACCGATGTGTGTAGTTACATACACCGTCAGCGAATAAACTCTCCGTTGTCCTACAATTCGAGGAAACATTTCATTCATCTTTTATCAACATCTGCAAACTGTTGATATATGCCGCGCGGTCTAAGGCGCTGCAGTCATGGACTGAGCGGCTGGTCCCGGCGGAGGTTCGAGTCCTCCCTCGGGCATGGTTGTGTGTGATGTCCTTAGGTAAATTAGGTTTAAGTAGTCTAGTCTAGGGGACTGTGGACCTCAGATGTTAAGTCCCATAGTGGTTAGAGTCATTTCAACCATATTGTAGATGGTCAAGATACGAAATATGAGTATCTTTCGACAACACTCTTAGAGAACTTGTAACACCCCCTTTTTTTTGTTTAAGTAGTCTCTAGACTACCGGACGAATTAGAGAAGAGAATTAGTGATTATACGCAGATAGGTAGGCGGATGTTGTATCATACTGTGATCCTAAAACAAACCTACTCATTGCTTCCAAAGATTATAGGTAGCCATACTTAACGATTTTCTTGAAATGTTAAAAATCACTCTCAGGTTAGTCTCAAGGCAAGAACTATCCCGTAAGCAGTCTCATGTGGGAGTTCACAGCTCTCACCCCGTCTAGCCACAACGTAAGCTTATCTGACTGTTTGATCGACAATTTAACTCCCTCCCAGATCCGATAGTATCAGCTGTCACTTCGGTATAGTTGAAATACACACTTGGCAGTTCGTGGCGGCAACACACGCACTATTCAAGACATTCCAATACATTTCACAAAACTTGTTCCACATTTATGGCTTTATTTCCTCCGTTCACTGAACTACTCAGGATCTTAATCATACGTATGATTCTTCACATTAGTACTAACCGATCAACCACTAGGACCATCTGACAACCGTAATCATTGGTCGCTCGACCCACACTGCTCGTGCTACTCACGCAGCTGTCTACCTCAGTGTGTGATGTAAGGGGGCAGAGGGGGTTCTCCAGTCAGTTGGCGCGAACCGTTATGTGCTGGAAGCTTTTAGAAGGACAGCGATATGATATCCACCGGAATCGATTATTTGGTAAGGGTATTGACAACAGTTCTCTTACAATCTGGCGTTCGACATGTAGTTTAGACAGATATCACTGGCACTATTCACTGATCAGCCAGAACCCATGACCACCGACCTACTATAGATTTAAACGCGTCCAGGCGAAAGCAGCGTCAGATGGCGAGGAGTGACTGCTGGTGACACACACGCACGGTGCATGTAATACGAGGTCTATCCACAAAGTACATTACGTTTTGGAATTAAAAATAAATAAAGTATTGGAATTTTTTTTATTATTTACAGATGAAAGCCACACTTAAATACTACTTTTCTACATAGTTGCCATTTAAATTAAGGCACTTATCGTAGCGATGGACGTGCTTGGAAATTACTTCGTCGTAAAATTCGACCGCCTGCGCCTTCAGCCACGTGGTTACCTCTTCTTGAGGATGTGCGTCGTCATCAAAACGCTGCATAGCCAACCACTTCTTCATTGCTGGGGATAAGTGGAAGTCGCTCGGTGCCAGGTGGGGACTGTTCGTCGGATGAGGAAACAACTCCCACTTAAAAGATTCGAGAACTTCACGAGTGGCATTTGCCGTGCGGGCCCGGGCGTTGTCGTGAATCAGCAAGATCTTTGAGCCCAACTTTGCCCTGCGCTTGTTTTCTATTGCTCTTCTGAGGTTGTGCAGAGTTTGGTCATACCTTTGAGAGTTTGTTGTAGTTCCTCTTTCCAGGAAATCCACAAAAATCACACCTCTTCTGTCCCGAAAGAGGTAACCACGTGGTTGAAGGCGCAGGTGGCCGAATTTTACGACGAAGGAATTTCCAAGCTCGTCCATCGCTACGATAAGTGCCTTAATTTAAATGGCAGCTATGTAGAAAAGTAGTATTTAAGCGTGGCTTTCATCTGTATATAATAAAAAAATTCCAATACCTTATTTATTTTTAATTCCAAAGCGTAATGTACTTTGTGGATAGCCCTCGTATTATTAGTGAGCGTGCTGTCCGTGTGTAGAATGGGGGAGACGTGCTGTCTGTCTGAGTGTAACCGAGAGCAGGCTGTGATAGCCTGGTGGCTCGGCAAGAGCGTTCCGGAAACTGCAAGACTTGTCGAGTGTTCGGGGAGTGCTGTGGTGTCTCCAACACGTGGCGAAACCACATCCCAACGTCGTGGGGTTGGGCGGCCACCCCTCATTACAGATATGGGACATCGTATATTGGGCAGACTGGTAAAACAAGACAGGCGGCGAACTGTGGCGGAACTAACATCAGAGTTCAATGCAGGGCAGAGTACAAGTGAGTCTGAAGCACTTGTAAAAGTGTGCCTGTACTGCGGGACGGAGACAAGCTGGCGGCGGCTCCATTATGCTCTAGGGGGAACATTCACGTTGGCATCTTTGAGTGCAGTGGAGCTCGTGCAAGGCCAAGCAGCAGTGAACGGCCAAGCAGTCTCTCACACGTGCTGCATTCCGCGTTCACCCCTTCGTCATGAACGTTCCGACGGCAGTGGCATTTTTCAACACGGTAATGCGCCGTGTCACAAGGCCAGGAGTGTGATGCAGTGGTTCAGGGAACATAGTGGCGCCCCCCCCCCCCCCCCCCTCCAACTCGCCTGAACTGAAACCGATCAAACACATCTGGGATGTGACTGAACACGGCGTCAAAGCTCATCGCCCCCCTGCCTGGAATTATCGGGAATTAAGTGACGTGTGTGCAGATCCGGTGCCAACTCCCTCCAGCGACCTGCCAAGGCCTCATTGCTTCCATTCCACGACGCGTCGCGGCTGTTATCCGTGCCTAAATGTGGACATACCGGCTATTAGGTAGTTAGTTATAATGTTCTGGCTGATCAGTGTACTTCTGTGTGATGCCGTTACTGCTTCCACTGTCAGTTGCTTTCGTGACGAAGGCAGTCATTGTTAGTGTCGAAAGCTCGATCTTGCGTATACAGGGTGTTACAAAAGGGTACGGCCAAACTTTCAGGAAACATTCCTCACACACAAAGAAAGAAAATAGGTTACGTGGAAATGTGTCCTGAAACGCTTAATTTCCATGTTAGAGCTCACTTTATTACTTCTCTTCAAATCACATTAATCACGGAATGGAAACACACAGCAACAGAACGTACCAGCGTGACTTCAAACGCTTTGTTACAGGAAATGTTCAAAATGTCCTCCGTTAGCGAGGATACATGCATCCACCCTCCGTCGCATGGAATCCCTGAGGCGCTGATGCAGCCCTATAGAATGGCGTATTGTATCACAGCTGTCCACAATACGAGCACGAAGAACCTCTACATTTGGTACCAGGGTTGCGTAGACAAGAGCTTTCAAATGCCCTCATAAATGTAAGTCAAGAGGGTTGAGGTGAGGAGAGCGTGGAGGCCACGGAATTGGTCCGCCTCTACCAATCCATCGGTCACCGAATCTGTTGTTGAGAAGCGTACGAATACTTCGACTGAAATGTGCAGGAGCTCCATCGTGCATGAACCACATGTTGTGTCGTACTTGTAAAGGCACATTTTCTAGGAGGACAGGTAGAGTATCCCGTATGAAATCATGATAACGTGCTCCATTGAGCGTAGGTGGAAGAACATGGGGCCCAATCGAGACATCACCAACAATGCCTGCCCAAACGTTCACAGAAAATCTGTGTTGATGACGTGATTGCACAATTGCGTGCGGATTTTCGTCAGCCCACACATGTTGATTGTGAAAATTTACAATTTGATGACGTTGTAATGAAGCCTCATCCGTAAAGAGAACATTTTTACTGAAATGAGGATTGACACATTGTCGAATGAACCATTCGCAGAAGTGTACCCGTGGAGGCAAATCTACTGCTGATAGTGCCTGCACACGCTGTTCTTGGTACGGAAGCAACTGGTTCTCCCGTAGCACTCTCCATACAATGACGTGGTCAACGTTACCTTCTGCAGCAGCAACTTCTCTGACGCTGACATTAGGGTTATCGTCAACTGCACGAAGAATTGCCTCGTCCATTGCAGGTGTCCTCGTCGTTCTAGGTCTTCCCAAGTCGCGATTCATAGGTTGGAATGTTCCGTGCCCCCTAAGACGCCGACCAATTGCTTCGAACGTCTTCCTAAAGGGACACATTCGTTCTGGAAATCTGTCTCGATACAAACGTACCGCGCCGCGGTTATTGCCTCGTGCTAATCCATACATCAAATGGGCATCTGCCAACTCCGCATTTGTAAACATTGCACTGACTGCAAAACCACGTACGTGATGAACACTAACCTGTCGATGCTACGTAGTGATGTGCTTGATGCTAGTACTGTAGAGCAGTGCTCGCATGTCAACACAAGCACCGAAGTCAACATTACCTTCCTTCAATTGCGCCAACTGGCGGTGAATCGAAGAAGTACAGTACATACTAACGAAACTAAAATGAGCTCTAACATGGAAATTAAGCGTTTCCGGACACATGTCCACATAACATCTTTTCTTTATTTGTGTGTCAGGAATGTTTCCTGAAAGTTTGGCCGTACCTTTTTGTAACACCCTGTAGAATTAAAGGGACAAGCGCACCGGGAGCTGTTAGTGTATGAAATCTTACTGCGTCTCTGGGTCTAGAGCTCGCAGTAAGGGGAGCGGCGGCAACACACAGGCCGAGCGCTGAGCCGACGCCAGCGGCTGAAAGCGTCCATTCACGGGCAGCACTTGCGACCCGGAGACCGCCGGCAGCGCTGCGAGCCGGTCTACCGCAGCCGCAGCCACGGGCGGCCGACAGAGGCGTCCCTGTGTGTGTGTGGAGCAGGAGGAAGCTGCACGCCTTAAGGCCGCTGCTGTTTACACTGCTAGCCGACGCTGCCGCCCGCGCTCCTACAACCGTCGCTTGTGTCTGGCTGGTTGCTGTTTCTTAGCTCCTCTGCACTCATTTAAAACGGCGGCGCAAAATAATGGCAACACATGCGTGTAATATTTGAGCTAGTACCCTGTGCTGTAGGACAGTTACAGTAAGTCGATCCTGCTGCTGCGTATACAAACGACGCCTCGCCTAAGAGCTACCCAAAACACCTGACCCTGCCTTTCTATCACCAATAGAACTCCAGGTATGTGGCCCGCAAAAATCCCGCTTTTCTGCACTGCGTTTTGGAAGATACTGCCGTATGCGAACCGATTGTTGTTATCTCCTTGAAGATGTGGTGCGTCTTAGCAGCTAAATCAAAAATGGCTCTGAGCACTATGCGACTTAACTTCTGAGGTCATCAGCCGCCTAGAACTCAGAACTAATTAAACCTAACTAACCTAAGGACATCACACACATCCATGCCCGAGGCAGGATTCGAACCTGCGACCGTGGCAGTCGCTCGGTTCCAGGCTGTAGCACCTAGAACCGCACGGCCACTCCGGCCACCCCAGAGTGAAATCAGGTATCATCTGGTAACCTCCCATCCCCCTTTCTTCCCCCAGCCTGTGATCAACATTAGCTACTAACTAAACTGTAGGCATAAATAATTTTCTTTGAAGACTTTTACATTCTTTAAATGACCAAAGACAAATGATATTTAATGATAATAGGGTTTTATTAAACCACGAACTAACGAGTTAATGAGACAATTAGTATAGTCTGTCTGTAAACTGAAGAGCGAGCAACGCTTTTGGTGGGGGAAGTGGCCTTTCCCGGAAGAACGCTGCCACCGGCCTACAGGGGCACCCAAAATCTGTTGCCCGTTACCTGTGTAGCGGTGTAGATCGGTGTGCGGTGATTACGTCGTTTCTGTTCGTGGGATCTTAGTTGCCAGTGTCAGTCAGTTAACTTTGCATACTTACTGATATGCTTCGATATCCGGAGGTGATGGATAATTCTCTAGCATTGCAAGAAAATGTGTAGAATACGAAGAGGAAGAGGTATTTGCGGAGCAACGAGCGTTCAATCGTCTCTAATGCTATTACGGCGTGTATTAAAGAGGCGACCCAAAAAGAACTATAACTATAATATTATTACCAGTACCAATCAAAGGGCGGCAATTTATGCTAAAGTCAGCCAAGCGCAATATGACGCATAAGGAAGGAACGGGAAAATAGCCGCATAGTTTAATGGAATCGCCACGAAGGAAAACTAATAACTTTGGGAAAAAACCCATCGTTAAAGACAGTTATAGACAGTGAAAGCTTTGATGCTTATAGAACACTAAATCTCTATCTCGGTCACTATTCACGTGATTTTAAGGCAAATTGCTTAAAACATATGCCCAATAACTATTCCAAACACTGCTGAAATTTTCTTCGAAACATGTACACCGATTCTGGACTTCTAAGCAAAAAGCTTGACCTACGACGTGAGTTCACATATTAATTTTTATTTTTTAGTAAGAACTTTATTTGTTAATCTACAGCAATGTTATCCTCTTCAAAATATTCCTCGTCACATACTGTACCCTTACGCCACTGCTTGTTCCAATTCCCGAAACACTTTACGAACTATTTCTTCGGTATAGTTTATAGGTCTCTTAACTGTGCATTTTTAATCACATCCATGCTTGTAAAGCCGCCGAGCTTTGAGATTTTTGTACCACTTGTATGCCCTTGGTTTACTCGTAACAGGTTCACCAAAAGCAATATTTAACATTTCTAAAGAATTCATACACTTCATTCATTCTTATAACAAAATTTGATCCAGGTTCTCTAATCTATTTTTATACAAAACAAATATTCGTTGATGCTACCACAACACATGTAGCCTTTTTGACAGCCGACAACAGAGTAATACACATAGCACTGTACACATACTTTTGAGATATGCTTACGAAGACAATGCTAAAAAAATAGTGCAAATCGGACTAATACAACACACAAAAATATAAATTTCTGCTTACTTTTTAAACACTCTTCGTGTTGCAAGAATTGTTAAGTTTCTATGCAGTTCGGTTGGAATAGGGCTGTTTGGGGGAGGAGACCAACAGCGAGGTCATCGGTTTCATCGGATTAGGGAAGGACGGGGAAGGAATTCGGCCGTGACCTCTCAAAGGAACCATCCCGGCATTTGGCTGGAGCGATTTCGGGAAATCCCGGAAACCTACATTAGGATGGCCGGACGCGGGATTGAACCGTCGTCCTTCCGAATGCGAGTCCACTATGCTAGCCACTGCGCCACCTCGCTCCGTTTCAATGCAGTCCTTCAAAGAAAACTTCTACCTTTTAGTAGAAACACAAAGTAGGAACAAGCCTTAAATTCTACGTATTGATTGCATTATTTTCCAAACGAAATTTCAGACACTGTGGTCAATTATGTACTGGAAGTGCTTCTGAAAAACACCAAATTGTATTGCGTTTGGCGGTGATAACGCCGATGTCAATTTTGGCGGACTAGAACGTTCTGGTTCCAACAGTGTGTACAGTAAACTGAAGAAAGAATGGGGGGGGGGGGGGGGGGGGGGGGGCAGGGGACATTATAGGAAGTGGCTGTTCATACCATATTATATACATATTGCTGGATCAGGTATTCTGAAGATGGATGTAGAAGTTATTCTCCCATTTTTCAGTTTGTACGGACTGAAAATAAGGTAATACTTTCTCATAGTAAGACAAAGTGGCTATCAGTTATGCGCGCAATTAAAAGAATTTTACTTCACGCCTGAAAATAATTTCCCACTTACAATTACGCTTTGCCTGGAAAATCCTCTGGATGAAGGATACCTATGGTTCTCCACAGTGTCTTCACAAACAAATAATGCGCATTGAAAGTGAGAAGTCTGAGTCTGCAGGAGAGGGCTAAAATACTTCGTTCCCCTAAAAGTAAAAGATGTGCTCTCTAAATATGACGGTGTCCAGCTTATAATGTGTTCAGAAGAGATATGAATGGTTTTTTACTCAGTTTGTAGTGATTACATTAGCTAAAGGATGAGACAACACTATGAATTAACTATGTTCGGTTGTTGTAACAAACTCTGTAGCCTATTTGAGAATTAGAAATTTTCTTGTGGATGACAGTGAATTGTCTGATGAAGTGAGACGTGAGTTTCTCCTGGCGTATACAACTTTCAAATAACTTCCGGGAATTCATCCAGGTAACACTTTCAGTGACCGCCGATATTTCGGCGGGAGAACACCCGGCCATTTTCAAGGCAAACTGCAACGGACAGGCGACGTGGGTGTTCTCCCGCTGAAATATCGGCGGTCACTGAAAGTGTTACCTGGCTGAATTCCCGGAAGTTATTTCAAAGTTGTCTGATGAAGTAAATCGCCCAAAATAAGTGAATATCTTAAATCGGAAACCTGATCAACATTTTTAAAGAAAACTGTATCTGATAGGTGGTGTGATTTCGTGAACAGTCGTTCAGGAGATGAATATCTTGAAAATTGTGGAATACTTTTTTTGCGATCCCTGCCCACTGTGATATTTTCCGTATTAAACACACAATGGACTGATGAAAGAAGTATACTTTCTGTATAATGTGTAAAAGATTTCTTGAGCATCAGTTATAACAGTTTAAGTAAAATCCCCCCCCCCCCCGATTTTTTTCATTTGGAAATATGGCAACCCTACCCTATGTCCTCATAAACTGAAGAACCAAGAAACTGGTACACCTGCCTAATATAGTGTAGGGTCCCTGCGAGTACGCAGAAGTGCCGAACACGACGTGGCATGGTCTCGACTAATATCTGAAGTACTGCTGGAGGGAGCTGACACCATGAAAGCTGCAGGGCTGTCCATAAATCCGTAAGAGTACAAGGGGGTGGAGATCTCTTCTGAACAGCACGTTGCAAGGCTTCCCAGATAAATTCAATAATGTATACGTCTGGGGAGTTTGATGGCCAGTGGAAGTGTTTAAACTCGGAAGACTGTTCTTGGAGCCACTCTGTAGCTATTCTAAACGTGTGGGGTGTCGCATTGTCCTGCTGAAATTGCCAAAGTCCGTCGGAAAGCACAATGGACACGAATGGATGCAGATGATCAGACAGGATGCTTACGTACGTGTCACCTGTCAGGGTTGTATCTTGACATCAGCGCTCCCACATCACTCCAACTGCACAGGCCCCACACAAGTACAGAGCATCCAATAGCTTGAACAGTCCCCTGCTGACGTGAAGGATCCATGGATTCATGAGGTTGTCTCCATACCCGTAGACGACCATCCGCTCGATACAATTTGAAACGATACTTGTCCGACCAGGCAACATGTTTCCAGTCATCAACAGTCCAATGTCGGTGTTGACGGGCCCAGGCGAGGCGTAAAGCTTTGTGTCGTGCAGTCATCAACGGTACTCGAGTGGACCATCGGTTCCGAAACCTCATATCGATGATGTTTCGCACGCTGACAGCATTGAAATCTGCAACAATTTGCGGAAGAGTTGCACTTCTGTTACATTGAACGATTCTCACGATGTCGGAGATTTGGTGTTTTACCGGATTCCTGATATTCGCAATACATTCGGGGAATGGTCTTACGGGAAAATCCCCACTTCATCTCTACCTCAGAGATGCTGTGCCCCATCGCTTGTGCGCCGTGAATAACACCACGCTCAACCTGCCAGCAGTAACCGATTTAACAACTGCGAGAAACACTTGTGTTATATAGGTGTTGCCGACCGCAGCGCCGTATTCTGCCAGTTTACATATCTCTGTATTTGAATACGCATGCCTATACTAGTTTCTTTGGCGCTTCAGTGTTTTGTTTACTGGTACTTGTGTTACTGTCCATGTTAACACCCCTTGTAGTTGTCTCATCAAATACTGTTCGTATTTTACTTTGCTCATTTATTTAATGAAAACTGGTACACAGTCACTGCTTTGATTATAATGTTAAAATGCAATACCACCACACTCCCAAACTGTAGGTTCTCTCAAACACCTCCATTTTCCTGCATTTATTAATTTCTGTTTATTTTATTGATATTGCTTAAGTTCCTTATGTATTCTGTATTTACATTGATAACTGTCTCTTCTTTTAATTGGTTGTGTATCACTCTCCATGTTTCATATCTCCTGATGCAGCATTGTCTAGTACTTATTTTATTTTATTTTATTAGTTTTGTTTATTAACAGAAACTGTTATGTAGGCATGCTATTCCTATTTTGTGCTAAAGGTTTTCCTGCCTACCCCATTGTTATTGATGTACTGTTCAGTTTTTACTTTTTCATTGCAAAGATGTTACTGTATGTTTCTACTTCAGTCTAGATGTGTTACTTCTCTTCCAATTTTGTCTGCTAACATTTAACTTCTTTGATGATAATACTCAGTAAATGTCTGAAGATGGCATTGCAAGCCGAAAACCGGTTAGCAATAAAAGTAATATTGTAGAACAAAAGCAAACTGGTGCTTTTCATTTATGGTAATACTAAAATTGTGGCCAACAATAGTATAACGCACAATGTTCGAAAGGCTCCCCAACGTTTACCAACGGTTGTTCATGTAATCCTATTTCTGTGCAATTAAATGGGAGCTTAAGTAATAGTTCCTCTATGGAGTACCAAGAAAAATAAAGAATTACCAGTATCAAAAATCACGTCTGCTAGAGGCCCTTATTACGACGTGTGCTCTACCCACTCGTTTTGTTGTTGTTGTTGTTGTTGTTGTGGTCTTCAGTCCTGAAACTGGTTTGATGCAGCTCTCCATGCTACTCTATCCTGTGCAAGCTTCTTCATCTCCCAGTACCTACTGCAAGCTACATCCTTCTGAATCTCCATGTTTCATACCTCCTGATGCAGCATTGTCTAGTACTAATTTTATTTTATTTTATTTTATTAGTTTTGTTTATTAACAGAAACTGTTATGTAGGCATGCTATTCCTATTTTGTGCTAAAGGTTTTCCTGCCTACCCCATTGTTATTGATGTACTGTTCAGTTTTTACTTTTTCATTGCAAAAAGATGTTACTGTACGTTTCTACTTCAGTCTAGATATGTTACTTCTCTTCCAATTTTGTCTGCTAACATTTAACTTCTTTGATGATAATACTCAGTAAATGTCTGAAGATGGCCTTGTAAGCCGAAAACCGGTTAGCAATAAAAGTAATATTGTAGAACACTCGTTTTATGGATGATAATTTTAATTTTTTTATCGACGGACACTTTTGACAACTGGACGAGACTGGACGTCCTATTGACGACAACATAAAAGCAGGACGGTATACGTGTTACTTTGTAGGCAGCGATGTAGTTCTTTGTAGGCCGCAGACACTGCACCTGGCGTTGTCACAAAGACGGCACAGAAGCGGCCTGAGTGACGTGTTTACAAATCTGATCGGCAAACATCCTGTTGTGTACCCGCTGAGAGCTACACTCCACGCACCTGGTATGCTGCGTACCCTGTCGTAGCCTTGACCGCTTTCTTCGGTCAGAGGGGCCAAAGCGGCCCGTGGCATCTGGGGAACGTATACGACGAAAGGCCACGAGGGGCCACATTGTTTGGCCAGCGTTCAAGGTGGGCCTCACTACCATATGCCTACGGTATTTTAGCTGTTGCTTATAAACATAAAACGTATGTAATAATCACTGTGCGCTTGACATACTTCGCATGTGCTTTCTACTCCTAGATTCGAGGCGCATTTGTAAGATAAATACCATTTTAAAATGAAATAATAAAACAAAAACGATATTACCTTTACTTTATTTTTACAGCAAATCCAGGACATTAATCTGCTTTCAAACATAATTTACACCTGTATTAAGGAACCGCATCGTATGACCAGATTCTGTAATCCAACCTCACAGAAATTAGCTGCCTGAGTTTTTAACCAGTACTTTACTGACGTTTTGACATCGCCATGTTCTTCGTGACGCTTATCGACAACATGTGTCTGTAAGTGCAAAAACAAATTATGTTCACTTGGTGCTGGACCAGGAATATGACACACATGGAGATGGGCGTCGTCGTCCACTTAGCATGCCACACGTCTCTCTCTCTCTCTCTCTCTCTCTCTCTCTCTCTCTCTCTCTCTCTCTCTCTCCCTCCTTCTCCCTCCTTCTCTCCTCTCCCTCTTTTTTGTGCATGGCGCAGTTCCTTTATGTCCTCACAGTAACTCCGCTACGCCGAGGAAGAAAGTGACATGCAGAGCAGCCTGGCCAACCCAAAGCACAGTGCACGTGGTTTTTCGGGCTGGCATTGTTTGCCGGAGCTTCAGTCTCTCGGGGGATGTTGAATACCTCCGTTCCGAAGACTGTTATTTTTTTCCGGTGTAACGTGAGCGAACCATGTTTCGTCACCAGTGACAGTTTGGCTTAAAAACTTATTTCCTTCTGCTCAGTACCCGTGGAGAGAAGTCACTGCACTGGGTAAATGACTGGTTTTGTGCATCTTTACTGTACGAGGTCCAGATTTGTTCTATGACGTTACCTTCTTTCCCCTCTTCTTCTCCGCACTGGAGTTTCTCAATTTTCTCTTCTAAGTGGCACTCCGGTCGACTTAATTAATGTTCTCTACGGCACCGCGAACAGTGCGAGAGGAACGTTGGAACGAGTTTCTTTACGAAAAGCCGCAGCCGCTTCCTATCTCGATCCATCATACCTGACGTGAAATGATGCGTATCTAATGCAGTCAGTGTCGCCGAGGCGTTAAACATTAATTCTGTGCCGCGGTCGGAACTCGTCTGCCATGTTGTCGACGCATGTTCATCTGTTCGACCCGCTTTTGTCTCTCTCTTCCAGGATGAGCAGCAGGCTACGGCGTTGGGCGGCCCAGCTCTTTGAGCGGTATCGACGGCGACCGAAAACCTCCGGATCCCATAACTCACGTCCGTTCACAGCGAGCGGCTCTTTGATGGTGCGCCGCGGGTCATACCCGCAGCTGCGACCACCAAATTGACCGCGAGCCATTTGTCTCCATAAAGGTCGCCCCTTAAACCAGTCCTCTGACGGTGCGCACAACGGCACCGTACCTGACACAGCAATGTTAACAGCCCGCTCATTTTCGACGGTCACCCATCCGGTACTTTATCGTTTGCGTGCAGCTCCGAAATTGTTTACGTTCTGACGCCAACACTTTTTCGTAATTTGCCGCCATCTGTATCGGCAATAACTGTTCGCCAGGACATCCAACTGAATACCCGCCTGAATAACCGCATGCTTCCTGGATTCGGATCGAATCAGCCCGACAGATGAACGACCAGAGCTAATAGTTTTTAGGCGGTTTCCCACATCCAGCCAGGTGAATGCCGGGCCGGTACCCACGTCTCCCAATTTCTCATGGGTTAACGCTAGACGCAAACAATGGGCACACAGATTCTGTCCGAGGGGAATAATGGGGACGACAGATAGGGCACCCGGGCACCCTCTGCTCCTAACCTTGTCAAATCCAGATTTACACACTGACACTGTGCACGTACGGGATAAGATCAGGCAAAAGGAGAGGACAACCAGCTGGAGCGACGAATTTGCGCCTAGAAAAGAAGTAAGACTTCTGGAAGTAATAAAGTGACCTACTTTTTTATATACTTTCCATCCTTTAGGTGGAGCGTGTCGGTCGAGTAATGAGCGACTGTAGAGTGAGGCCACATGCGGGGTCGGCTGGTTGTGGAGGGGGGGGGGGGGGGGTCCCCAGTTGGGAATAGTTGGAGGGAAGTTTCCCGTCCCGGCGTTTTCCTTGCAGTCAATGGAAGGCTGCCGCATACCTTGCTTGGAACTGGAAGATGCGAACAATTTTTAATGTGTGACGTTTAAGTCGCAAACAATAAATATGAAAGCCTATCGTATATGCAAGTGTATTTGTTTATGAGTATGTAAAAAACATGGTTTAAATGGCTCTGAGCACTATGGGACTTAACATCGGAGGTCATCAGTCCCCTAGAACTTAGAAATACTGAAACCTAACTAACCTAAGGAGATCATACACATCGATGCCCGAGTGAGGATTCGACCTTGTGACCGTAGCAGTCGCGTGGTTCCGGACAGAAGCGCCTAGAGCCGCTCGGGCACCGCGGCCGCCTATGAGTATGTGAATTCGGTGACTTGCACAACGTGTGCAGTGTTCCTACTCCCCTGCCGATCGCAGGTACTAGTGTAATTATGTGCACAACATGTTTTGGTTCAAATGGCTCTGAGCACTATGGGACTTAACATCTATGGCCATCAGTCCCCTAGAACTTAGAACTACTTAAACCTAACTAACCTAAGGACATCACACAACATGTTTTATTTCAGCATTAAAATAACTGCGAGTATTGTGGACAAATACTGGAAACGTTGTGTTCTGGACATGCAGTCATTCGACGAAAGTGATTCATTATAAATCAATCGTACTATCCATCGTAGAATATTACTCAAGTGTGAACTAACAAAGGTGTTGAAAGTTTACAGAGAAGAAAACCACGATTTCGTACAGAGGTTTTTTTTCTGTAGGAGAGCGTAGCAGAGATGCCGAAGAAACGGAACTGGCAGATACTTGAAGATAGACGCAAACTGTCGCGAGAAAGCCTACTTCGGAAGTTTCAAGAACTAGCTGTAATCGATGACTCTAGGAGTATACAGGGTGTTTATAAATAAGTTACACAAAAGTAACTTGTAATTGATGAAAACGTAAGTAACTTACAGAAGTGTTTGATACAGCACTGAATGCAGTATATATTCCAGTTTCATTTTCTTAATTGATGCGTCTGTGTGATCCGGCCTCCTATGTGATACACAAGACAGTTTCAGCGAAACGATTGTACCAGTTAATAACAGTTTGTCCTTGAGGCGGTGGCTGGTGATGTTTAGTCCTGAATTGTCCCTGAACTGTAGTAGCAGATTTGGATTTATGAAACCATAAACAACGCTGCCCACTCTCTGCCTGATGACCGTAGGTATAACTCATTCACGCATGCCACGTAACGGGAACTAACAGTGTCAGGCGGGAAGAAAACTTGAAGATATATTGCCTTCAGTGCTGTATCAAAACGTTTCTGTAAGTTATTTACCTTTCTCACAATTAAATATCTATGAACACCCTGTACTACGACTCCCTTAGTATCGCTCCCATGGGATCATGAGGATAAGATTAGATTAATTACAATGCGCACAGAGGTATTGAAACATTTTTCTCGCGCTCCTTACGTAAATGAAACAGGAAGAAACCTTAATAACTGGTACAAACACTGAATACATTATTTTGTAGATACACAAAAAGAGATTACTTGCAAATGGCTCCTACGAGCCATCCTAGACTATTGTCACGGGATGTGCCGTCTGCCATGTACTTCACAGTTGTTTGTAGAGTATGGATGTAGATGCAGGTGATGTCCACTGTCTCGGAACTACACTCATGAAAATTATGTAAATTTCAAGCGCATACATTTTTCCAACGTCTTTTAACCATACACTTTCAATCCATTTCGTCTGCTAACAGTAATTTGAACCAAAAAAATTAAAAAAAAACTTCGTTTACAATGACACTGTATTTCAACAAATTTTCATTTACATCTGCATGTAGACTCCGCAGCCTCTATACTAGATGGCTCATAGGATTCGTAACGTAACTGTATTTCCCCCAACCCCTTCATATTCCATTCAAGAACAGTGTAGTCGTTGTTTTTGTTTTCGCTGTTGTTGTTTTTGGTGTTGTGGTCCTCCGTCTGACCGCTTGTTTTATGCAATATTTCACTCTTGTTTATCCTGTGGAAGGTCTTCTCATCTCTGCATAACTATTCCAACTTCTGTGCATTTGAGCCAACCTGGTGTAGGCTAGCCTTGGTCTCTCTGTGCAGTCTTTTCCCTCACCCATCTCCACAACTTCCTCCATTAGGAAATTAATTGTTCCTTGATCCTACAGGGTGTGATTTGTCAGCCTATCCCTTCTCGTAGTCAAGTTGTGTCATAAAGCTCTCTTCTCCTCATTACTTACTCAATCTGCCCATCCAATATTCAACATTCTTCTTTCAGCACCACGTTTCGAAGTCTTGTATTCCCTTCTTGACACTCTACTTTTTGTTATCCACTTTTCGCTTCCATGTAAGCCTGAACTGCAGACGTATACTTTAGGAAATGTCTTCCTTCTGCGAGTAAGGCTCTTCCGTTAATCCAACTTGATAAGGATTCCAGACCGCGGAACAGTACTCAAGAGTTGCTAAAACGAGGAGTTTGTAAGCGACCGTTTTCATGCGTGAATTACATTTTTTTTTAAAATTCTTCCTGTATATTTCAGTCTGACACGAAACAAATCAGACAGTCGCTTCTGGAGATAAGAATGCAGATCTTCGTAACGTGTCAAGAAATAAGTAAGTTTATTATGACTTGTCGCCTGTTGACTGTGAAACAGAACGAAATTATGTAGGAAGTCCTCTCCTCCCATTCGTAGTTGTTCATACTAGGCGTGTAACTGCCGGACAGTCACTTGTAATTTCTGTAGTGGCGAAAGAAGCTTTTCTGTTTCGTAGCATTGTTGCCACCCCCGCCCCCCTCTGCCCTCTTACCATGGAATGGTGTACAGCTGCGCGCTGACCTGCTCGTTCAGCAACACACACAGCGTCTGAGGTTTAGAGGAAGAGTTCACCGTGGATTAACAACCGTTCGTCTGGTACACCAGTCTTAGAAAGCTCGTCGTAGGTCGCAAGTTAATGTGACAGTGTGGTGACGGGAAGGATACAAAAATAAAATTATACTACGTATGTGGTGTCTTTTGTTGCGGACATGTCCGACGGAACAGACAACCATTTTGATCCAGCAGCCACTATGAATTAAAACACGAAGGAATTGCAGACAATGGGTGCGAGTGGGCATTGATTAAAATCAATGGGGAAAGTTAAAAATTTGTGCCAGACGGGGTTCGAACCAGGGCCACCTGCTTACTGCCATCCGGACACAGTGGTCATCGCAACTGCACGGACTACCTTACCACGCCTCCCGTCAGACCCAAGTTCTCAACTTATTCACACAAGTTGAGAGTTTGGGTGTGACGAGCATTTGCCAAGTAAGCAGGACAGCCGACTTCGAATCCTGAATCGGTACAAATTTTCAGCTGTCCCCATTAATTTAAATCAAAGCCCACTCGCAGCCAATGTCTGTAATTCCCTTGCGTCTTAAAACGATACTAAATTTCAGATGAGATCAAGGCCATTCAAGCCAAAAAGGAAAGTATGAAAGACAAAACTACGTATGACTCCCCCGTATTACACATCTTTCACTGCTGTACTTTTTTTTTGTCGCACACTATGTTGGCTTTCGGTCTGCAGCCAAGTTGTACTGCGGCCGGGAAAGAAAAAAAAACTCTTTCTTTTACCAGTTGAGGTAACGTCACTTTCTGCGAGTGGAAAATAACGAAAACAAAATTAATTACCGTTCCGGTTAGTCTGTGCTGTTTTTTCTTCCTTTCCTTTCCTGGAATGTTTTCGTTGGAATATGAGTGCTAAATGATTTTTAGGACTCATATCATGAAGATTGTAAGCTTGGGGGGGCAGCAGCTGATTTGCTGACCAGATGGTTGTTGTTACCGCTTTCAGCAGTGGGTAGTGGGGGAGCCGAGTCCCGTATGCAAGTTTGCTTGTATAGTAACGTGAGGCACATGATGTTAAGCGTGAAGAAAGCATTGTTTGTTACGTGATTTATTGCCAGCCGGAAACGTTCGCTAACGCTGTCTTATGGAGAAGTCTCTTTGTCCTCGCTGTACTTGCAAACACCGAGCGAGGTGGCGCAGCGGGAAGCCAATGGACTCCCATTCTGGAAGGACGGGGGCTCAATACCCCTTACGGCCATGCAGATTCAAGAGTGTCTGTGGTTTACGCAAATCGCATAAAGGAAATTCTGCGATGGTTCCTTCGAAACATGCACGGATAATTTCCTTCCGAAATCCTTCCAGTGTTTCGGTATGGCGCACAATAATGATCGACAGCTGATGTAAAAACATCTCATTCTTTAAGCAACAACTGGAGATGAACCGGTGTAATTAGAAATGCGTAGCCCGCTGATAAATGGACTTAGTGATTGTAGGCGTCTTTCATTTCTTAGTGAAGTGCCTCTGCTGCACTTCCAGTGAAGATAAGAGTACAGTGCCGTACTGGAGAAGCGAATCGCGGCTGAGCGCTCTTGATCCAGTTTAGGATAACAGTGCAGCCCGTTATAGACGGCGATAAACTGAAGGTTATGTTCCTTTGGCGCCATGTTAGTAAGCAGACATCTCCGGCTGTTTTTAAAGGACAAACTGGTTACACGCTTGCTTCACGGGACAAACGACACCCGTGCCTTCACGGACTTTTTGGCATTGTTGATACAAACAATGTACACGTGTCTCACTGTGTACGTACGCATTTCAAACAAGTGGATCGTATAGATTGATGTTTTGCTGGATTAGCCGAGCGGTCTTGGGCGCAGCAGTCATGGAGTGTGCTGGTCCCGGCGGAGGTTCGTGTCCTCCCTCGGGCATGGGTGTGTGTGTTTGTTCTTTGGATAATTTAGGTTCAGTAGTGTGTAAGCTTAGGGACTGATGATCTTAGCAGTTCAGTCCCATAAGATTACACACACACACACACACACACTTTTGTTTTTTTAGCTGCACTATTGGTAGGTGGTGTGTGCGTGGATGACCGGGCCTGAAAGTTCCGAACTACACTCTTAAGGGAACAAAAGAAGAACGACGCACCAAGAAGGAATTATCATAGTGGCACGGAAATCGATGGATTGGATGTACATCTACAGGCAGGAAAAATGATTACAGTTTCAGAAACGTTTTCGTTGGCCATCACTGAGGACAATTCTACTGCAGGCAATGAGATTCTGGTGACGCCTCAAACGGCGGTGGGATACCAGCGTGACTTTTTCCCGCCATAAGGCGCGACAACCAGGAGTAGTGGTGTGGGCTGCCATTTGGTTTCATAGCAGGACCGCTTTGGTTGGCGTCTGCGGCTCCCACACAGCGTAGTGGTGCGTCGACAATGTTCGTGGGCGTACACAGCGAGAGTTTCTACTGCTTGTCTTTGTGCTTACCAAACCCTACTTGGGCCAGTCGATACCGTTCGGAATATTAGGGGCATGGTCCACCAACCATATCGCGATTTTGATTATTTAAACGTACCAGATGGACATAATTTGGCACAATATCCCTGAGGAGGATATCCTACAATCAATGTGAAGCTGAATGATTGCTTGCAAAGGATCAGAGGTGGACTAACGCTCTATTGCACTGCTCAATTTGTAAATCATCCAATTCTTCTGAAATTGTAATCATGTGTTGGCTGTACATGTACGAGTACAACACGACTGCCTATTTCGGTATAATTGGATAATTCCTTTGTGGTACGTCTCTTTTTTTTTTAAGTGTACGTGAGGTGCGTGCATTCCTTATTCTTTTATGTTCCTTGTACTGGGAAGTAAGGGATGTTAACTACTTCCTCATCTAGCTCGATTCCTTTTGCATAGAGGAGAATACCACTGAATTTCATGCGTTATAGCCATTATTCCATTTTTCTCGCTTTGTATGAGTACATGAACAAATCGTCTGAATCACAAGAATTTAAAACTTCGGCCTCATTCCTTCCTTTCTGAAATGCATCACGATATGTGCTGTACTTACCACTCAGCAAACTGTTGGGTTTGTCGGGATATACGTATAATAGCAGACGTCACAGTCTTTGCTTTACATCTCAGTTTTTGGGAGAGTTCCTCTTGGTCGGAAGTTATTTTTTGAGATGCATCAACGGGAAGTGCTAGGTTGCCAATGTGCCCTGGAGCATCAGTTATCCAGATGATGCTGAGATAAGAGTGACGAAGCGCTGAATACTGTCTAAATCCCTAGCTCTTTTCTTTTGGTTGATATCTTAAGAAGATAAATTAGCTTGCTTTCCTGTAATGGATGCTAAATATTTATTACATTATAAGTTAAGTGGTTGGTTTGAGCATCTTATGTTTTCTAGGCACGGTCCTAATGGAAGGAATGAAGACAAGGATTTAACAATACATCGATGATGGTCGTCTTGAGGTGGTATGCCCTTGCCTGAGGTGGTATGCCCTTGCCTCCCTCTGAATAGTGAACTGGAGCACCCAGATCACACGAATGAAGTTGGGGAGGGGGAGGGAAACATATGCATGAGTGTTGAATCTCTATCACGGTGAAGCCTGAAAATTTTCCCAGACACAAAAGTTAATAAGATAGAAAGGTTACTTTAAACTGCGGAAAAGAACCTCGGACGAAAATTAGTTTTGCTGCATAAGCATTTGTAAAACATTAGTAGTTTTCTTTTGACATAATCAGGGCGCACTTTGAAGAAGGAATTCGTGCAGTGCAGTACTTTGAACAAAACTGAGCTCGTAATAGAGATCTTATGACAATAATATTTACAAACTACATTCAGGAAAAAGACTGTCCATACATTTGAGTGTCAGAGTATAATTTCATTGCACTATAGAGGCCTCGTAAGAGCTCCACGTTCCACCCACGGATGCGTGTGAGGAAGTGACTGCCACAGGAGCTTCGTGTAGGAAATTGCACACACACTTCTCGAAAAACTGACTCTTGAAATTAAATCCTTTGGAAGAATGTAAGAAGTAGTATCTCGGAAGACTGCCTCAGCAACAGAGGTCGCCAGATTTAATGAGGAGGAATAGGTAACAATGTCGCGGTTGTTCGTGGTGCGGTTTCGCTTATTCTTCCTGCAGCTACGTTTGTACCCGCCAACTGTTGTCTGTTTTTGCGAGCATTGAACCCTTTACAAGTGATCCATATCGAACGAAATCCTACAGTAGGGAACCTATTTGAAAGAACCCTAAATTAACCCTCCTTTTCGTTATTCTCTGCCTTTACCTACGCTTCTACATCTACATGCTTACTCGGAAATTCACACTGAAGTGCCTGGTAGAGGTTTCATCGAACCATTTTCATACTACTTCTCTACCACTCCACTCTCGAATGGCACGTGGGAAGAAGGAACACCTAAATTTTTCTGTTCGGGCTGTGATTTCTCTTATTTTATTACGATGATCATTTCTCCCTACGTAGGTGGATGTCAACAAAATATTTTCGCATTCTGAAGAGAAAGTTGGTGACTGAAATTTCGTAAATACATCTCGCCGCAAAGAAAACCTCCTTTGTTTCAGTGACTGCCACCCCAATTCGCGTATCATAGCAGTGACACTCTCGCACCTATTGCGCGATAATACGAAAAGAACTGCCCTTCTTTGCACTTTTTCGATGTCCTCCGTCAATCCTACCTGGTAAGGAACCCACACCGCGCAGAAATATTCCAGCAGAGGACGGACAAGTGTAATGTAGGCTGTCTCTTTAGTAGGTTTGTCGGATCTTTCAAGTGTTCTGCCAACAAAACGCAACCTTTGGTTCGCCTTCCCCATAATATTATCTATGTGGTCTTTCCAATTTAAGTAGCTCGTAATCGTAATTCCTAGCCGGCCGCGGTGGTCTAGCGGTTCTAGGCGCTCAGTCCAGAACTGCGCGACTGCTACGGTCGCAGGTTCGAATCCTGCCTCGGGCATGGATGTGTGTGATGTTCTTAGGTTAGTTAGGTTTAAGTAGTTCTAAGTTCTAGGGGACTGATGACCACATATGTTAAGTCCCATAGTGCTCAGAGCCATTTTGTAATTCCTAGGTATTTAGTCGAATTTACAGCTCTTAGATTTGTGTGATTTATCGTATACCCCAAATTTATCGGATTTCTTTTCATACACATGTGGATGACCTCGCACTTTTCTCTGTTTAGTGCCAATTGACACTTTTCGCGCCATTCAGAAATTCTCTCTAGATCATTTTGTTATTGGAATTCAACGTCTGATGATTTTACTAGACGGTTAATTACAGCGTCGTCTGCAAACAAACTAAGGGGGCTGTTCAGATTATCACCCAGATCATTTATGTAAATCAGGAACAGCAGAGGGCCTGTGACACTACCTTGCGGAACGCCAGATATCACTTCTGTTCTACTCGGTGATTTATCGTCTATCACTACGAACTGTGACTTCTCTGAGAGGAAGTCGCGAATCCAGTCACACAACTGAGACGATACTCCATATGCACGCAATTTGATTAATAGTCGCTTGTGAGGAACGGTATCAAAAGCCTTCTGGAAATCAAGGAATATGGAATCGATCTGAGATCCCTTGACGACAGCACTCATTACTTCAGCCCGATGACTGGTGAACTCGCTCATACTTTCTCCCGTCATGAAGCTAGGTGCTCGAAGCTCCCATATTTTTCTCTCGCTTTAACTTTATCCGTAAATTCTTGTCGTCTCCGTCGTCTTCCCGCCACTATTCCCCCATTCAGTGCAAAGACTGAGGAGTCGGGTGGAGTAGCTGCGTCCTAGCAATGACTCGGCGCATTCTACCTGGTGCTCTTGTCAGCACTTCTCCGTTTTGCACTGCAACGTATTATTTACACCTTGTCATGCTAGTGTGGCTAAAGTGCGAGAGCTGTAGTTAACGGGATACGGAGGTGAGTCAGCCGATTCGAAACCGCGGGTCGTATTAACGACGTTGATCTGGTACATTTGCCAGTGTGAGAGCAGTTTTTAGGCGATTTCCCGCACTCGTATAGCCAAAACTCCAACAGATTCCCCACCTTCGTTTGGGAATCACAAACAGTGGAAATGCAATAGCACACACACCAAAGAGTTTACACGATTAATAGACCGGTGGCGCACACATATTTCCTCTTTTAGGAGAACCGACGTCTGTGGTGGCAAGAAAGGCATCCGATCACAGAGTTAAAAATAATTCTTAAATCAGATAGGGAAATTCCACGGTTATTGGCGTGCACGCGCGCGGGCAGAATTCGAACAGCAATAAGAATGATACAGTTTTAATATTGTTATCTTTATTAGTCTCCACACCAACACAGCCAGTACAAATTTACAGAGCTGCCTTTTCACTAAAGGATCAATCTATCTTTTGCAATATAATAGTTGCATCTAATAATATTATAAATAAATACAAAAGGCTTCCTAGTGGCTTAAAGAGAGTTCTTTCTAAGCACAGAAAATTAGAATTCAATTGCATATGATTTAACATATAGCATACATGGAATGTTTGTGTCAAAGTTGAGTGCGCCGAAATATAATGGATCCTGTTAAGTACATACGCTCAGACTTTCGTCAGTTGTATGTTGTAGTCGACCGATGTGGCCGAGCGGTTCTAGGTGCTTAAGTCCGGATCCGCGCGACTGCTACGGTCGCAGGTTCGAATCCTGCCTCGGGCATGGATGTGTGTGATGTCCTTGGGTTAGTTAAGTTTAAGTAGTTCTAAGTCTAGAGGACTGGTGACCTCAGATGTTAAGTCCCATAGTGCTCAGAGGCATTCGAACCTTTTTTTTTTTTCGTATGTTGTCACCACAATCCCAGCGACTAACTGAACATGGTACACACTAACATGTAAATACGCACATCTGATAATGACCCTGCAATAGGTCCGAAACTGGCTACTGCGACGCTAGAAAAAGTAAAAATGCTGTGAAGTGAGTGGCTGCATTATACACGGAAATAATCCGCTATTTAGTCTCAGTGCTCAGCGTCAATAACGCTTCAGACAAATAAAATTCAAATTACACCTACTCCTACATATGTTGGCTTTGAGAAATACAGTCTCCACCTAAGGGTCTGAGAGGCCTGGAGAAATCTACTTAACTCGTGGCATTTGCACTGCGTTCATAAGCCTCGTCTTCTTTTTGGTCCCTCGTTTGATCCATCCTCCTCCCCTCACCCTTTCCAGTCCTCACCTACACACACACACACACACACACACACACACACACACACACACACACACACACACACACACACGAGATTGCCTGTAGAGTCGGCGAGCTTCCGCGATTAGTTGCCGCTGCCAGCACGCCCTGTGGAGCAAGCTGCGCCGTCCGGCACGACGTAAACATGCATTCCGGAGTTACGAGGGCGGCTGACGTAACCACTGGCTACTAGGCCAGTGGCGACAAGGCGAGGCGAACCCACGCGTGTCCGACCTTCAGCTGGGTTCTGATGCTAAACTCTTTGTCATCAGCAGTTCAGCTAATGTGCTGCAATCACCAGCGTTCTGCTGCTGCATCTGTTCTTCTGAAAGCCTTCGTTGTTGCAGTCCGGGAACTAAACAGACAGACAAAGGTTCTGGATGTCTGTGATCCCTACTAGAGAAAGTGTAATCATCTGTCGGGGCCTGCGGGACTTCAAATGGTTCAAGTGGCTCTGAGCACTATGGGACTTAACATCTGCCCGCATCTCCTGGTCGTGCGGTAGCGTTCTCGCTTCCCACGCCCGGGTTCCCGGGTTCGATTCCCGGCGGGGTCAGGGATTTTCTCTGCCTCGTGATGGCTGGGTGTTGTGTGCTGCCCTTAGATTAGTTAGGTTTAAGTAGTTCTAAGTTCTAGGGGACTGATGACCATAGATGTTAAGTCCCATAGTGCTCAGAGCCATTTGAACCATTTGAACTTAACATCTGGAGTGATCAGTCACCTAGAACTTAGAACTACTTAAACGAAACCAACCTAAGGACATCACACACATCCATGCCCGAGGCAGGGTTCGAACCTGCGACCGTAGCAGACGCGCGGTTCCAGACTGAGGCGCCTAGAACCGCTCGGCCACCGCATTCGGTTGAGTGACTTCATCTTCCCACTTGTGGTACAATTCATAAGCCACCACATCAGCGCCAAATCACACCTGTGTATCATTTTAGATAGTATTTGTGATAACCCCCCAAAGTCTTTGTAATAGTGTATTTTGGAAACTTATCGAAAAATAAATTTCCGCATCAGCTCTCTCATATATTTAGACTCATCTAATGAGACAAAAAAGTAATTTTCAAACTGAAAAGAGTGTAAAGCAAATCATATTATGAAGCAGACAATTCTCGGGACGAAAAAACCCGAGGAAGTAGAGAAAACAACTGTGACTGGAGTGTCTGAAACGCGGTCTGTGAAACGAGTATCGTTGTCTAAAGAATACGTTATTTGACTATACCATTAATCGCTGTGTTCAGGAATCAACAAATATCTAGGAAGACCCATCTCGAGAGATTTAAGGTGGAAAATCCTTTCAGTTTATTTGTGGGGAAAGCAGATGTCAGACCCAAATTATTTGTAAGTGTATCAAAGTTGTCTTATTCACTTACGCTAACGATTAGTTACGAAATCTCTCATCCTGTCAATTTTTGAGCATTATTGTGCATACTGGCACTTTAACCAGTCTGGATTAACGGAAGAAGAACGGAAGGAGAATTAGGGTTTAACATCCCATCATCTTCGAAGCAATTGGAGATGGATCTCAGGGTTGGGGGTGGTAAAGAGTAGAAAATGAATCAGGGCTTTTAAAAACGTGCCACTGATGTGTTCGCCTTAAGTAATTTGGATTAAATGGCAAGCCAAAATCTGGTTGGTCGGACGGAGATGCTCCTGATTCAGTGTTCTCGCCAGAGGGAGAGGTGATGACCGATTTGCTATAGGTTTAGATACTCAGCCAGTCAGCGCCATCAAGAAATGCTCAACAAATTCCAGTGGGGTATGAACAAGACCTTGTTGGTCGGACGGAGATGCTCCTGATTCAGTGTTCTCGCCAGAGGGAGAGGTGATGACCGATTTGCTATAGGTTAAGATACTCAGCCAGTCAGCGCCATCAAGAAATGCTCAACAAATTCCAGTGGGGTATGAACAAGACCTTTTGCATCACGAGAAGGCTTGCTAGCGAAATTACGAGACTAATGTCCGAAGTCGAGTTAAGTTAGTATACAAGGTGTTTCTGTAAGCTTGACCCAATTTCACAAGACTATCTCTTCTACAACAGTGCTTCCCACAGGATAAAATGTGATTTTCTGAAGGGTAAAAAACAAAAGGATTCAGTTGTGTTTCAGTCACAAAATTGAGTTATTTGTAAAAGATCATTATCTTCACTATTTCATAAGACTGTAATATCCATTACATAAGTTACCAATAACCACATTTTTTTTAATACTAGCGGTAGCACATGACAATGTGATGGAGATTACAGCTTGTGGGATCAATGTATGAACATCTTCCTCACATATTCCACTCACTACACACATACATTTTACTTTGTGCCATGCATCTATGACAGTTAAACTGAGACATGCACACTTTGTGAACAGAGGACAGAATACTTAAAAAGGTATTAAAGAGAACATCTTACGGTAGTATAGCTCGGAAGGCCGAGATATTACAACTGTTAGAACGCTCCCCAACCTTGCGTATTTAAAACTTCCGCCTCGTTTATCTTAAGTATTTTACCAGGGGTAAACTGGGGACATTTGAACTGTGGACACAGGATTAGTCAGCCAGTTTGCTTTACCCGGGAGATACCACGACCCGACTGACTGATTGTCTTCAGTATTCGCCAACGGTATCATAACTAAATCATCAGTCAACAGTCACATAATTAATAAACATTAAATCATCGGCCGGCTTCTTCTGCCGTTCCCGGGGCAAAATCACTCCTGAATGTTCGTTTGTCTGCTTGCCTCCTCAGCAGAATCTCCACAAGGCTGTAGACGAAAGGTACAATTAGTTAGATGTAGATATCATTGTTATCGTTAGTGCTCGTATTTTCACGTACCCGCTGTCCACACGATAGCGGTGCTCCGGTATACTGTCTCTTGCAGGGCGATCGGCAACCCCTTACACACTTCTTTTGTGGTTCTGTGGTGGCGCTACCCGCGGAGGCGTGCCACTTCCTCTCCAACAGGTCAGTCCAGAATTTTACCGTGCGGGTACACAGGCGCTGGTTCCAAGATGGCGTAAGGCAGCTGAGAGGGACGGAAATTATGTGGAGAAACGAAAATATAGTTCCTATCTACACACTGCCAAACTTTCAAACATGTAGAATAAAAGATGGATTTAAAAAAAATACTGTGCATTTCTTTTGAAGTGGCCCTCGTAATATGTGATTGTACTCTGAAAAGTTGGGAACCACGGGTCTACAAGAGTGAAGGCAGAAACTTAGGGTGATTTTTGACTCATGCGTCGCTAAAAGTTTACCGTGGCGTCAGTTTTAATTTAGTGGCTTACGTGTTTGCGTATCAGAGGTCTTCATAGGTGCACCTAGCTCGCTTGCACGATCGTTCACTTACCTATTTCACAGTTGCGAGAACGCACCAAAAATGTTGATTTTCAAAAGGACGGAGCATCAACACGCTGATGCATCTATGCGAGAGCATTTATCAGCAGTGAGCTGCCTCATCTATGGATCGGGCGTAAAAAGAGTACGGAGCTCGCGTTGTGCCACTGTCCGCTCCCAGGGTATGTGATTTTTGTTTGTTTGCTTACGAAGGACTCGGTCCGTGTGCTTCCCCTTCTAACGAGTCTGGGTACATTTTCAAGAGCACGGCGCGACAGAGAGGCGGTGATGGGCGTTTGAAATGCCAGCGCATCGCGCCGGACCGCACCTCGGCAGCCAGAAATGCGGCTCAGCTGTTGACCCCGCTTAGCAGGCGGCCGGTGCTCGCTAATGAGCCGCTCCTCTGCTGGCGCTCGTGCCACAGCTCGCGTGCTTCACCTGCGTTTCGGAGGGGCAGGGTCTGGGTTCAATAGCCCGTCCAGCAGTGCAGACTTGCGGTGGGCGGTCATAAAGTGTTAAGAATCACCTCGAAGTAACCGAGCTGCGACCGTCAAATGTGGCGGTGGCGTCAGTCTACATATTCTCTCTTCAATGTGGCACATTGTTCTAACGCTGGATGACTTAATGACGAACTCCTGTATCTTCATCTACATGATTTCTCAGCAATTCACTCTTAAGTGTGTGGCAGAGGGTTCATCGAACCACGTTCGCTCTATTTCTCTACCGTTCCACTCTCGTACAGCTTTCGGTAAAAACGAACACTTTAATGTTTCCGTGCGAGCTCTGATCTTTCTTACTTTATTACAATGATTATATTTTTATATGTCGCTACATTTCAGCAAAATATCGTATTGGGAGGAGAAAGTTCCCGCGAGGGAAAACACCTTTGTTTTAATGACTGTCACCCCAATTCGCGTATCATATCCGTGGGACTGTTCCACCTTTTGAGTGGTAATACAAAAAGGGCAGCTCATCTTTGAACTTTTTCAATGTCCTACATCAATCCAATCTCGCGAGTATACCATACTGCACAGTAGTACTCTAGCAGAAGACTAACAAGCGTAGTGTAGACAATATTTTTAGTAGACCTGCTGCGTCTTCTAAGTGCTCTGCCAATAAATTGCAGTCTTTGGTTTGGCTTCCCCACAACACTCTGTATGTAATCGTGCTAATTTAAGTTTTAATTGTAATTCGTTGTTACTTAGTTGAATTGATAGCCTTTAAATTTGTGTGATTTACTATGTAAGTGAAATTTAATGGCTTCCTTTTAGTACTCATGTAGATAGCCTCCCACATTTCATTATTTAGGGTCAGTTCCCACTTTTTAGCATAATTCGGATTTAGCAGTTAGCTTCGATGTTCTGATGACTTAACTAGACGGTAAATAACAGTATCATCTGCAAATAGTCTAAGAGGGCTGCTCAGATTGTCTCCTAAATCGTTTACGTAGATTAGGAATTTCCTCGGGGAACGCCAAGTATCAGTTCTGTTTTGCTCGATGACTTTGTCAGTTACCACGAACCAAGATCTTTCTGACAGGAAATCACAGATCCTGTCGCACAGCTGAGATGATACGCCACAGGCACGCAATTTGATTACAATCCGCTTGTGTGGAACTGTATCAAAAGCCTTTTGGAGCACTAGAAATATGGAAACGATTTCAGATCCCCCATCGATGGCACTCATTATTTCGTGAGAATGAGGACGTACTTCGTTTTCACAACAACAATATTTTTTTCTGAAACATATCAAATGAATTCGCAATTGCGAATTTTGAACAACCATCAGCTGTATAATGGAATGACGACAGTGAAAATTTGTTTCGGACCGGGACTCGAACCCGAATTTCCCGGTTATGACGAGCGGTCGACTTACCAGTAGGCTACCCGAGCACGGCTCACGGTCAAACCCAAACTTCCATATGTCGTCAGCTACGATGGAATAACACAGGCACTGCAGTACAGCAATACTTCCTGAGTTCGTGCTGACTGTGTGTCAACACATCATTTTCCTCGGTTGTGTAGGTCTTCATTTTGTTTATTCAGGAAACGTTTTAATCTAATCTCGTCGTCATTTTGTAAATGCCCGCCTCACAATTGTTTCTTCATTCGAGGAAAGAGGAAGAGCCACTGGGTGGCATGTCAGCAGAATATGGGATGGGGGGAGGGGAGAGAGAGTAAATTTGACGGCCCAGAGTAGCAGAATCTGTGACAGAGTCATGTGCACAGCGAGCTGGGGTATTGTCGTGCACCCAAAATACCCCTTCAGACAGATTTTCGTAACGCTTCGTCTCGATGGACTCCACTAACATCGTCAGAAGATTTCGGTAGCATTAGCCTGTTGCGGTTTTCCCTCTTAGGAGCATAATCTATTAGTTCCACATCATGGCAGTCCCAAGAAACCCTCAGCTATACCTTGCCCTAGGATGGTTGTGTCTTCACCTTTTTCGGTGGTGGTGAATCCACACGTTTCCACTGCTCACTTTGTTCGTTTGTCTCGGGGTTGTGCTGATAGATCCCGGCCTCATCGATGATGAGGCGTTCACAGAAGTCTTTTGGAATAGCCTGACACAGTTGCAAAGTTCCCACTGCTGTCTCAGGTCGGCGGGCTACTTGAATGACTGTGTGCAATCGCGACCTTGCCGTGTTCGAAATATCGTGTAAGATGTTGAAAAATGATCCATGAAAGATTTCCACTCTTTCCACTGTTGCTTAGATCGGGTATCGGCAGTCTTTTGTGACAAGCAGGCCTGATTACCGTACCGTAACTTAAGCTCGCTCGCGGCCTCGTCAGGTGACAACAGCGCTCCTAGCACACAAAGTCACAACTATAGCGTTCGTGACGTTAACGTTTATTAGGTAATGCAACAGTATGAATGGCACCCGTTTCCTGACAGGGCACGCCAATAAATTATGCTTCAGAACGCTCGTTTTTGGACTACGTTCGCCGCATCTTCGATGGTTTACATACATTTACTCGTCGTGAAGCGACGTTTTACAGAAGCTGTGTTAAAAACATCCACAACAAAATTCTGCAACGCCATTAGTATACGATTAATGTTCACAACACGTAAAGAAATGTAAACATCTGTAGATGGTATGCGAGGCATTTTGAAATATTATTATGGAAGAGCAAACGCATGAGCCGACAACAGATATCTAGTTTGTTCACCAAGTTATGGCCCCTGTTGCCGATGATCAAATCGGCACGTTTTGCGAGTAGTCGGTAATTTTCGTGCCATTGTCGCCTACTACTAAAGTTTTCAATCTATCAACGCGTAGCACAGACGTATGTGTGCTCTCACCATTGATGCAGAGGCGAAAATACTTCTCCCCGTATACCTTCGCGGTAGGGAGCTGTTTCCTCGCTCTTCGCACGCACTGAGCACACGGGCCGTAACTTCGAGCTCAGACTAGCGACGTGTTTCCCTTTGTTGTTCAAATCCAGCGGCGGCGAAATGGCACTATACATGCACGGAGTAAGCAAAACTTTTTTTTTTTTTTTTTTTTTTTTTGCGCCGTGAGCTGCAAATCCGAGGCGAGCAAGCGTCGGTAGAAACAACCGAAAATGAATCCCGGGCAGAGTACAGTGCGAACGGCTCGCACCCTCTTCCTCGGACGGCGCCCGCGGCAGGCCAATCACGGGCCAGACGCCGTCTGCGGGCCGCCCGTTACCCACCCGTGGCTTACATTGTGATAACGCCATTCATCTAACACCGGCGCCTCCACTTCTTTTCAGATTCCCGGTTCGTCACAGAAAGATGACCTGCCACTTCCTTCTTCGTCATTCAGACGTATGTGACCACACAGGAAGTATCTGCTGCACCTAACCATTGTTTCACCTGATGGCGGACACATCCGACAACTCAGCACGGATTGTTGTGACGTTGTTCCCCTTCCAATGTAGAAAGCGAATTTCAGCACGGTTCTCACCGGGCTGAACCATTTTGTTTTGGCTTTCGAATGGTCGTGCCAGGGTACTGTGGCGCGCGGTATTCGATGTGTTCCGTAACTGTAGATATGTACATGATAATATACAGGAACTGAATTATTCAACTTTACTTTTTCGAAGTAACATTTAAAATTTTATAACTGTCTCTCGTAGGTGTTCCGTCACTTCCCTGCTGTAACGAATAATGGGAGTTAACTGCATCCTATTAAAGCTATCCGCTGTTTGGGAGGGTTGCACTTTTTCAGAATATTCTCCGCCGTGTTAATTACACATATCTGCACAGTGTTGGAAAGCGTAACGAATATGCGGGTTGCAGGAGATGCCAAGTGTAACAATCGAGTTTTCATACCAATTACAGCTTCGTGGTAAACGCATATTGTAACCCTCGTACATTGCCCAGTGGTTTTCCAAATGCAAATCTTCCCATTAAAAAGATATGCCAGTCGTAGACATCTTCGCGACTGCTTTCTTCTCCGCCGCCCGCGGACACTAACGTGCATGCAGATAAACAGTTCATAACGATGTGACAAATCGGGAACATCTCAGTTCAAAAAATGTTCAAATGTGTTTTAAATCTTATGGGACTTAACTGCTAAGGTCATCAGCCCCTAAGTTTACACACTACTTAACCTAAATTATCCTAAGGACAAACGCAAACACTCATGCCCGAGGGAGGACTCGAACCTCCGCCGGGACCAGCCAAACAGTCCATGACTGCAGCCCCACAGACCGCTCGGCTAATCCCGCGCGGCGAACGTCTCAGTGCTACTATAAAATAAAATTACGAAATATTGGGATGCCACTTTTTTTTCTTTTATTGATAGAATCACAAAAGCAAGAAAACTATTCCGAGTACTACTCCGCTATTAATGCTCTTAACCAAAATTTACGGATACTAATTATTTCCATTGCACCGTAAAAAGCCACAGTAAAATGTTCCACACGATACTAGAATTCACAAGAGATCGCACAAAACGCTTCTCGACGGAATTTTTAGCAGATCGACCTGTATTTGTGCGAAATCGCGCGTCACACAATAAATCACTTGTTGCCTCCCCAGAAACTGATCTTAGACTAATTAGATCAACACAGGGTCGCACAAGTACGTCATCGGAAGCAACTACAATGAACTATTCCGCCTTTACTTTAGACCACATTTTATACTCAGATTCTTGGATTACCTCCTCGGACACAGATTGCAGAGCTGTATTAAGAGCTTCTGATTGGTTCTTAGTGTCTCCCAATGACCATCAATACTAACTGAAAAATCTCTGAATGCGAAATGAAAGTTATAGAAAATATTGGTAACTAGTTCTCAGTTCAAGTAACGTGAGCAACACGGTTGGAGTTACACATTGACATTTAAACATCAAATATAAATTATCAAAGATACGCTTCTGCCCGCCCTGCTTCCCAAGTGAATCACCGCCGATGTTCTGTCCCCCGACACTATATAGCTTCCCCTCATTCCACCGTTTTCACGCCCTAAAACGATCTGGCGGGTGGCAGAACGGGTACGCCTAATAATCCTATCTTTTTGTCAGCTGCCAGCAACGAAAATATTTGTGCACTGTACGTTAAAACTTAAGGACAAAATGAAGCCAGAGATGTGGCACAAATGCCACACTATATCGCTTAAGATAAATGATGGGGTGGATTCCTTGAAAAGGACTTGGCTGATTTCTTTCCCCATCCTTCTCCAATGCGTACGTTTCTCGGTTTCTAATAAAATCATCATAGACGGGATGTAAAACACTATGATTCTTTCCTTTTTTACGCACCTGCCACAGACGAAACACGTTTTACTCTGCGGCTACATAAAACCTGCTCACATGTCTTTCTTGCCTCGAATGTGTTATGACGTCCTAATAGTGCTTTTCTTGTCTGTTTCAGGTAAGAGGAAGCGTTCTGTTGCACTCCTTAGTGGTAAGTCCAGAACGAAGTTTAATGTTTTCCGTTGCACGACACCATTCCAGTGGACTGTACAACTGCCTTGTGGTTTTATACGCATTTTAATTTGCATAAAACACACACACACACACACACACACACACACACACACACACACACACACGGTATTAAAGAGAATTTTATGCCGCGCCAGGTTGTCGTGATGTAAAACGCAGCTGTCTTCTCTTCCTTGTTTCCCTCGCCTTTGTATACTGTCACTGTAGTGCTTCCTGGTTACATTCTGCCCAAGGCTCGCAAGCTTTTCGTAAACTATCAGGTACTTTTATTTTGCTGGTAAAACACGATTCGGCAACAAGTATATTTTATTTCATCAAAAACATGTAACACTCACACTTAAAAACAACATGTTGTCGGTGATGCTCTTCTCCGCAATCATTTTTTCGTGTACGATTTCTTTTTGTCAGGTCAAAAAAATCATTTAGAAATAGTCCGCATAAACCTTCGTTGGAAGAAAGAGCTTTCTTGCACACATATGGAACGAACGAGATGATGAAAAGTCGTAGACCACACCCCACGTCACCAGATGACGCCAGTGAGGCAAGCTTCACGCTGTGGCGAGTAAGTGACATAATCGGCGATGCGCCTTGTACCTGTGGTTACCAGGCTGTATCGGAGCGATCCGGGCTGCCTGTTGCCGTCGTGTCGCTGCTAGCTAGCATCATGTCCACGTCTAATTTGTTTCGAAGATGAGTCAGCGAGCAAACTGAATAGCTACGTGCTTCCCACAGTACTCGTATTGCAGATTTCGGAGATGCGAAAACAGTCATTCCGCCTCATCTTGCGCCATATAGGCTTCTCGTATTTTAATTTAGCAGAAGGTAGGAAAAAAAGTACGCAGGTAAGACACGCAAGAGATCAAGGTCCACTTTGAACCCACCAGAAGGGGGAGCCGCTGAAGCCTCCAATGTGGGCAAGCAGCCCAGTTAGTACATTTGCTAACATCCAGCCATCAGTGACATCCTCTCTACTGGACGTAGCGCTGTTGGTACAAGGGTTGGACAAATAGATGCAAACACCGCGAGAAATGCGTGCTTGAATACAAATGTAGGCGCCATTCATGCCTGCTCGTTGCGCTGTTGTATTCGACCACGAACGGCGCCTTTGCAACATTATCGACACGTCGCAAGTGTCAGCCCCACTCAGAACAGTGTTCTGTGTAGTTGTGAGCGCATTCTGACGCAGCTAAGTGGATTCGAACGTGGACATATTGTTTGTGCTAGTATGGTTGTTGCTTCCGTAATCAAGATAGTCGAAGTGTTTATTGTTTCAAGTCACATTTGTACCACAAATATACGGGAGAATATCATCCGCTAAATCACCACACGGATGGAAGTGTGCGTTGAGTGATCGTGACAGACGGTCATTGGAAAGAGTTGTGGCGAAAAATAAGGAGACGCAGACTTCAGAAGTTACTGCAGAACCGAACATCGCACTCTCGAAAACTGTCACCATCAAAACAACACAAAGGGAGATGCATAAGAAGGTAACTGTAGTCGGGCTGCAATTACAAAACCGTTCATCAGTGATGCAAATGCCCATAACAGGAAAACAGGATACCGAAGCCATCAGACCTGGATTATGGAGCAATGGAAGAAAGGCATTTGGTGCGATGAGTCTTGATTTCGCACTGTTTCCAACTTGCGAGCGAGTTTCGAGAGTGAAACTTGGTGCGGGTTCCGTGGGCATCATGGTTACTGTGCAAAATCGCATTACTGCCAAGGTTTATGTGGCCATTTTGGCTGGTCAGGTCCATCCCGTGGTACAGTGTTCGCCAATGGTGCTGCTGTATTCCAAGATGTCGGGCTCACTGTTCAAACAACTCGCATCGTCGTGGACTGGTTTTGCGACCACAAGGATGTGTTGTCCCATGGCCCCTGGCCACCAGACCTCGATATTATGGAGCCTTTGAATCTATTTTGGAGAGAAGGGTGCATCATCGTTATTCGCCTCCATCATTACCTGAACGGGCCACTTTCTCGCGGGCAGAATGGTTAAGATTCCGTTAACAACCATACAGGACCTGTGTTTATCCATACCGAGAGACTGGAAGCCGTTTTGAATACCAGCGGTTTTCCTACACTGTATTGGGCGTGGTAATACGTTTCGTTTTAGGTGTTGACACAGTTTTCAGGACCCCTGTAGATGGCGTGCTTTGAGGAACTACTTGTGCGTGTACCCGTGGTTGTTAAACGCTGTACTGAGGGCTAAGTATCAAACTGTAACACTCTTTTGTTTCTGCAGTATCGTAGGAGCCCATCCACAGTTCTAGGGGTGTATTGTTTTCGATGCTGGGTGGACTATCATTGTTCGCCGTGTGTCTAGTTGCTCCAAATGGTCTACAGGTCCGAATTAATTTATTTCTTTACTGTGTATGAATGTCTAGCGTTAAGCAAGCGTCTCCACCGGTGAGATTAACACCTGTTTATACGAAGGAAAGAAGATTGGGATTTAACGCCTCATTGACAACAATATCATTAGAGACGGAGCACGAGCTTTGTTTTGAAGCAGATTGGGAAAAGAAATTGGCACTTGCCGTAAGCGATTTACAGACACACTGGAAAAACTGAATATAGATGCTCGGACAGCATTGGAACCACCCTCCACCTGAATGCCAGTCGAGTCTGCTGTCGACTGCGGCAGCTCGCTCGGTAGTAGCTGTTTTGCCGCCGTTGACGCGTTCCTGAGCTTGACTCTTTAGTGGGACGAAGATTCCAGCATCCATAAAGAAGCCGAGCCCAGTTGTTGGTGTACAAGACGGGTAATGGCAAAAAAGACGAACGCAGAGGCAGCCGCAGGGTACGTCAGGAATAGCAATAAGAGCAGATAGTTGCGCAAATGACGGTCCACCTTATTTCGAAGACGTCTCTCCGTGGGAAGGTATTTGAGACGTGACGTCGGTCGCGATCCGAGAACACAATTACGCGCTTCCGATACTCCGAAGACTCTCGCGATGAATAAACCAACGATGGCCGTCGGCCGCTCTGGATGCAAATGGCGCATTTTGCATAATCTGATACGGCGGCGGTATGGAGGGCGGTAAGGCATGGCGGGAGCCGAACCGAGCGAACCATTGCTGGGTGCCAGAGGAGGGCATCGGGACCAGCTCTGGCGGTGTTCGTCTCCTGTGGTATTTTTCCGCGATGCAGGTCTCCGGAGGGAAACAGTCCTGAACTCGATCCAAGTTCGTGAGACAGAAATAATTTCATACCGTCACGCTACTTTACATACATTGTCGGCCCTTAAAACAGCAAGTAGTATTTTCCTTATTGTGTTTGCGCAGTATGATTACATTTTTAGGCGCTTTGGTGTCAGACAGGGTGCAAAAGTAGTACACACACTGCCATCTGTGGCAACGACAATGCTTGTAGCCGTGCCATAATCGGTTTGGACTAAACGTGGATGACCGACACTGGTACGTTATTCCATGCTGCTCCAACTGTATGCCACAGTTAGATGGTAAATGGAAATGAGCGTTTGGTGACAATCTGAGCAGTTCTCTTAGGTTGTTCGCAGATGATGCTGTAATTTACCGTCTAATAAGCTCATCCGAAAACCAGTATCAGTTGCAAAGCGACTTAGAAAAGATTACTGTATGGTGTGGCAGGTGGCAGTTGACGCTAAATAAAGAAAAGTGTGAGGTGATCCACATGAGTTCCAAAAGAAATCCGTTGGAATTCGATTACTCGATAAGTAGTACAATTCTCAACGCTGTCAATTCAACTAAATACCTGGGTGTTAAAATTACAAACAACTTCAGTTGGAAAGACCACATAGATAATATTGTGGGGAAGGCGAACCAAAGGTTGCATTTCATTGACAGGACATTTAGAAGATGCAACAAGTCTACTAAAGAGACAGCTTACACTACACTCGTTCGTCCTCTGTTAGAATATTGCTGCGCGATGTGGGATCCTTACCAGGTGGGATTAACGGAGGACATCCAAAGGGTGCAAAAAAGGGCAGCTCGTTTTGTATTATCACGTAATAAGGAAGAGAGTGTGGCAGATATGATGCGCGAGTTGGGATGGAAGTCATTAAAGCAAAGACGTTTTTCGTCGCGGCAAGAGCTATTTACGAAATTTCAGCCACCAACTTTCTCTTCCGAATGCGAAAATATTTTGTTGGGCCCAACCTACATAGGTAGGAATGATCATCAAAATAAAATAAGCGAAAACAGAGCTCGAACAGGAAACTTTAGGTGTTCGTTTTTCCCACGCTGTTGGGGAGTGGAATGGTAGAGAGGTAGTGTGATTGTGGTTCGATGAACCCTCTGCTAAGCACTTAAATGTGAACTGCGGAGTAATCATGTAGATGTAGATGTAGATTGGCCGGGAGGCCCCTTACGGAGCAGGTCCGGCCGTCTTGGTGCAGGTCTTTTACATTCGACGCCACATTGGGCGACATGTGCGACGGATGGTGGTGAAATGATGAAGAATACAACACAACACCCAGTACCTGGGCGGAGAAAATCCCCGACCCAGCCGGGAATCGAACTCTGGCCCGTAGGACGGCAATCCGTCACGCTGATCACTCAGCTATCGGGGCGGACACAGTTTGATGGTAGTGGCTGGCAACTGATGGCATGACAGTCTCTCGGCAATCCACGATCAGTTGTTTTCAATTGGTGACACATCTGGAAAACGCACGCTCTATTTGTTGACTGCTTGCCGTCTTGCAGATATCTTCATCTACATCTACGTAATTACTCTGCTATTCACAATAAAGTGCCTGGCAGAGGGTTCAGTGAACCAGCTTCATGCTGTCTCTCTACCGTTCCATTCTCGAACGGCTGTCGGGAAAAACGAGCACTTAAATTTTTCCTTGCGAGCCCTGATTTCTCCTATTTTATCGTGATGAATTTACAGCCCTCAGATTTGTGTGACTTATCGCATAGTCGAAATTTAGCTGATTTCTTTTAGTACTCATATGAATAAATTCGCACTTTTCTTTAGTCAGGGTCAATTGCCACTTTCCGCACCATACAGATATCTTATCTAAATCATTTTGCAAGTCGTTTTGATCATCTGATGACTTTACAAGACTGCAAACAATCTAAGACGGCTACTCAGATTGTCTCCTATGTCGTTAATATAGATCAGGAACAATAGAGGGCCTATAACACTTCCTTGGGGAACGCCGGATATTACTTCTGTTTTAATCGATGACTTTCCATCTATTACTACGAACTGTGACCTTTCTGACAGGATATCAAGAATCCAGTCGCACAAATGAGGCAATACTCCGTAAGCACACAGTTTGGTTAGAAGACGCTTGTGAGGAACGGTGTCAAAAGCCTTCTGGAAATCTAAAAATATGGAATCAGTTTGACATCCCCTGTCGGTTGCACTTGTTACTTCATGAGAATAAAGAGCTGGTACTTCATAATGTTCGAATAGAGTATATGTTCCAAAACCCTACTGCAAATCGACGTTAGTGATATAGGCCTGTAATTCCTACTTCCCGTTTTGGGTATTGGTGTGACTTGAGCAATTTTCCAGTCTTTAGGTACGGATCTTCCTGTGAGCAAGCTGTTGTATATAATTTCTAAATATGGAGCTATTTTATCAGCATACTCTGAGAGGAACCTGACTTGTGTTCAGTCTGGACCGGAGGCCTTGCCTTTATTAAGTGATTTAAATTGCTTTGTTGCACCGAGGGTATCTACTTCTATGTTTCTCATCTTGGCAGTTGATTGGAACTCAGGAATATTTACTTCGTCTTCTTTGGTGAAGGAGTTTCGGAAAACCGTGTTTAATATCTCTGCTTCAGTGGCACTGTCATCAGTGACTTCACCGTTATTATCGCACAGTGAAGGTATTGATTGTGTCTTGTTGAAATATGACATCACGGAGACCTCGAGGATGGGAGACAGCACGATCGTTAACGCGTCATAAATGTAACAGCTGCTGTCGAAATTATCGGTTGTGCGCACCAGAGATGACCGTGTTGTGTACCCAGCGGCATTCCGTGGCCCTCAATGGTGAATGCATTCCGACAGTATCCTTTCTCTTTGGAACCACTGCGCACGGATGCGTCCATCGTGGTGCGGTACGCAGAACCGGTACCCATCTGGAAAGACGACCTTGGGCCCCTGCACTGTGTGAAGTGTGGTTGGGCCGACCACTGTCGGCGCATCTACCTGTGCAGCCGTGTCGAGGAAAGCCGAAACAATGGTCGCGATGCTGACAGGTTCTTTGGAGCTCCAGACGTCGTCACACAGTCCGCGTGCATACTTATCTTCTTCCAGACAAGCTCATTTCCCAATTCAAGCTACGTGACGTGGCTATCCGATCGCGCAAGGCCGAGCGAATATTTGTCTGTCCTCTCGGGCGCTAGTTGCGTGGGGTGGTTGGGATACCACATAATCACGGAGTACACTTCGTGCCAATTTGACGTTTGTTGCGCACCGCCTTTGTGATGTTGCAGAAATAAAGGCCAGTAGTGTACCACCTGTCATCATATAATCTGTTAGGAATATAGTAGACATTAATGCCTAACAACTCCCACCACAACCTCTTGCGCAGGCCAGCCAGATTACGCTCGAACGCGGTCACAAATATATTAATTGGGTTTAAAATATTGAGACTGTGGTGTCAGTGTTACAGAATGCTCTTCAAACCAAACATGCGCAGTTTAAAAAGAAGTAACGTAGCTGTGGCTCTAAATAAAATTATTAAGAGATTTTTAAGATTCATAGAGTCACTATTGATATCTACAATGCACGTTGAATTTCGGATTTTCGATTTGATTTGTATACGGTGTAGAGACTTTGAAGGCATATTCTAGCTCTGCGAAAAGCGGAGCTCTGTGGAGGCTGCCTGCAGACATTACTTGTCGCAACTTTGGCCCATAATCCTTTGAGACCCAACAACATAAAAAAAAAATTAAATTTTTTTTCACAGAACTGACCTTTATCATCGCAATAAGCTGGCAAAGAGTAAACAATAAATTGCTTTAAGGTGGTGGTCTCACCTTGGAATACAGTTTTAAATTTTTTAGCGAAGTTAATGTTTATTATCACAGCAAGCAACGATTTCAAGAAGAAATTGACAATTATTTTAAAGTTATGGTTTCACTTTGGAACCACTGAAACATACAGTTTTCAACCATTCATCATTTCAAACAGATATATTTGAAAGCAATTTCCCATTTTTCCTAGACACAATCGCGAAACTTCCATGAATCCATAATGCCTAAAACGAATTATAGTCATTAATAACAAGCAAAAATGGGCCTAAAATGTAATAGATTTATATCAAAAGTACAAATTATACGCGGTGGCGGATGTGAGCGGCTGTAAATGGGAAATAGCTTTACGGTCGCTCCCATCAACCGCCTCACCGAGTGTCAACATAATTTGTGCGTACGGTACTTCTCTAGTGGTTTAATTTCGAAACCACTCACAACAGCAATAGTACAAACTCAGGTTTACATTACAATAACTTGAGATTCACTTCCTTTCATTGTCAGTGATCAATGTTGTACAGTAACGTTGCAGAACCTCCGCACCGACAGTTGCTTTGATCGCTGTTAACAGACTGCTACAGTGCACTATAGTAATAAAAGTACGTCAGTCCACCACTGTACTTCTATCTCTGCCCCGCCATAGCATCGGTGGTTTCATGCGAAAGGCACTGGTATTTAAAAATAAATTTTAAAACTGTGCTTTCAGACAGAAACCACTGGTCCTCAAACTGCTGAGTGTTATGATGTCAACTAATTTAAATCAGACTGTAGGGTCTGCGGTCAACGCAGTGCCTCTCACAAATCACACACCGCCATTCGCTGACGTGTCTTGTCTTTGATTCCAGCACATAGTTTCTGCATTTTTTGTTTCCGTATGCCTTAAGACTCAGTCCCCTTCGAAAGTAGGAACAAAGATCGTCAACGTACCCTTGTAATAGCGTCCTTAGGTGAGCCTTCTCCATCTTATTTTGAATGAAGATGACTAAACACTCCGCGTGCTCTCGCGATTAGGTTTTAGAATCGTGGTTTACTTTGTCCACTGATGGGTCCTTGGATCTCAAGCGCTAATCGTTGGTGATTAAAATGTGTGCCTGGACCTTTGCACCACATATCTCTCTTACAGTTAATGCTTCATATTTATGGTTGTAGATAAGATATTTATTGGTGCTTCTGATGCAGTTAATTAATTACCATTATTTAGTGTCTGTCAACGAACGCAAAAAAGTACCTTAGGATAAATGGGACGACAAACGAGAATTATTCTCACTCTCTTCTCATTTCTGTAGTTAATTGATTGATATTACTGAGGAAGCCCAATGTGTGAATATGTGTATGTATTCTCATTTGTTTATGAGTGTATAACTCATGATTATGTTTAATTCAGAAATGATGTATTGCTAGTCGGGTTTATAGTATTATGTCTCAAAAACCGTGGCAGTAACACTGATCTTTTTACATGTGCGAACTTCGAGGTTTTTATTTATTTATTATGTTTTGGACTGCTTTAATAATTTCTTCTGATTTCCTTCTCAAGAGGATGGGGAAAAAGGGGTGTGGTCAGTTGCATTCAACAACATTACTCAATACATATCTTTCTTACTAGCCGTTACGTGTTACGTGGTTCCAAATGACGTGGATTTGGTTATCAGTTGCTACACGTTTTCTAGTTTTGTTCCGATATTTGGGACTTGCGATCACTGTGTTAAGGAGTGAGACGCATTATAACCATAATAAATCCGTTCTGACATGCAGCTCGCCCTGTTATTGTAACTCACAACTTTGCAAAAACAGACATAATGTCTTATGGGACAACAGCAATCAGTGTATAACTGTCTATGATTCTAGTAAGGCGAACAGGCAACTTAAAAAGTATGAGGAGACCCTTTGCTAGTTCCTTGTTGCACGCGGTTTCTTCAGGATGAACCCAAATATTCTGTGTCTTTTACCGTCCCAGAGCTTTGCATCGAAAGATTAGGTGTGATGCGGTTTCGTCCCCCTCACCACATAGTCGTCACATACGGGTTATTCCCCTTCACCCATCGTGTATATCCGTCTCTTAAAGTTCCCACGGCCAGTCATGAGTCCTACCACGAGTTTAATCTGTTTCCTATTCAAGTTCAGCATTGCGTGACTTTTCTTGAAACATGGCTTAGGCGCCACTAGTTTGCCTGTTTTTGTTTCTGGACCGAGTCCAATATTGTACATGTGCTGCCTCCTGCTCTAGCTACGTAGTTTTGATTTTACCATCGCCTAGGACAGGTTACAGCCCAATAAACGGAATCGTCACGCCTGTCCTGGCCGACTGACAACCATACTGAATCAAAGGATCTTGCTTTATCAAGGGATACTAACGTTACTTTGCAAAGCCAGTGGTGGCGGTTTTTTGTCTCCGGGCAACACAAAAGAGTATCACTACATACGAATGGCCGACTAATCGATAAGAAGAATTCGTGTATGAATCTGGACAGTATGATACACGCAAAGCTGGATCCCAACGTGGAAATCCAGCGATCGAATTTCAACGCAAAGAGAACTCTGTTGTATCATGATAACCTAAGTCTCAAATATAGGAACAAATTACTAAAAAAATTGTAGTTAGTCAAAAATGTTGCATGACGCAGGAACTTCGATATTAAAATCTGCTTGTATTAAACGACATGTACATCTATGCTCCCGAAGCAACCTTACGGTGTGTGGCGGAGGGTACTTTGGTACCAGTGCCACTCACCCGCTTTCCTGTTCCAGTCGTGAATGGCTCGCCGGAAGAACAGTTGCCGGTAAGCCTCCGTGTAGGCTTGAATACCTCTGAATTTATCTTCAATGTCATTTCACGAAGAATGTGTAGGAGGAAGGCATGTGTTTGTTGACTTTCAAGGATCGTACACTTTCGGAATTTTAACAGTAGACCACACAGAGATGCAAAATGACTCTCTTGCGCGCTTATGCCAAAGGAGTTGGCTGAGCACCTCGGTGACGCTTTCGAGCGTACTCAGAGAACCTGTCACAAAACGCGCTGCTCTTCTTTGGATCTTCTTCTGTTTTCTCGATCAACCCTATCTGGTATGGATCCCATACTGACGAACAATATTCTAGTATTGTCGGACGGGGTTTTTAATAAGCTACCTCCTGTGTGGGTGGATTACCCTTTCTGAGGTTTCTTCCAACGCATCTGCATTACCTGCATGTGGTGGTTCCTCTTTAAATCGCTCCGTACCCATATTCCTAGATATTTTATGGAAGTAACTGCTTCCAGTAATTATTCTGCAATTTTATGATCATACAATAAAAGATCTTTCTGCCTATGTATTCGCAGCAAGTTCCATTTGTTTATGTTTAGGTTCAGTTGCCAATCACTGCACCAAGCGTCGATTCTTGCAGGTCTTCCTGCATTTGGGTATAGTTTTCAAGCGTTTCAACTACCCTAAGCACATCCGCATCATCCACGAAAAGCCTCATGGCACTTCGAACATTATTCACTAGGTCATTTATATAAGCTATGAAAAGTAATGATCCTAAAACACTCATTGGTGTACGCAAGAAGTTACTTTTATGTCTGCAGACTCCTCTCCGCCGAGGAAGACATGCTGTGTTATGTGTGACAGAAACTCCTCAGTTTCATCTCGCAGCTAGTCAGACACATTCTTATTTTGTTTATTAGAAGTCAGGGCGGAACTGTATGGAACGCCTTTCGGAAGTCAAAGAACACAGTGTTAACCTCGGCGCCGGTATCTACTGCTTTCCGGTTCTCGTGGGTGACATAGAGTCTCTTACAATGTGGTTCCTCGGGAAAAGAATGAACAGGGACTCGTAACTGTGAGCTTTTCTCTCCGCAGCGAGGGTTACCATAGTGACCACAATTTTCGGCGGTCAGGTAGGGCACATATACTACTGGAAATGATAAATGTGGCCAAGAAACCCAGCGCACACCACAATAAAAATCGTTATTTCTTTTTACTTTCTTGGAAATTTCAATTCGCTGACGGCAGCTGGCTATTTTTTCTTGTTACTTTATTTTCTCTTATTCAGGGAACCCACGGTCGCTCGTAGAGCATGATGTCATTCTGTCATTGCGTTCCTTATACGGAAGCCAGGCGACGTTCTGTGCTGTAGCGGTGAGCTGGAAGGAAAACCGATCATAGTTCGACGGAAGGCGCAGAGGCGTTGTGCAAGCTGTTTACCAGTCTGCTTGTGATTCATTTCTTCCCTGCCGCTCGTGCTGTAAGCCGTGACGTCAGATTTCAAGGTTAACCGATTTGCGTGTAGAGCGTGTGAGATCGTGGAAATTAATTTTGATGAAGGCGATAGCCGATAAATTACATTATGAAACTTCCGAGCCGCCCTCTCGCTTTTAAAACGTTGTGACCGTGCCGTAATCTCCACATCTACAAGCTAGGAGTTGATCGAGTACACTCACAAATCGCAGGGCGCTAGAATTCGGGTCACATTTGTCAGATGCTTCGAAAATCAGCCTTGAACGTCCCTGAAAACCTGTTCGGCGTCCTTACCCGTGAGTGACTAAGCGAGCTAACGTAATGGTTAATACACTGGACTCCTATTGTATAAGAAAGGAATTCGTATTTGCTTCCGGAACATCTTGATTTAGGCTTATTGTTTTTTCATCACATAACTTCAGGCAAATGCCAAGAGTGTTCAAGGTTCTAGAAATTTATTCTCCGTTTTCAGGGTTGCATTGCCACAGTCTGTAAAAACGGAAACCTTATAGGATCGCTTTGTTGTATGTATGTCCATCTGCTAAAAACCCTTTTTCGCAGGAACAGGTAGACAATTTCAAAAATATGCCATACGCTCTATGGTCCCTTAGAAGTGTAAAAATTTGAAGCTTCTAAGTGAATTCAGCCAAAAGATACGGCCATTTATGTTTTATATAACTCTCTCATCAAAACCTATTTGATACTTTCCGTTGACCAGAATCATGAAATTTGCAAAGACGCACAGTTTCACACTACAAGGAAAGAAAAAAAATGCTAGTTCATATCATCACACGAAAATAATGTTTATTTTTTATCCATCTGTCTGGTTGTCCGTCTGTTAAGACCTCTTGTTCTCCGAAACGGGTCAGCATATCAAGTTCAAATTTATGGCACACATTAAGGTCTGTAGTTAACGTGGGATCGTAAAAAATTTAAGTTTTTAATTCAATGCAATCAAAAGATTCGGCCATTTATGTCACTTATTTTGATACTCGCAAACTCACTCATCAAAACCGTTTAGTAGAATCGTGAAATTTCGCAAGAAACAAGGTTTCACTGTACAAGTAAAGAAAAAAACCTGAAAACTGTTGAATTGTAATTACATCACGTGAAAACTATCTTATTGCCTTTAGGACGTACATTGCGTTAATCATCCCTCAAACGCATAATAAACGAACATTATTGCATACAAAAAAATTGTAGTTATGTTTTAGAAAGGAAATTAAAAGTATTTTTTAAATCTTCTTTATCCGCATATATAATCTGATGTCACCTGCTCGCTTCTTTTTGTATATTCGGGCTAGTCTGAACACTACTGTAGAGATTTTGAAACGGTCTTGGAATTCCCGGGACCGAAATCTTGCCAGTATGTACTGGGTGATCAAAAAGTCTGCATAAATTTGAAAACTGAATAAATCAACAATAATGTAGATAGAGAGGTACAAATTGACACACATGCTTGGAATGACATGGGGTTTCATTAGAACCAAAAAAAAAAGTTCAAAAAATGTCCGACAGATGGCCCTTCATCTGATCAGAATAGCAATAATTAGCATAACAAAGTAAGACAAAGCAAATATGATGTTCTTTACAGGAAATTCTCCATATGTCTACCATCATTCCTCAACAGTATCTGTAGTCGAGGAATAATGTTGTGAACAACACTGTAAAGTATGTCCGGAGTTATGGTGAGGCACAGGCGTCGAATGCTGACTTTCAGCATCCCTAGAGATGTCGGTCGATCACAATACACTTGCGACTTCAGGTAACCCCAAAGCCAATAATCGCACGGACTGGGGTCTGGGGACCTAGGAGGCCAAGCATGACGAAAGTGGCGGCTGAGCACACGATCATCACCAAACGAGGCGCGCAAGAAATCTTTCACGCGTCTAGCAATTTGGCGTGGTTCTAATAAAACCCCATGTCATTCCAAGGTTGTGTGTCAATTTTCACCTCTCTATCTACATTATTCCGTGGTTTATTAAGTTTTCAAATTTATACTGGCTTTTATGATCATGCGGTATATGGAGGACAGGCAGAAATCGTCGAGATCCTCGGCTCACAGGATGGATGGCGCAATATTTTCATTGCAGCATTGTTTCTCATAATCAACATTTTAAGCAGTCGTGGGTGTTTTAGGCGCTTTCAATGAAAGACCTAGCTGTTTTACTGAGCGTGGCCCTTTGGTGGTAATAAAAGAAAAAAAAGCGAAGAGATCTGCGTTAGTGGTGCATTTACACAATGAAAGAAATGTCTAGATTGCGCTGTATTTATCCACACGATTTTGGCATTTGTACATAGTAAGTTCTTGTATATGTTACGATTCAGTACAAAGGCCCACCTGGATAGCCGTGCGTGTTAAAGCGGCTGCTCCGGGTCGAATGAGGTGCACTGGTCCCCGGTTGAATTGCCCGACGCATTAACGACGAGAGTCGGTGTGCCGCCTAGAATGTATGTGGTTTTTAGGTAGTTTTCCACATCTCACTAGGCGAATACCGGACTGGCACTCAGTTCTCGCCTCAGTTACACGATTGGTAAACATTTAGAAAACTTGTGCTGACCTTCACATGAGTAACACTACACGCAGACAGTTGGGATACACACATTCCGTGCAGCGGTTAAGGGGTTGGTGACAGGAAGGGCACCCCGCCACCCTTAAAACTAACCACGCCACATCCGTTAAATACCTGCACTGACGCGGTACAATTGCACGAGAAAAAATAAGTTGCGATTCAGTACAAAATTTGATGATGTATTGTGTATTGATTATTTCTTTCTCCTTGAATCTGATGACTGCAGTCTACGGAAGCTTGTAGCTCATAGATGGTGAGGATAAATAAAGTTACTTCATTGTATGTGCCCTTTGGAGGTTATGTGAAATGATTTACCCGGACAGTTGTAGGGAAACCTACAGTTCAACAACGGGCTTGTCGGCGCACTGGTGAAGGCATTTGACTCGCACTCGGAAGGAGAGGGGTTCAAATCCCCCCCCCCCCCTCTCTCATACACACATACATCCAGATTTAGGTTTTCCGTAGTTTCCATAAGCCGCTTAAGGGGAATTCCAGTAAGGTTCCTTTCAGAAGGAAGTGGCTGATTACTTCAGTCTCTAATGACTCTGTCGTCGACAGGACGTTAGTTTCTTTCGCAATCTGAGCTGTGGTGCAGCTTCTTTTTTTTTCACATACATAAAGCATTGGCAGATCGGTTATTAAAGGCAGTATAGACAACGTAAAAGAATATTAAAAACTATCGAACCGCCCCATTTTCGCACGGGTAGGATGACTTGTCACGCGTAGTGAATCAGCCCGTAGAGTTACGATTAAAATTCGGTTAAAAATAGTAGGTAACTTAATATTAACTCCAACTTCTGTATAACTTAAGCGATTTAAGCAGCGCACACCAGGAAAGTTTTCACGAGGCACGACTTAATCGGCAAACATCGCCATAGTTCAGCCATTAGCGAGAATAAATTATATACAAAAACCTTAAAACCTTCCTCGTGTATCAGTCTGTCTGTTAGTGAAAACCGTATCAGAATTCCTTCAGCAGTTCCTGGGATTAGGCTTCGTTGTAGTCAGGAAATAGCGGTGAGGGACTTAAATTTGTAATATGTATATAGATGTAGTAATGTAAAGTTCACAGGCGACATAGCACCCCCGGTTTGAAGTAAGCGAATTGGGGCTTGTCGAATACAGTGGAGATTTACTTAGCGCTGGCTTTCAGTTAATGATAACGAAATTGACACGAAAGTGATGTAGAGTGGGGGAAAGGTGAATCGCGAATCGATGAACATCGAAGCTGAAAGAAAGGTGTGATAAGAGAGACGAAAAAATTTCCTATATCGGAATGAATACTGCGCAGTATGGCTGCAGTAACGGGCGCTTCATAATCAGATTGATGTATACGAACAAATCTAAATAATTCTACTGGCGTCAATTTTTCGCATGAAATTGAAGTATCCGTTACTGAACGCTTACAGTTCGCTCTCGTCCTTGTATAAAAATGAAATATAGACCCGTAGGAAACCAGAAAAGAAGCTGGAAGCATTTTAAATGTGGTGACACGGAAGGATGTTAGTAGTTAAGTGCACAGATGAAGAACAAAATGAAGTTATACTAGAAAAATAACAGGTGAGGGAAGAGTTCTGTGGCTAACTTACCACCAGAAGAAGAGGCTTGTTTACTGGGTGTTGGGGGATTTCCTACCTTGGGGTTTCCTGTCGTGTGGTTTCCTACGAGCAGTGGCACACTAAACCTGTCAGAGGCCCGGGCCGGCAAAACAAATCGAGGCTCCCCTTGCCGCCCCCTCCCACCCTCCTCACCACACAGGATTTCTCCGAGAGTTTCCAACGCAAACGGAAGGATGTCGCACATTGCTTATCATCTTCTTTTTGTGTCGTGATAATTTAAAAGCGTAATGTTATTTTACGTAACATTTAAAGTGACTGCTCTCGTAATCTCGTTACTATTATTTAATAGCTATGTTGGCCCTTATACGACAGAAATAATTACACGATTTCTGTTGTTCGAATCTATTATTTATGTTTCACAACTAAGTCGGCATAGAGCGAGCGGGGTGTATAAAAGTGAATTTCTATTTCCCCAACCAAGAGGAAGGTCACTGTCTACATAAAACTTCGTTCATTGCATGGTGGAGGGTACTTTACTTCCGGATTTCAACAAAAGCCACAGTGTTGCTCCGATCTTGATGAAATTTTGTACATTTGATCTTCAATACAACGGGAAACTCATCGTCTACGTGAAGTTTCATACGGTGTATGGCGAATGGTGCCTTACAACAGAATTACACACCGTTTGACTGATCAGCTTAGGAGTTGACTCGTGTATGTATGTTTTCGTGGTGAAGGCATTTACACAAGCCAACGTATGCTGGATGGCAGATGGTTGGCCTACCTTTAAATAAATTCAACATCGTCTCGTCAATCAGCATCGAACTTGGCAGATATACGTATTTTTTCATAAACGGGGAAAGAGGAGATGGCATGGCGGAGGCGGAGGATGAGATATACGGAGAGAGGAGAACGTGATAGGGGCTGGGAGGGGGGAGGAAGTGCATCCAGAGAAGTGAGAGAAGCAGATTAAAATAGAGAATGAGCAGCAGGTAAACAGAGAATGGGGGAAGGTGATGAATGACTAATGGAACACAGTAATAAATACATAAATTAGGGGTGTTATTGTGAATGTGATGTACTATTAGAAAAAGCGGAGGAGGAGGTGGACAGAGACGGAAAGATGGATGGAGAAGAAGAGGAGGAAGTGTTGTGAGAGAGGAGGGCAGATGGAGGAGATGGAAAGAGAGACGGATGGGCGGAACGATAGAGAGACGAGATAAGACTAAATGGACAAGAGAGATGAGGGAAGAGGGGATGAACTGATATAAAATTGGAATGAAATATTCGGGCAACGCCGGGTTTACAGTTAGTAATTAGATAAAGATTTACGCGACAATTGGCGTGTTCATCCGGAAGAAATTACAGAATATTTCCCTATGGTTAGATGCGGCGTATAAAGTAGATAACTAGAGTGTTGTTCTTGATGTCTACAGATGATAAAATTCGTTGCTTAATATAGATGACTCCACTAAAGTTCATCTAGTTGGAATTTCATCTTTGTAAAATGAACTACATAATTACAGCTGAAAAATGCTCCTGTTAGAGCACATTAAAGGCAAATATGATCGTGTTTAAAAGTCTCTGTGGGCAACCAGCTGTCTGAATCCTCATTCCGCCTTCCTTACATAAATTCTGGAAGTTTCACAGGACGAGTGACCATGTCATGTAAGAAATTTACCAAGTAAAATTTCAGTTTTGTTGAGATAAAAATTCAATAAATAGCAGATTGTGTATTAGAACTTTAGAAATACCGTTAAAAGCGTACTTTTGTGAATGAGATCCGCCAAATACAAATAATTAGTTTTGTATGACATGTATGACGAAACTCCAGAATCGACGAGTTAACTTTGCGAAATTATTGATGCTGATCGACGACGACACTGTCTGAGAAACGGTGACAACAGCTGCACTGAGGCTGAGCGACTGGGGTAGGCAAGCTGTGGGGGAGGCTCAGTTCGCAAACACCTCTTTAGGGAACCGGTTGCTCTGGACAGCTTCGCTACCTGCAGCACCCTCGTAGAAAACCCCACGATAGGAAACCCCACGATAGGAAACCCCACGTAGCCGTTTACTGGGCCAAGGCACCCAGTAGTAGTTAATTCGGCATAGGAAAGAATGGGAGAGGATTGGGGCAAGAGACAAAGGTAGAATACGTAAAGAGATTATCGAGAGTTTTGTGCACAGTAGATGTTACAACATTAGAAAACTTGGGAGGACATGAACACAGTCGATAAGAAACTGTATGTGTTCAAACTTTCCAAAATATTGGTAGCATTTTGAAATATTACAGTCTGTCTTCGCCACGCCAGTGTACACCAAGCAGTAGCATGTTTACGTAGGAGAACTGCATCGGAGAGAGTGAGGCGAGGTACATGTGTCTGGCTTTACGAAATGCGTTGCTGTGACAACTTGGGCTAAACGTGGCTTTACGACAAGATCCAGTTGTCAGTGCGGTCGTCGCTGCGAGTCAGAACGCCGTGAGGGACGGCAGCAGCTGGCCCCCGGCGCCTGGCCAAGCAGCAGCCACGTGTCCACTTGTCCGTACCACACCGAGGCCGCACTCGTCCGAGGAAAATGTTGTTCGGGCTGTGCTGTAGTGCGACTGAGGCCGGCCGATGAAGCGAGGAACGTCCGACACACGGACAGGCGCCGATCAGGCGCTAGGCAACTGAACTGAGGAGTTATTGGTGAGACCATTCCCTGTGTCGAAACTTGGACCAATGCAAACAACTTTCATCCAGTGTCGTTCTAAGATTCTACGCGGGTTATAATGTATGTTTGGAATAGTGAGTAGTAAATGCAGATTTCTGCAAAAAAAAAGTATTGAAAACGGTAAGCCTGATATTGGAACACGTGAGGCAATACTGACCTTACGACGTATCTTAGAAGAAAGTTTAAGCAAAGGCAAACCTACGTTTCTAGCACTTGTAGACTTAGAGAAAGCTTTTGACAATGGTGACTGAAATACTCTCTTTCAAATTCTAAAGGTGGCAGGGGTAAAATACAGGGAGCGGAAAGGCTATTTACAATTTGTACAGAAACCAGATGGCAGTTACAAGAGTCGAGGGACATAAAAGGGAAGCAGTGAATGGGAAGGGAGTGAGACAGGGTTGTAGCCTCTCCCCGATGTTATTCAATCTGTATATTGAGCAAGCAGTGAAGGAAACAAAAGAAAAATTCGGAGTAGGTATTAAAATCCATGGGAAGAAATAAAAACTTTGAGGTTCGCCGATGACATTGTAACTCTATCAGAGACAGCAAAGGACTTGGAAGAGTCGTTGAACGGAATGGACAGTGTCTTGAAAGGAGGATATAAGATGAACATCAACAAAAGCAAAACGAGGATAATGGAATGTAGTCGAATTAAGTTGGGTGATGCTGAGGGAATTAGTTTAGGAAATGAGACACTTAAAGCAGTAAAGGTGTTTTGCTATTTGGGGAGCAAAATAACTGATGATGGTCGAAGTAGAGAAGATATAAAATGTAGACTGGCAAAGGCAAGGAAAGCATTTCTGAAGAAGAGAAATTTGTTAACATCGAGTATAGATTTAAATGTCAGGAAGCCGTTTCTGAAAATATTTGTATGGAGTGTAGCTAGCCATGTGTGGAAGTGAAACATGGACGATAAATAGTTTGGACAAGAAGATAATAGAAGCTATCGAAATGTGGTGCAACAGAAGAATACTGAAGATTAGATGGATAGATCAAATAACTAATGACGAACTATTAAATAGAATTTGAGAGAAGGAGAAGAGGAGTTTGTGGCACAAGTTGACTAGAAGAACGGACCGGTTAGTAGGACATGTTCTGAGGCATCAAGGGATCACAAATTTAGCATTGGAGGGCAGCGTGGAGGGTAAAAATCGTAGAGCGAGACCAAGAGATGAATACATTAAGCAGATTAAGAAGGATGTAGGCTGCGGTAGGTACCGGGAGATGAAGAAGCTTGCACAGGATAGGGTAGCATGGAGAGCTGCATCAAACCAGTCTCAGGACTGAAGACCACAACAACAACAACAACAAGCCTGATGATGATGACATTATGCTCGAATGTGTATATGCTTCTTACACAACTTTGTAATTGAAATGGCGGGGGAAGAATCAGCAGCTGCATTCACTTGCCAGCTAATGCAGTCGACAGAAGATATGCTTCTGTCGGTGAGAACCGTTCTGCCAGTGCAGTGCAGTGCATTCCATCCGAGATAAATTCATGACGCTGTTTTTCTCAGAGGGAGTGTACGAGTGAAAGCGGCGAAAGGGCTGTGGAGGGTACCATTTACATTGGTTGATCGTATGGTTGAAGGTGTTCTTCTCAGTTTTGAATTTAAACATATTTTCTAGAATTTTTTAAAGAGTTTTATTGACTGGAGTGTTTGCAGTCGACCTTTGATGTACAAAAGCAGCAGAGAGTTCAGTAGAAAAATATCACAATATTTGCTTTTCCTCAGATATGTACTGTTTCTGCCATCACGCCTCACTAGGATGATTTGCAGGACGTTGTCAAGACTGGATTTTCGAGCGTCTGTAGCTTCTTCCAATTCTGTTTTTAAATGGAGTTTGTAGAACTTCTTTAAAATAGTGTTATTGAATATACACTGTATGACACGTCTCACACATTCAGATAATCTGGTCCTAGTGTATTATGTGTTTTTGCTACATTATCGTATCCACTTTTCTTCTACACTTATGTCCTCCGCAGTTTTCAGCCATAGTTTCCTCTGCGAGTGACGGTGGTGATATCGCTTGCCTCGCATATTCCGCAGTGACCTGTTCTCATTCATAAGAATTACAAGCTCCTCTAAGTCCTTAGTTGGTAATTAAGTGTGAAACTCACCCAGACGCAAGCAACAGCACCAAATACGTCCGACCAGCCCCATTTTACCAGCGATGCATCTGTCAACCGACCGTATACAACCATACGCGGCCGACTTTGTACTGTGCAGTGGACCCTTGCCAATACCGCAAAATGTCGCGGGATTAGTCGGCTGCGGTGCGGTCGTGTACGGCTGTCCGACTAGTCGGGCGAATAAGGTTCCAGTAGACGCTCAGCCTTAGAGTTTCTGCCTTCAAAGAATGTCCAGAGAAAGTGCAGGAAAAAATTAAAAACCGACTCAATCAGTTTTCGCCTTTTACAGTCTTAAGCAGAAAGTAAAGGAGTTTAAGCTTGCCGGACAAAACATTAATCACCTCCTTGAAAGAAAACTTATAGTTTTGGAGCTCTGTAGATGGTCTAAACTGCCACCGGGCGTTCGTTTGAGCCTCCACCACTGACGTAAGTCACGGCAGTGATGTGTGTGTGTGTGTGTGTGTGTGTGTGTGTGTGTGTGTGCGTGCGTGTGCGTGTGTGCGTGTGCGTGTGTGTGGGCGCGCGCGCGCGCGCATGTGTGCGTTCGACAGAGCCAGTCGATTTTGCGGAATGAGCACAGTAAGATTTGGAGACGTGACCGAATGGCAGAAAGGAGCTCTTACGTGCCCGTAACCACACTGTGAATGAATATTTGTCCGTCTATCAACGCGGACTATGCAAAGTGTGTTGAAGGAATGGTGTGCCACTCGCAGCCCTGTAACACGACGAGAGGACAATGGCGGTGAAAGATCCTAAGCGACAGCGACCCGGGCCAAGCATATCTTCTTTTCAGTGACGGTCGGTTTCAAACCCGCCAGAACTTGCTGTTTTCAAAATGGCTCAAGTGGCTCTGAGTACTATGGGACTTAACTTCTGAAGTCATCAGTCCCTTAGAACATAGAACTACTTAAACCTAACTAACCTAAGGTCACCACACACATCCATGCCCGAGGCAGGAATCGAACCTGCGACTGTAGCGGTTGCGCGGTTGCAGACTGAAGCACCTAGAACCAGTCGGCCACCACGGCCGGCTGCTGTTTTCAATGAGTGCAGGTCATCTCAACCAGTTTCCGTGAGAACACTGCGAAGCGAACTGCATGCGGTGGACATTTGGAGCCTGGTAGCCTGGAACCTCCCAAGAGGCCACTGCTCGCAGCAACACGTAAGCTGTTCGTCTGCGCTGGGCCAAACAACGCAGAAACTCGGCAGTACTTAACTAGAGGCGTGTCTTGTGGTCCGACGAGTGGCGATTTTGCCTCTTTTTCGAATGATACTCGGTGCACCGATTGGACCAGTAAGAAGTTAAAACTTGCAGTATATGGATGGTATAGCTCGGGCCGGAGGTGATGTTTTTCGTACCCTGACTTGGGCACCACTCATCCAAGTTACCGTGAACACGAACTGTGATGTTTACTTCAGCGTTCTCAGTGATAAATTCTTACTTTTTCTTCTACATTTTCGTGATTTGTTTCTTGTGTAACAACCCCCTTCTCCCCCTCCCCCTCCCGCCCCACCCTAGCGCATACGTTTCTGTTTTGATCAACCCTCAGGCATCCTACCGCAACTCGGTTTGCCGTTAGATGGGGCATTTTCTCGGATGGCGAAGGAAGTCTGCCAAACCATTCCGGCGTTTGTCTAAAGCAATTTAGGGAAACAACCGTAAACCTAAATCAAGATGCCCTGACGTGGATTTGAACCTCCGTCATCCCAAACGAGAGTCCAGCACCATCTCGCTCGTATCTCGGTCACAGATGCATTTTGGTCACCACAAACAACTCCACAGTATTGAACCGTTACAAGAACCCTAACATATGATTTCATGTTGCCAACAGGATGCCGTGACGGCTAATGCAAAGAACCAGAAATGAAACGAATAAATAAAGGATAACAATAAATCCTGATATAAAGGCATTTATTAGTTATTCTTGAGGCATCAAAATATGTGTCAGCATCAGGAATCTAAACTAATTTCCTGCCTTTCGTGAGAATTCGTCTAATGTCCTGGACAGTCCGAGCATGCCTCCAGGACCTACTGAATTTTCGCTCGGTGGATTCCTTCTAACTTCAGAATTCGTGCACAGAGGTTCTATGGACACGGAATAGCACCGCTGCGCAGATTAAACACGGTCGCTGAAATGAGCAACGAGCTTCGCGGAATTGAAACACACACACACACACACACACACACACACACACACACACACACACACACGCACGCACGCACACACACACACACACACACACACACACACACACACACTGAACAGTCGTTAAACTGTATGAAGGACGACTGGTAAATAAATACGAACGTTACTTAAAAGTTTATAAACTTAGCAAGTGTTTTTACAGTGGGGAAGCTGAGAATACATATATACAATGTATATGATGTCACTTAAGAAGATTAAAGGCAAGGTCAGGCTCTTCGTCAAACTGCCTTTGGCTGCCAAAACCTTTATCACATCTGCACCAGTTCGTCATCGTTATGCGGCAGCTCTACCTTATTTGCCCGAATCCAAGCATTGACGTTCCACGCTGAGGAATATACTGCTAAACTTTAAGAGTTCAAATATTTTACTTATTGATGGCATGCTAAAGTAGTATTCTTGACGTGATGCATTATATCTGTTGTATTTATTTCAGATTCTGATGATGGCTTATCCGATACGCAGGATAGTTAATCCAGTTACAGTGTTGTTTAACGCTTGTGTAAGTGCATGCTATCACCGATAACGTGATTCAGCAAATTGCAGAAACCAATTCCTCTTTTAATTTGTGCTCCAAATTTGACAGCCGGCCGCGGTGGTCTCGCGGTTCTAGGCGCGCAGTCCGGAACCGTGCGACTGCTACGGTCGCAGGTTCGAATCCTGCCTCGGGCATGGATGTGTGTGATGTCCTTAGGTTAGTTAGGTTTAAGTAGTTCTAAGTTCTAGGGGACTGATGACCACAGCAGTTGAGTCCCATAGTGCTCAGAGCCATTTGAACCATCCAAATTTGACCTCATGCTACTTATTTCTCTTCCTAAGTTTGGAAAAGAAAGTTGTCACTTAGAGCACCAATCGTGCAGACAATTTTAATCTCAGATTCGTTACTAACGTTCCATTCTTCCTGACTGTGTGAATGACCTCTCGTTATATATTTTTGATCACCAAACTCGAAACCGCACTCCTTAACAGAGCAGTACTGATGAGATCTTGATGGCATTTTAAAAAACGTTTTTGAAACAAGACAACCGTCTCGTAGACTTTTAAACTAAGACCACGCTCCGAGAGAAGGAACGCAGTTATTACGGTGCTTAATTTGACGCCAGTAATCACGACGAATTAATAGAGTAAGAATGGGCAGTAAGTAGGTCCAGGAAATAAAACTGAGCACACTGCAAAAGAATTTCAAAACGGTAAACCTTTTTCCCGTTTCTTCGTGTCGTCTAACACCCTTGTAAATAGAACTGCATAATGCCACTAGTAAAATAAAGAAATATGTGTAGGAAAGCGCTGTTCGCTATAAAGACGTTCAGTGACTGAGAACTCGCTTGCAGCACCTTTGTAATTTTTATTGGCGACGATGATAACTTTTATTTGAAAGCTGTTGATTGCACACTCGCTGATCATTTTTTTATGTGGTCCACCTTGCAACGTACATCAAGAGAACCGCCTCTCACTTCTGTAGCAACGGATTGGCCTGGATCCAGCGAGATTGCTTTACGTGGCACGAGTGCTCTTAAGACGAGCACTTGAGAGTGCATGTTATCATGAAAGAGGGCCAGACGCCCATTGATTTCGCAGCGGTAAGGCGCACTCGTCCTGGTGCTCTGCTTCTGGTGACGGTTCAAGGTTTTGACCGTGCAGCCTTCATAACCACAATTACTGCGCCGGGAAACATCAAAACATATAACGAAATATCAGACACTAAGGTGATCTGAAGATACTGTTAATAGAAGACGTACTGTCCTGCCAAGTATTGGATCCGATTTACAAATTTCAGCTTTCGGTTCTCCGAAAATTTTTGAATAAGTAACAAGAAAAAGATGTTGAACGTTTGTATTGGCCAGGTATTGAAAGGGTGGTTCGGATATTGCAGCACACGTTTATTATGAATGACAAAAGCTTCGTCAGAGATGTTACTTGATGTTACGATAGTTTTCCCACAGTATCTGATCTCAGTTTATCTGGACAGCCTTTGTAATGTCGAACTGATCACTAGATGTCACGAGAGGAAACCCGCCAGTATAATACGCTTCAGACGTTCTACAGCTGGCGCAAACATCGGCTGTTGATGAAGTGATTGTGTAGTGGAAACGCGAAGGAATCACCAGAGATAAACAAAGACCAGGCGGGCTTAATGTGGTGACGGACAGGGACCGTCGAGCACTGCGGAGGGAGGTTATGAAAACAGCATGACTTCCACGGAAGTAATCACTCGTGAGTTCGAAAGTGCTACCAGAAGTCCAACTAACACACTGATTAGGGGTAGCGAGTTAAACAGGGTGGGGTGCAATGGTCGAGCAGCTCCTCAGCATTCACACATTTCTGATGTAAATGACGCTTGAGGTGGTGTAAAATGTGATGCCACTAGACAATGGATAACTGGAAACGAATGATCCGGAGTGATGAATCACGCTACACCCTGTGGTAATACGATGGAGGAGTTTGGGTTTGGCGAATGCCCAAAGAACTTTGCCTTGCATCATATGCACTGTCAACGGTGCAGTAGAGAGGAGCCATCCAAAACCACTACATTCTGTGATTTCGACTCTTGGGAAGAATGGGGTGCCATCCTCTACAGACATTGTCCTCTCACTGAAAGTGTCCCCAGCAGAGTCGTGAAGACGATTGGTGTCCAGATACTTTTCATCAGATAGTGTGTATATAACCTGTAGACCCTTGTAATTAAGAGTCGCTCTCTAATGTATTAAAGTGACCTGACAGGTTGGTAGAAAAATACATAGTTACCATAAATCGAATAAATTTGCCATTGTATATTACTTAACTCGCCCGCTTACGCAAGGACGCTAACCCCTGCTACTCTCTAAGCCATGTGGCTCTTTGCTAAGACAGTGGACTCGCATTTGTGAGGACGGCGATTAAAAGCCCCGTACAGCTATCCAGATTTATGTTTTCGGATCTTTCCTTAAATCATTTGAGACAAAGGCTGGCATGGTTCCTTCCGGAAAGGCGGCTACTTTCGTTCCCCACCCCTCCCCATTCCTAGCTCATGCTCCTTCCCCTCTCCGTCGGTATATTAAACCCTAATCCTCCTCCTTTCTTCCATATTAATAGTTGGTTCTACCAGGCTGTGGCCGGTATCGATCTTGAAGATGGGAAATATTTTCATCTGTATTTCGACGATAACGGGAGAAGTGGTGCTTGGAGCACTATACAAAGCATCATTGTCGTGGGTTGAATCTTAAACTTAAGGACATCACACACATCCATGCCCGAGGCAGCATTCGAACCTGCGACCGTAGCGGTCGCTCGGTTCCATACTGTAACGCCTAGAACCGCACAGCCACTCCGACCGGCTCTGCACTTTCAGTCGATAACTGTAATGAATAGTCTGCCCCTGGTAGCTGAGTGGTCAGCGCAACGGAATGTAATCCCCAACAGCCCGGGTTCGATTCCCCGCTGAGTCGGAGATTTTCTCCGCTCAAGGACTGGGTGTTGTGTCGTCCTTATCATTTCATCCCCATCGACACGCAAGTCGCCGAAGTGGGGTCAACTCGAAGCCTTGCACCAGGCGAACGGTCTACCCGACGGGAGGCCCTAGCTAGCCACACGGCGTTTACATTTACTGTATAAATATAAATTTATATTCATCTTTACATCTCTCCTTCGTAGTGTGACTTTTTAGCTGGAGAAAAATCCTATAAAACGTAAAAGCTGTTCACATAAATGGGATTCGAATTAAACACTAGACGTTCAAATCTGGATTATCATTTCTCATTTTTTGCTTAGTTATTACTCGTGGTGGATGACCAGTTTTTCCAGTGTTTCTTCTAAATCGTTCTTGAAGAGTGCCAGTATTTCCTTTCCTCTCATTGCGCGACTGCGCTATTACACCGTCTCTAATGACCTGACCGTTGACTCCACGTGAAATCCCATCCTTCCATCCTGTTGGAAAGAAGCGTACTATCTCGTCGGTAGCATTACTGGGAAACGGGAAGTCAGCTTGTAGCATAGAGCTGCAGCAAGCACTGCTTTAAGTTTTTATGTAACGCTTCGTTGCGAGCAGGAGTTAGTTGATATGTTGATAACGGGATCGCGGAAGCCGATGCGTTGGCGGATGGAAAGATAACCGATGATGAGCGAGGTATTCATGACTCAGCCGGCACCGCGAGTGGTTTCATTCAGCGAGCTGCCGGCTGTCGCGACAGAGGAGAGATGTACTCTCCGCTCTGCCACACTTTTTATTTTAGGAATGAGGCTGTTTCTTGTGGCGGCTGCAATCTTCCGCCCGACGCCTCTAATAGCCTCTTGATCTTTGTCCCCCATCTAAACTTTTTGCTTAATCGCGACGTACCAGCAATCACGCGAGTGGGTCGGTTGCGATTGGATCTTGTGCGGACCCGTTACATTTGCCAGACACAGCTTCCGCGCAGTTTGTTCTTATAACGCCTTCGTCACAGTTTCTCAGCGATGAGAACCGTAGACCCGAAGACGTTAACGTGAGGTTAAACTAATTTAGCGGCCTGGATACACGTAAGTCCAATTTCCACACCATTCCCTTAAATCATTTCACACATGCAAATGTCTTTTTGAGCCCTATAATTTATTAAATTATTGAACCTTAGCTTTCAAAATATATTTAACAGTGAAGGTAATCTTTATAACAGATTATTTCTATCCGCCCCCCCCCCCCTCCCCCCCCCCCCACCCCCACCCCATCTCTCTCTCGTGTTCATAGAAGCTCTAAACGGCGAAATGGCTTTTTGTTCGATGTTTATAGAGACATAAACGTATCTGGACACATGTTATTCCATTCCTTGTCATTTTCAAGTGGTATTCATAGAATTGTTTGTTTTTTTTGTACCATTACTGTAGATCATTAAGTTTCGGGGCATTGTTATGTTTCCAGCGAATGCACACTCAACTGTCTTATTGCTTAAACATTCGTGCGCATTTTATTTTTCTACAGTTGATACAGTAGTTTTAGTCTTCACTGTGTCTACAAATATTATGCATGCCTTGGTAATATTTTTTCCGGTAGCACCGTTGTTTATTGCAGTTTCTTGCACATGCCAAAAAGAAATACATGTCTACTTAAATGGCAAGACTTAACCGATTATATTGAAAACTAGGTTTTCAGCTAAAAGATGTCAGCATAGTAGGACTACCTACTTCCACACATGAAGCCGGCTTGTTTTAATCCACAGAACTACTAGCCACTCATTTATCTGTTTCATTCGCGTATGGAACGAGGGTCTCTGTATGGGCCCTACATTCGTTTATTGTAGTCACGTGGTGCTCGACTCCTTTCTTGCGATATGCAGTCGAGGCTGCGGAATTGCTGCCGCTCGCGAATGCGAGTGAGAACAGTGTTGCCTTTCTTTCAGTGATCCTCATTTCAGTTCGCATGTTCCCCTTTCTGTCGACTACGCTCATCCGTTACAATCGAAACACTGTGTCTCTGAATGTATACGTCGACTTGATAAGGGCTCTAAACATTGAAGCAGTACTGTGCTGTACATCACACTAAAGTCTAATATGCAATTTCAAATCCACCTTTACTCCGAGTCTACATTTTACCACTGACCTTAATATTCGTTGCACTTGGCATCCCTCGTATAGGGAAAAATGAATTTAAACAGCTGCAGATTTCAATAGGATGCATTAAACCTTCAGTATTGATTACACAACCATCCGATAAATCGTCTGAGAACTGTAGTTGTCCTTTGACATTTTGTTGTGGCCTATCCTTGTCTTTCTGTTCAATTTTCCATTATCAGTTTCCGGATCTTATCAACCAAATTTTCTGGAGCTGGTAAGTCGTTCGGTCATATGTTTGTTACAAGTCAAGGGTGTGGTACTGTGTCGAGGTCTAGTGGGAAATCTGAGAAGACGAAATCTTCAACTTCTTGAATAATGAAGGCTTCTATTAGTTTTGTATGATTGCTATAATTACGCATTGCATCTAGAGTACATAGTGTCAGCAAGGGCGACAACTGAGAAGTCTTAAATGGTGGCGGCAAAACGGGAAAGGAAGGAAAGTCTTCACAACAGCTTGTATGATAAAACAAGATTTTGTTCAGCTGCGTTCGGGTGCTCAACTGCAATTGTATCTGGACATTTTTGACGCTCTGTATGCCATTGTAAATATACCACGTTGAGTCGGCGTGCGTCGGCTGATTTACAATTTGGCAAGACTGTGAGGATCATTTGTCTTGTGGAATTTACGAGCTCATTTGAGGCCCGGTGGTGGTCTGTCGGCAATCGACTCGCTGTTTTCTTCCAGTCACGCGCAGCTACTCGGTGCGAGGAGCATCCTAATGGGCGCCACACGCGCGACAAATTTATTGCCCCCTTGCACCACCAGCGGCGCAGGCGTCACCCGCCGGATGACGACGCCTCAGCCCAGTTCGCTCTCTGCTTCTCGGTTGCTAGGGAGGAGACCCGAGTGCCGGGAAGGCTACCGTCATCTCCCTCTTATACCTGTCTCCACGTCATCTCCTGGTGATTGTCGTCTTTCTTCATAGGCCACCAAGAGCTGTGTGCACTACGCATCTTAACGTTCCGTTCAAGACCATAGTCAATACACATCTTATCTAATTTCGTTTTTGCTCTCCGCAGCATCTAGGTGATACCTTTGCTACATTTATTGGTTCGAGGGGCGTTTTATAAGTAATGCCACAGTTTTTTTCTAGGCCAGTTTAGGTTGAAGAAAAGCGGACTTTGTGGTCGGATGTCGTGGAATATTCCGGTTTCAGCCCCCTGTACTATCTTGAAGTTCCGATAGGTGGCGGCGCTGTATGTAGCCTTCAAAATGACGTCTGTAACGGAGGTGCAATTGAAGCAGAGAGCTGTCATTAAGTTTCTTTTGGCGGAAAAACAGAGCATCGCAGATATTCATAGGCGCTTGTAGAACATCTCCGGAGACCCGTCGGGCAACAAAAGCACGGTGAGTCGTTGGGCGTTGGGCGAGGCGTCCGTCGTCATCGCAACAAGGTCGCGCAAAACTGTCCTATCTGCCGCGTGTCGGCGGACCGCACACAGCTGTGACCCTTGCATTGTTGGACCGCATTGACATTCTCAATCGAGGTGATCGACGGACCACAAAGAAACATCTCTCTGCTCAACAACGCTTATCTGTTGGTAGTGCTGACACTCTCGTCCACCATTTGGGGTACTCATATGTGTTTGGCCACTGGGTTCCTCGCCGCTATACAGAAGACCATAAACAGCTTCCATCTGTTGGACCCAGCGAAGGATACAATCCGCGGGAAGCAGTATGTGAATGTTCGAAAGCTATTGATATACCAAGACGTTGGTTCCGACTTCGACTAGTAAGAGTGGTATTATGCGAACATACAGGTCCTCTCAGTAAAGTGGCGTAAGGCCGTCTTATCGAACGGAGATTAAGTTGAAAAATAGACTTTTGTGCCCAAAGGTGGGAAATAATATGGTGTATTGGAATCGTAAATAAAACCAACCTAAAACTTCCTGGCAGTTTAAAGCTGTGTGCCGGACCAAGGCACGAACTCGGGACCTTTGCCTTTCGCGGGCAAGTACTCTGCCAACTGCTGGCCGTGGGGCCGAGCGGTTCTAGGCGCTTCAGTCTGGAACCGCGCTGCTGCTATGGTCGCAGGTTCGAATCCTGCCTCGGGCATGGGTGTGTGTGATGTCCTTAAGTTAGTTAGGTTTAAGTAGTTCTAAGTTCTAGGGGGCTGATGACCCCAGATGTTATGTCCCATAGTGCTTATAGCCATTTGGGCCATTTTGCTCTACCAACTGAGCTACCCATGCACGACTCACGCCCCGATCTCACAGCTCTAATCCTTTCTTCCAGGAGTGCTAGTTCTCAAGTTTCGCAGGAGAGCTTCTGTGAAGTTTGGAAGTAGGAGACGAGGTACTGGCGGAAATTGAGCTGTGAGGATGGGGTGTGAGTCGTGCTTGGGTAGCTCAGTTGCTAGAGCACTTGCCTGAGAAAGGCAAAGGTCCCGAGTTCGAGTCTCGGTCCAGCACACAGGTTTAGTCTGCCAGGAAGTTTCACATCAGTGCACACTCCACTGCAGAGTGAAAATTTCGATTTGGAAAAAAAACCAACCCATGTTCAGAAAAAAATGTGTTGCTTTACGTATTTAATACCCCTCGTATTTATCAACCGGTGTGTTTCCTACAGCCGGCCGCGGTGGTCTAGCGGTTCTAGGCGCGCAGTCCGGAACCGCGCGACTGCTACGCTCACAGGTTCGAATCCTGCCTCGGGCATGGATGTGTGTGATGTCCTTAGGTTAGTTAGGTTTCAGTAGTTCTAAGTTCTAGGGGACTGATGACCACAGATGTTAAGTCCCATAGTGCTCAGAGCCATTTGAACCATTTTTTTGTTCCCGACACGCTGCAGGATCCTAAACATAACTTGATGCACATGCCGTATCAGTGACTATCTTTATAATGGCTTGCACAACGAAGGAAATACCTTTGATGCTTTATTTGGCCTCATACTGTCTCGGAAAGTATCCTCGGTCTCCGATTGACACATTGAAGTGAAATTCATAAACACTGCTGTGTCCTCTGAGGCTGGAATCAATTTTAAACAAATGAGCATACTCTGCTGAAAACACACACGAAATTGTTGGTAATATAAACGTGTACCGTCCAAAAATCTGAAAAGAAGAGAATCATAGTTTTTGAGATGTTGTGTTACTTGTGGACGCTGAATATTACATGAATTGATAAGAATACATGTCTGATTCCATAGAGTGGTCAATGTAGATGACTACCTTGCGGTGGATGCGAGTTCGTTTCCCCGATATTCCCAAGGATTTTTCCTTGATGGTAGGAGTAGAGGGGTCACACAGCCTTGTGATGCCCATAGAGGAACAGCTTGAATGAAAAGAAGTGGCTCCAAGGTCTGCAAGGTCGGCAAAATGGCCGGGAGTGCGGTGTTCTGATCACATGCCCATCCATATAGCACCGAGTGACGCCTCAGTGCAGAGGATGACGCAGCGGTCGGTTCGACATCCCAGGGCCTGGTCGAGGAGCTCGATTATAGAACCTGAGAAATATGCGAACTCTTTACAGACGATAGCGTCTGGCTCTCCGTTTGTCGTAAGTGTTTCCGGGAATTGGACACTTACGAGGGTAGTCATAAAGGTAATTGTTAACACAAAAAATAATCAAGCTGCCACCATCATATTTGGCATTAATCCTTCTCTGTCTTTTCTCTCCTCAGTGTGACGCATTTCCCCCAACAATGGATGTGTTGGCGGAGGCTTTGGTTGTTGAAATGTGCATTTTAGCTGTTCGGGAGACGTTCGTCCTCTAAAATCACCCTGTCGTCAACCCTGGAAATGTCTAACACGCAATGGTTTCTTTATTCGAGGAAAGCCACGTCAGGTGAATTCGTGGGACGAGGAAATATTTTGTAGCCCAAAGAAGCAGCTTGTGTAACTGTGTCCTGTCCTCACTGAGCTGGGACGTTTGTCGTGGAGCAAAAACAGTCTATTGGGACAGCTTCTCGTTATGCATCATCTTGACAGTCACCCGTTACCTAGTCAGAAGCTTCTTCTTTCCCAGTGACGGTAGTGTCTTCGCCTCTGAATCCACTGGTTTCCACTGCTTGCTTTAGTCCTTCGTATCGCGGCCACAGTGACACCAGCACTCGTCCGTGGCGATCAGGCGGATCGGTAAGTCATCTGCATGGGCTTGACACAGTTGCAATGTTTCTGTTGCTGTCCGGGTTGGCGTAGGATTTCTGAATGGGCACGTGCAGTCGCGGAAATGTGCGGGGCCGGCCGGAGTGGCCGAGCGGTTCTAGGCGCTACAGTCTGGAACTGCGCGACCGCTACTGTCGCAGGTTCGAATCCTGCCTCGGTCATGGATGTGTGTGATGTCCGTAGGTTAGTTAGGTTTAAGTTCTAGGGGACTGATGACCTCAAAAGTTAAGTCCCACAGTGCTCAGACCCATTCTGGAATTCCGCGCAAGATGCTGAAAAGTGATCCAAGGCTGATATTTACTTTTTACACTATAGCTTCGATTGTGATTTGTTCGTCTTCTGATTTCAGGGTCTTCTCTTGCAGAGGGAGACTGTCTGCCGTAGTGACCGCCGTCATTCACACTTATTTCGCCCAGTGGAAGCGCAATCGCCACCTAAACACTTTGTCATATGATGGATTATCGTCGCACGTTTTCACCAACTCAGCGTGGACTGTTGCGACGCTGTTCCCCTTCAAAGACAGACAACGAATTACTGCACGAAACTCTAGTTTATCAGTGGGATACGCCATTATTGCCAGTACATTTAGAAGGTACAGCAAGTCTACTATTTGGATTGCCTACAGTAGGCTTGCCCGTCCTCTTCTGGCGTTTTGCTGCACAGTATGGAATCCGTACGTAATAGGATTGACGGAGGACATCAAAGATTTCTGAGGACGGCAGCCCGTTTTATTTTATCGCGAAATAGGGGAGAGAGTGTAACGGGATATTATACGCGAGTCGGGTTGCCAGTCATTACAATAAAGGCCTGTTTCACTGGGGCGAGATCTTTTCACGAAACTTCAAACACCAACTTTTTCCTCCAAATGCGAAAATACTAACGCCCACCTACATAGCGAGAAACGCCCATCGTAATAAAATTAAAGAAACCAGAGATCGCGCGGAAAAATTTACATGTTCGTTTTTCCCACATGCTATTCCAGGCTGGAAGGGTAGAGAAATAGTTGGAAAGTGGTTCGATGAACCCTGTGCCAAACACTTAAGAGTGAATGAAGGAATAGTCTTTTAGATGTGGATGAACGAACCATTTGGGCTCACCGCACAATTGCAGAAGCGATCGTTCTCGAACCGTCCGGTCCTAGGGCAACGTCCTGGGAGCCAGCACAGCGTGTGACCGGAAGTGGTGACCTGCAGATATCAGGGGTCGACCCCGCCTCGTAGCCCATGCCCTTGGCGCCTGTGCAGCGCGCTTTCTGCACCAAAGATCGCACTTCCGCTTTGTTTGCTCGCGCAGCAGTTTGCTCGTTCCCCGCGCTTTCCAGCTCCGATATAACGACCACTTCCGGTGTAAATATAAAGGCTTTGTAGTGCGAGAGTGGCTGCTCCAAATTTTCTGCATCGACTGTACAAACTCCGCACCAAAAGCTGAGGAAATTTATTTTATACAGATTTTTCTTCCTTTAACTCCAGCCAATGATGACAGATTGTGGTCAGACTATCGATTTCGGTCCGTATGACCATCTTCAGATCAGTGCGAAAAAGGAAGACGAAAGACAACTGCTGGACATAACGCGTCTCGTTAACAAGCAATTCTTGGCGCTGTAATAATTACAGAATGACCTGTGTAATGAGTCATATCCTCAAGTGATTCCTTAAAGTACTCCATTTGGGAATGTACCGTAAAGGTCAGGAGAGTATTGAATTTAGGAGTGGTATCGGGACTCTGGAGACGTTACTCAGTCTTCAGGTATTGATTCAGTGATTTCGTGATGCTTACGTCGATGTATATGCTTATTTCGTTGATTATGAAAACAGCTTTTAACACTGTTAAGTATGACAAAGTGCTGCATATCGTATGTGAACTGGGGCAGGACACTTGTAACATCTGAGTGATAGAAAATCTGCACTGGAACCAAGATGCTGGTTTACGTGTCGGCCGTTAGCTGTGGGAAGTAGTATCGATTAAGAAAGGTATTCACCAGGGCTACATTCTCTCCCCACTACTATTCAACATTTATTCTGAAAAGATTTTCCGATGTGCTCTTAATGGTTAGTATCAATGAGCGGTGGTTAATGGCGATGTCCGATATGGTGATATCTTACTTGCAGCCAGGCTGGAAGATCTGCAAAAACTGTTAAACTGGGGTTACGTTTAAACGTTAAGAATACAAGATAGATGGTCGGCAGCAGCTACCGAGATGAAATTCAGGGGACCCCTGCAGTGGGTAACGGTAAGGTCGAAACGCTAAGTATCTGGATTGCAAATCAACGATAACTGGGACTGTTCTCAAGAAATTCGTTACGAAATTGAACAAGCTAGACGTTTTTTCCCAAAAAGTTAATGACTAGGCACGACGTAAGTATTACGATTCGCAGTCGACTTCATCGATTCTTCATGTTGAGCATCCTTCTCTATGGAGATGAATCATGGACACATAAGGCGGTATTCGGTAAGAAACTGGAGGCATTTGAAGTGCAAGCGTATCAAAGTATTTTGAGCATACCATGGACAGATTTTAACTTGTTGCTGTTGTTCTAACCACTTGATAGCCGTCACCAGGCAGTGAAAGTCTTCCGCACTGGTTGGCCCGTAGCAGCTCGGCCGCTGACTCTGAGACTTGTCTTCGTAGTCACAGTTGAAGTTTCAGAAGCAGCAGTGATGGAAGGGCGGGAGAAACCGCCTAAATGACTAGTTCAGCAGCAGCAGAACTATTACATGGCACGTGCGCAAATTTGATTCATCCGAGTTGATCTTATTATCTACACGAGGTTCTATTTGCTTTGTAGAACTTTATTTAGTCCACTACTGGCTTTTTCCTTTCTGTTAACCCGTTAAAAAAAAATAAAAATAAAAAAAGAATGCTGTACAGGAGCGTAGTCCAGATGATGAAATTTGCAGTGTTGTGGATGCCCAATGATACAGTGAAAAATATTTCTCGCAATATCATTGGGCACGTAAAATTTTAAGTCCAGCAGAATGGTATTTTTTTTCCAGAATGAGATTTTCACTCTACAGCGGAGTGTGCGCTGATATGAAACTTCCTGGCAGATTAAAACTGTGTGCCCGGCCGAGACTCGAACTCGGGACCTTTGCCTTTCGCGGGCAAGTGCTCTACCATCTGAGCTGCCGAAGCACGACTCAAGCCCGGTACTCACAGCTTTACTTCTGCCAGTATCCGTCTCCTACCTTCCAAACTTCAAAGAAGCTCTCCTGCGAACCTTGCAGAACTAGCACTCCTGAAAGAAAGGATATTGCAGAGACATGGCTTAGCCACAGCCTGGGGGATGTTTCCAGAATGAGATTTTCACTCTGCAGCGGAGTGTGCGCTGATATGAAACTTCCTGGCAGATTAAAACTGTGTTCCCGACCGAGACTCGAACTCGGGACCTTTGCCTTTCGCGGGCAAGTGCTCTACCATCTGAGCTACCGAAGCACGACTCACGCCCGGTACTCACAGCTTTTGGTATTTTTTTATCGTGTGGACCTTTCTTCTCGACTGCATACGTTTTTTTTTTTCAGAACCACTTGAAAATCGCTTAATACAAACGCGGAAGTCAGTAGTGGACAAAAAAGATCAATAGAATAGATAGAGCGATCTCATATTAATTAAACAAAACAGATGCGGAACACAGGGACAAAAGAATAAAGCGAGGTTTCGTTCCGTCGGTATTCGGATAATCAGTACTTTACTTTAGAAGTGTTTCATTGCCTCCTGATCACTGATCCTGTACGGGAGTTAATTCGCCTCCTCATGTGTGGCAGATGCCCCGCGGACTCTTGTTAGTCGCGCGGCCGTGTTCCCGCTGCACCGCTCGGCTGTGCTAGGCCTCAGCTGTCGACCATTAACCAGCCTGCTACTGCAGACACAACAGCGCCGCACCTGCCGCTGTTCGTTACGTGGCATTTGTTTACGGCGCACGTCACCGCCTTTTGCGTAATTGCTGTCGCCCGGTCCAGACAAATGTGCGGGCTCGCCGCCAATACACAGCGCGGCAGCAAGGTCATTGCCTCCTCACTGTCCGTGCCGCAAACGCTAACTTATAGACTGTACGTTCACTGGGAGCGAAAATGGTGGTTACCCACGGGACCACTTATGTAAATAGTGCGTGCTACGAAATACACTTCCTCGATTCCAGGGTAGGTTTTAGGTCGTGCAGGGCCATTAGTAATCTTGAACTGTTGGGATCACTTTCAGAGATCAAATGTGCGAATGGCATATTTGATTGGCAGTACCCATTCGGGGAGTCCAACGCCTTCATGCCTTGCGCGTCGATGATGATGATGAAAATGAAAATGATAATGATTATCATGATCATGAAATGATGATAGAGGACAATACAGACCCCGTTCCAAGTGGAGAGCATCTTCGACCCGCCCGGGAATGGAACCCGGGGACCCGTGATTGAGATTCAGCACCGCCAACCGCAAGACCACCTGTTAACAGTTCCACGCTGAGGTGACAAAAGTCAGAGGATACCTCCTATTGTCGTGTCGGCCCTCCTTTAGCCACGTATGGTGCAGCAAATTGGCGTGGCCCATTAACGCCAAATTTCGCCTCACCGTCCTAACGGATACGTTCATGGTACGTCTCATATTGACTCCTGCGTTTATTTCACACAGTGTTGCTTGTCTGTTAGCACTGACACTACGCAAACGCCGCTGCCCTATGTCGTTAAGTGAAGGCCCTCGGCCAATGCATTGTACGTGGTGAGAGGTAATGCCAGAAATTTGTCGCACCATGCGTGATGGGAATATATAAATCAGTATCCTCGTACATCCTCTGTGCATCGGCCATCACCATTTTTTTTCTGTTCAAACAGGAAAACTGATCTACTATTGTTAATGCCTCATTTCGTAATCTAATTCCCTCAGCATTACCTAATTTAATTCAACCACATTTCATTACCCTTTTACTATTGTTGATAGCCATCTTAGCCCGCATCTCGTGGTCGTGCGGTAGCGTTCTCGCTTCCCACGCCCGGGTTCCCGGATTCGATTCCCGGCGGGGTCAGGGATTTTTCTCTGCCTCGTGATGGCTGGGTGTTGTGTGATGTCCTTAGGTTAGTTAGGTTTAAGTAGTTCTATGTTCTAGGGGACTGATGACCTAAGATGTTAAGTCCCATAGTGCTCAGAGCCATTTGCACCATTTTTTTGATAGCCATCTTATACACTCTGTACAAGATATTGTCTACTCCATTCGACTCCTCATACAAATCATTACAATCTCGTTGACAAACCTCAGAGTTGTACTTCTTTTCCATGAAATTTAATTACTTTTACAAATTTCTTTTGGTTTCCTTTATTGCTTGCTCGATTCAATAACATCTAAGATAGGCACCCTTTCTCATACACTCCTCATACGCTCGTTCGTTTTTATGTTATTCCCTTCTTATAACAGGAGACTTATTTCTGTACTACTAGTAGATAACGTTTCACTTCATTTGTTTTATCTCCGACACCTTCAGACTTTCGAACTCGCCTGTCAAAATCTTTGTCTAAATCTCCAAGTACAATAATTGTAGGTCTGCCTATCTTTAACAGTCTTCTCACGCTTGCCGTAGGTCAGGACTGCTTTGCGTGTTTCTACATTTTATCAGAACCAAAACTGATGTTCTCCGACATCGGCTTCTACCGGTTTTTATATTCGTCTGTGTATAATTTGTGGCAGTGTTTTGCAAGAATTACTTATTACACGATAGTAAACTATGTCCAATAATTTTTGAACGTATTATTTTACTCCCAACTGAAATGTGGAGGTAATGTCCGACGAAGAGACTTTAACTTAATTAACAGAAGTAGGAGAGACAGTTAAGAACTTAATTAATTTAGGCTCTAAGAAACCCTGTGCACTTTTATTTTTGAACCGTTATTTAACGAACGTAGCAAACGTTATTGAAGACACTAAATCTGTTCGTTCCAGTCGACTTTAATTAGCTCCGTTCACATAGAAAGGATACGTCGCTGTTCGGACAAATACTTAGTTAAATGTCGCCCCTCGTTTTGCGCCCCTTCCCAACAAGAGAGTCGTTACCCGTCGAGGAGACAACGCAGTTACCTGTCAAGACCGTCAGATCGTGGAGACACGTGCTGTCTGGATTCGATCCCACGGTCGTTTCCAAGAATTTCTGACGGTCTGCCTGAGTGTGTTACTCGCACCGACTAAAATCTGGTGAATTTGATATGCGCCGTATATAATCAGGGGAAATATGAGGGAGCATATCCACTTTAGAACACGAAGTCGCAGGTTGATTTCAGTCCATATATCCACCTGTAGGTTTAACCATTTGTCAAGCTATTTAACTCTTTCGATACCATTGGGACATGGGTGTCCCACGATAGGTTATCAGAGTACCAGTGAGAATTTGCTCTATGATATTGCCATGATACCGCTGTTAAAGGGAAGCCTGCTAATGTTTTGCTGTATTCTTGTAAGTACAGATTGCCTCTGTAGATTGTGCTATCTTACAGTTTCATTGTTTATGCTCTGCTCCATATTGTCGCATCGAATTAGTTCGCGCCTACATGTAGGCAACCCAATAAACAGATTTGCAAAGTGGGTTGCTGTCGTGCCTTCCCAGACAGTTCGTGTCAGTGAATTGAACGCGCGTATTGACGTTTGCTGGTTTACGAACGGTACCTGTGTCCGCTTCCGTAGCGTAGCGCTAGCGTTATCGCCTACCACGCAGGGGACCCGGGTTCCATTCCCGGCAGGGGACTAGATGTTGTGTGTCCATCATCATTGACTCATCATCATTGACTACCCGAGCACGCCTCCCCTCTCTATTTGCCGCACACAACCAAAGTAGCGTTCCCTAGCCTCTCTTTGCTCGTCGCATCACGCGAAGTCCCGCACGAGGACGGACGAAGATTGCTCTACCCTGAGTGATCTTATTAGCCATCACGGCGCATGTATATTTGTATGATCTTTGGGAAAGGCCCGAAAGAATACACGCCACTCATACAGAGACGTTTCGTAAGTGTTCTTCTTTTCAGAAAAAAATATACAGACAGTTTGCATCGACCCATAGTGTCAAATTGATAACTATACACGAAGCCCATTAGTAATGCGCAAATAATCATAAAAAGGTTTTTAGTTTTCTGTTTATAACTCCGAAAAAACGAGAAATTGTGGTTGCAGGTCCACTGACAGCGCATAACACATAGCTCGGAACCCGTGGCATCCGCTACGTATGATGTATGTGTAAATAGCCTCTGTCTATTTCACGATTTCCACCGCGTTTGTAAATAAAGTTTTTCTTTAGATCAATTTACTTTCGTACTTGTACTGAACTTGTATGTAGTAACTGAATATTTTGTTGAAAACTGATGTAGCTAGACAAGTTTAGAAATGAATTCAATTGGAAAAGAACTTAGTTATTTATGTAAGGCTTACTCATACAAGTTAGAATTACAATTGCAGTGGGAAACGCGGTTGAAGGCAATACCTTATGTGATGCTCGCTTAAGCAAAGCTCAAATGGTAATGTAACATTTAATGTTGGACATATATATCTCAGTTATGAAAGTTTAGGATAATGCGTTTTTACGTAGTTGAACCGAAGAAAATGTGAGCTTGGCGATCAGGGCAGCAGTGTGGCGTATAATGAGTCGGTGAAAAAAGATGAAGTGATTCAGGGAAAATATGAAATAGGACACTACGACTGTTTACATTCTGTGTTGTCTCCATAATCTGCGGTGGAGTAAAGCAGTAAGGAAGAAAGGCCGTATGGGCGTACTGCACCTCGAGTAGTTCAAAATGCAAATTTATCCTTATCCTTCCAGGTACAGTGCACACGTTACTTATTCGAAATGTTGTTGACGTTTTCTAAAAGAGAGAGGACGACGACAGACAGACAGACAGACAGAGAGAGAGAGAGAGAGAGAGAGAGAGAGAGAGAGTAGCAAAATTGCAGCAACTTTGTACTGGGTTGTGTATGAAAAGAAATTACGTTCGAGATGTTAGTACTGTCACAGTTTTGATCTGCACATTAAACGGTTTGCCTACACACGATTGGTAGTAGCATGAGGCGCTGCGAAGATGGCGGTGACATCCATATGATGTAATAAACTGGCTGCCGATATAAAATCGTCAGTAGGTATGACATCCTACCTTTTTAAAATTGATTGAAGACACTTGATTTCGGAGGCCTACAGCTAACTTTTTAAAGTCAGCTTTCTGCCCCCCCTTATCTCACCTCACTGTATTTAGGTCATCAACTTCTTAACAATTGCCGAGTCAACAAGCCACTACTGCTTTGGTTATCACGTACCATCATATTTCAACGTCTCCAGTTCGTCATTTTTGACAGCTGTTTCTGCTTCATTGGTGTACTCCCCTTGACCTTTTTTCACTCAGATTAGGCCATTTGTTTGCACACGATCGAACTTTCAGGATTTCTGGGAACACAGTCAGTGACGGCATAAAAATTCCATTAAAATCAGCACTGTAGTTATGGAAGAAGTGGCTATAATAGGGATTCAGGAAGGCGCTACCTCAGGGTGTGTCCACGATCCCGCTCCAAACCGCTCTTCTACGTCATCACACTCAGTTCTTGTCTATTTTATTTATTTATTTTGTTTCTTGCATTGAATTTCAGCTCTCTCATTCTCGCGCTCGTAATTATCAAGCAGCAGAAAACCGTAACTATAATCCGATTGTAAATGATCGTCAACTACATTTGATCGTGTGTTCACAGCCACACGTACAGCGACGTGAAAAAAATCCTGGAATACCTCCTAATATCGCGACAGACTTCTTTTCTCCCGCATAATGGAGCAACTCGACGTGGCAAGGACTCAACAAGTCGTTTGAAGTCCCCTGCAGAAATATTGAGCCGTTGTGCGCCTATAGCCGTCCATAATTGCGAAAGTGTTACCAGTGGTGGATTTTGTTGGCGAACTAGTCAGTTCGGCGACATTTTATGTTCCATAAATGTTGGGTAGCTTTCATTTCGGGCGATGGTGGATGGTCAAATCATTCGCTCGAACTGTCCAGAATGTTTTTCAAACCAGCCACGAACAACTGTGGCTCAGTGACAGGGCGCATTTACATCCATAAAAATCCAGTCGTTGTTTAGGAGCATGTAGTCCATGAATGGCGACAAATGGTCTTCAAGTAGCCGAATGTACCCGTTTCCAGTTACTAATCACTTCAGTTGGACCAGAGGACCTACTCCATTCAATGTAAACACAGCTCACACCATTATGGAGCCACCAACAGCTTGCAAAGTGCCTTGTTGAAAACTTCGGGCGCTGATATCCCCGGCGTTGAATGCCCGTAAGTTCCAACAACTTGGGTCCATGGCTTCGTGGTGTTTGCGGCACACTCGAACCGTACGATAAGCTCCTACCAACTAAAATCGAGACTCATACGACCAGGCCACGGTTTTCCTGTCGTCTAGGATCTAACCATTACGGACACGAGCCCAGGAGACTCGCTCCAGGCGATGCCTCGGGTATGGAAGTGTGTGATGTCCTTAGGTTAGTTAGGTTTAAGTAGTTATACGTTCTAGGGGACTGATGACCTCAGATGTTAAGTCTCATAGTGCTCAGAGCCATTTTATATCGTAACTAATATGAGTACAGATTTGGTTAAAATCGTTGCAGGGGCTTACGATGAGCTTTCTAGCCGCGACTTTGCCCATATACACACATGTCTAATATATTTAACACGTTTTTGTGCACACTTTTCACCTGTATCTCTAGTGAATTAGGTCATGCAGTTTCATGTTCACCCAGCCTAATGTTTATGACGTCCTGTCTCCTGAACCATGTTCTGTACAGTGATATAATTTTGCAGGTACGTCCTGTGGTAAATGAGTCCACTGTCTGCGAAATGTACTATGCATTGCTGCACCATCTGTAAAAGCTTAAGAATTCCATCTGTGTGTGCGCACTTGGGTGACTGCTTGTTTGTCCCGTGGGCTTACTACTGTGTGCCGGCTTATCATTCCTCCTACAACACTTTTCAAAACCATCAATTCAAGATTAATTACTTCCACAGCCACCCCCTCCCCCCACTTGTAATTTTATTCTGCCGCTCACCAACGTTTTTCTTTACATCTTACTAGCTTTATTACGAGGAGCGTTCATTTCTTTCTAACACCAGGCTGGTTTTATTCAGGATTCCAATGCACCATATTATTACCCCCTGTTTTGGCTACAAAATCCTATTTTTCAACATAATCTTCGTTAAATGCGACGGCCTTACCCCACCTCACTTGAAGAGCTTGTTATGCCCGCGTGTTACCACTCTAATGGTCAGCGTTGGAGCCAACGTCCTGCTGCATCAATAACCTCATCCACGTACTGCTTTCCGCAGAGTGCATCCTTTATTGGGCCAAACAGATGGGGCATGCTGTTCTTCAGTATCCTGAGGGTAGCACAATACTCTTCAGAATTCATCGTTGCACCATGACGGAGGCCTAAAAGACCGGCTGAGGGTGCTGTTGTTTCCAATTAGAAATGATGAACCCATGTTTCATCGCCTGTGACAATGCTCTACAAAAAATTGTCACGATCAGCACCGTAACGCCCAAGCAATTCCGTGTAGATGGTTCTTCGTTTCTCTTTATAGTCTTATGTTAGGCGACGAGGAACGGAGCACCCCAAATGTGGGCGAGTGTGTCACCACTTCCAACAGAGACGTTCAGTTGAGCAGCGAGGTGTTACATTGTGATCCGTCGATCATTTCGAAAGAGAGTGTCCGCACGTTCCAGCATGCAGGAATCACACCTATGTGCGGCCGGCCGGCACTCGGTACATTGTATAGGTTTGCACGACCTGATTACGATGATGGCGGACGCCACGCCCAACGACTCGCCGTACTTTTGTGCCCTGCCAGGTCTACGTAGTAATTGTGCAAGCACCTATGAATATCTGCCATGCTCTGATCCCCTGTAAAAAAAGAAAAGAAAAAAAAAAGAAAGAAAGAAAAAGAAACCTCAGAGACAGCTCTGGTCTTGGGACGCACCTCCGTTACAGACGCCACTTTGGAGATTACGTATAGCGCTGCCAGGTATCGGGATTTAATTAAATTATAGGTGCTAAAGCGGGAATATTCCTTCATGTCCCATAGAAAATTGCGCATTTTTTTTCAACGGAAATTGGTCAGAAATAAATGAGCCGCATTACTTACTGAACGCTCCTCGTGTTTGATACAGGAAATTCTGGCACCAGGCCGCACGAGCAACGCCTCTGGCAGTTGGTTTCGGCAGCGGTCCGCAGAGGACACGTGTGGAAGTCGGCAGCTGGGGAGCGGTGGACGCCCGCGTATCGGCGCGTCGCACTCAACCAGCTGGGAGCCAAGTCACGGCCCTGTCGATGACCAGAATGTAGAATCTGGCCCGAGCTGGCGGTTGCTCCACAACGCTGAGTGCATAGAGATGATTTGTCGAGTAATCCAGAAGGCATCAGTAATTTTATGGCGCAATTAAAACTTTGTTTTGATAATGATCTGTAGGTAATTCGTAGTTGCAACAGAATATTGGAAATATTGATCAAACATGTACGTCTACCAACATACCCTGAAAATAGCCATAAAATGTACGACAAAGGGTACTTTGCATACGGAGCGCGGGAAGAACACTTAAGTTCCCGAATGAAACATCCTAGCAGATTAAAACTGTGTGCCGGGCCGAGACTCGAACTAGCGTCCTTCGCCTTTCACGGGCATGTGGTTACCAATTCAGCTACCCAAGCACGACTCGCGACCCGTCCTCACAGCTTTACTTCCGCCAGTACATCATTCCCTACCTTCCAAACTTAACGTGACGCCATTGAAACTGCGACATTAGCCGTGATCGAATCGGACATTGAAGTAAATGGAGCAGCAACAAGTGAAAAGTTGTCTCGTTCCGGGACTCGAACCCGGATTTACCACTTTACGCGCGGGATCGCTTTGGCTATCTGAGCACGCTTCCCATCCAACCCAAATTCCCAAATGGTCGCACACTACATACGTAACGCTTCCTGTCCATTACCCTGGTTGGTTCCCGGAAGAGGTCGGACGAAGAGTGCATCCGCACTGACTGATCATTAATTGCTGTCAAGGCGCATATACTTACTTGAGTGGTGTCTATTCTTTCGGATATGTTATGGAAACAGATGTAAATCGGATGGCGCTAAGTCGGGACTGTATGGGGGATGATCGATGACTGTGAACTCAATGCGTCGGATTGTTGCAGATGTCGCAGCACTCGTGTGGCGCCTCGCATTGTCATGCTGAAGGAGAGGCTGCTCCATGTGTGGACAAACTCTTGGAATTCAGAACTCGGTTACAGCATGCTGTTTCTCACACACTAACAGATTTAGGCTAGACGCCGCGGTCTGAGGCGCCTTATCATGGTGCGCGCGGCTCCCCGTCGGAGGTTCGAGTCCTCCCTCGGGCAGGGGTGTGTGTGCTGTCCTTAGAGTAAGTAAGTTTAAGTTAGATTAAGTAGTCTCTAAATCTACGTACCGATGACCTCAGCAGTTTGGTCCCAAATTTAGGCAAGACAACGCAATGTTACACGCTACGATCTGGAGCCCTGTAGCGGCAGAGGGCTGCAAATTTGTAAACACGAAGAATAAATATGTACACTACTGACCATTAAAATTGCTACACCAAAAAGAAATGCAGATGATAAACGGGTATTCATTGTACAAATATATTATATTAGAACTGACATGTGATTACATTTTCACGCAATTTGGGTGCATAGATCCTGAGAAATCAATACCCAGAACAACCACCTCTGGTCGTAATAACGGCCTTCATACGCCTGGGCATTGAGTCAAACAGAGCTTGGATGGCGTGTACAGATACAGCTACCCATGCAGCTTCAACACGATACCACAGTTCATTAACAGTAGTGACTGGCGTATTGTGACGAGCCAATTGCTCGGCCACCATTGACCAGACGTTTTCAGTTGGTGAGAGATCTGGAGAATGTGCTGGCCAGGACAGCAGTCAAACATTTTCTGTATCCAGAAAGGCCCGAACAGGACCTGCAACATGCGGTCGTGCATTATCTTGCTGAAATGTAGGGTTTCGCAGGGATCGAATGAAGGGTAGAGCCACGGGTCGTAACACCTCTGAAATGTAACGTCCACTGTTCAAAGTGCCTTCAATGCGAGCAACAGGTGACCAATGACACCCCGTACCATCACGCCGGGTGATTTGCCAGTATGGCGATGACGAATTCACGCTTCCAATGTGTGTTCATCGCGATGTCGCCAAACACGGATGCGACCATCATGATGCTGTAAACAGAACCTGGATTCATCCGAAAAAATGGCGTTTTGCCATTCGTGCGCCGAGATTTGTCGTTGAGTACACCATCGCAGGCGCTCCTGTCTGTGGTGTAGCGTCAAGGGTAACCGCAGCCATGGTCTCCTAGCTGATAGTACATGCTGGTGCAAACGTCGTCGAATCGTTCGTGCAGATGGTTGTTGTCTTGCAAACGTCCCTATCTGTTGACTCAGGGATCGAGACGTGGGTGCACGATCCGTTACAGCCATGCGGATAAGATGCCTGTCATCTCTACTGCTAGTGATACGAGGCCGTTGGGATCCAGCACGGCGTTCCTTATTACCCTCCTGAATCCATCTATTCTATATTCTGCTAACAGCCATTGGATCTCGACCAATGCGAGCAGCAATGTCGCGAAACGATCAACCGCAATCGCGATAGGCTACAATCCGACCTTTATCAAAGTCGGAAACGTGATGGTACGCATTTCGTCTCCTTACACGAGGCATCACAACAACGTTTCACCAGGCAACGCCGGTCAACTGCTATTTGTGTATGAGAAATCGGTTAGAACCTTTCCTCGTGTCAGCACTTTGTAGGTGTCGCCACCGGTGCCAACCTTGTGTGAATGCTCTAAAAATCTGATCATTTGCATATCACAGCATCTTCTTCCTGTCGGTTAAATGTGGCGTCTGTAGCACGTCATCTTCGTGGTGTAGTAATATTAATGGCCAGTAGTGTAGAATGTTGATAACGCTAGTTTTATTTAAAAAACTTTATAAGATCTTTCACAAAAGTTCGGAGATACTACATATTGCAGCTCGTTTTCCTGAATCCACCAGGAGATCCGATTTTCGGCGTTTGCGGGCACATTTCACCTAAACACTTCACTCTCGCTGCGCGAGATGGAAACTGTTTGCGTATTGTGTGTGTTTACTGTTCCTAATGTTGCCAACCGGCACTGTTTGTTTTCGGTCGTCTTTTGATTGCCTTGTGAAGACAGAATGGCTTTTGATATTCATTTGTTTGTGTGTTTGTGTGTGTGTGTGTGTGTGTGTGTGTGTGTGTGTGTGTGTGTGTGTGTGTGTGAGAGTGAGAGAGAGAGAGAGAGAGAGAGAGAGAGAGAGAGAGAGAGAGAGAGAGAGAGAGAGATTGATAGGGGATGCTGTGGCAAAAGGAGGAAAAAGTGGAGCGAATCGCAATTTTAACGAACTGACAGTGGTGAGAACATTGAATAGGTTATTTTAATGTGGTTACGCCCTACATCTCGGGTTGTTATTGTTTCTGAGGATGACATGATCACAGAGTTGTTACTTATATTCAACTGTTTATTTATTTATGTCTTGTTGATTGGAAGGGCACTTTTCAAGTGAGAGTTTTCTTGTAATGTTAAGAGCTTTCTGTGGTCATTGTTCATTGCAATAAATTTTATATCTTTTCCATGTTAGATGGTTTAGGCCCATGCTTTGTTAGGTGTTCAGCGAAGGTTGAACGGCTGTTGTCACACTTCCTCCTTGCTATGTGTTCTTTGTCTGTAATTTTAAAATTTCTGCCTTTCCGCTGGTGTGATGTGCATTTCTAAAACCTCCGTTAACGCAGTGAAAAGAGTCATACTACCATTTGTTACTGTATCATAACAGTATATAATTCGTAGTTTTATCATTTGACAATAACATTTTTATATTTCGCCTTACATGATGTTGTGAATACTTTTATGAACTTGATTGTGGCCAGGCACCTGAAACTTGTTGTGTAAATAAAAGTATTTTACGAGCAGCTCAAGGCGGTAATTTAACATTTTTCAAATATACATGGTAATGAAACTTCGTGGCACATTGAAATTGTGTGCCGGACCGAGACTAGAACTCGGGACCTTTGTTGAGCTACCTAAGCACGACTCACGACCCGTCCTCACAGCTTCTATTCTGCCAGTACCTCGTATGCTACCTTCCAAACTTCACAGAAGCTCTTCTGCGAATATTGCAGAAGTACCACTCCTGAAAGAAAGGATATTGCGGAGACATGGCTTAGCCACAACCTGGGGGATGTTTCCAGAATGAGATTTTCACTGTGCAACGGAGTGTGCGCTGATATGAAACTTCGTGGCAGATTAAATTTGTGTGCCGGACCGAGACTCGAACTCGGGACCTTTTCCTTTCGCGGGCAAGTTCTCTACTACCTGAGCTATCCAAGCACGACTCACGACCCGTCCTCACAGCTACAATTCTGCCAGTACTTACCTTAATCTTCCACGAAGTTTCATATCAGCGCACACCTCGCTGCAGAGTGAAAATCTCATTCTGAATACATGGTAATATTAGTGAAACCGATAAATTGCAGTGGCAGATTCCGGACTAGAAATGGAGGAAAAAAGGTCCTATGAACATGTGGTCGGAAACGGATGGTGTGCGTGCAACAACAAATAGTTTCGGAACACAGTACTGAGCTGCATCGCATCCGCATCTCAACAGATGTCAAAAGTGGCCTCTATGGGATTGCCGGTGATAGGGAGAGTAGCGGTTGTCATGAAGGATACACATCATCGTAATTTGGCTTATCCCTTATTGGCGGGCCACTTGGCTGGAGCTAGTACTACGGCTCGTTTCAACATCCGGTAAAACACGGTCCTCCAAATCTGGTGTACGCACAGTACGCCGATTCGCTGCACGTTCGTCTGGCCGGTCTGTGTGGCCGTGCGGTTCTAGGTGCTTCAGTCTGGAACCGCGTGACCCGCTACGGTCGCACGTTCGAATCCTGCCTCGGGCATGGATGTGTGTGATGTCCTTAGGTTGGTTAGGTTTAAGTAGTTCTAAGCTCTAGGGGACTGATGACCTCAGATGTTAAGTCCCATAGTGCTCACAGCCATTTGAACGTTCGTCTGTGTGAAAGAACCCAGGATCACACAAACGCCCAAAAAGGGCTTGAAGTGTCGTGTGACGTGGTTGGTGTTCTGTGGGGGTACTTGTTACGGCATAGCTGTGCTGCCTGTCGACAGTTTCCGTCTGCTTGGCCGTAAACAAACACCATCTCGGCTTGTTCCCGACGTGAATGCCGGACCATTCTGCTGCTTATAGTACGCTGCGTCAATCACACAACCTACAACACACAAGGAAACACACGGCACGTGGTCTGAGGAACTGTCATTCGTCAGCGCCATTTACTGTGGCATGTCGAGGCACGTGTCCGTGGGACATTTTCTCCTTAATTTCCAGTCAGGAATCAGCCCCTGCAATTTGTCGGTTTTTTTAATGTTCAGGCTTTGTAAGAGCCGTGGGGTACCAGCTGCTGAAAAATGTTGTTATATAAATTGCTTTTGGTTATGAGCTGCATTGTGTCTTCTAATTATTTTTCATAGTTTTCACTGCTGATAGTTATAACGTCATATGGCGGAAAGGACAGGTGCAAGTCTACATCTACATCTACATCCATACTCCGCAAGCCACCTGATGGTGTGTGGCGTAGGGAACCTTGAGTACCTCTATCGGTTCTCTCTTCTATTCCAGTCTCGTATTGTTCGTGGAAAGAAGGATTGTCGGTATGTCTCTGTGTGGGCTCTAATGTCTCTGATTTTATCCTCACGGTCTCTTCGCGAGATATACGTAGGAGGGAGCAATATACTGTTTGACTCCTCGGTGGCGGTACGTTCTCGAAACTTCAACAAACGGGCGAACAAGCGTACTGTAACCTACTTCCTTTGTTTTCGGATTGCATTTCCTTAGGATTCTTCCAATGAATCTCAGTTGGCATCTGCTTTACCGACGATCAACTTTATATGATCATTCCATTTTAAATCACTCCTAATGCGTACTCCCAGATAATTTATGGAATTAACTACTCCCAGTTGCTGACCTGCTATATTGTAGCTAAATGATAAGGGATCTTTATTTCTATGTATTCGAAGCACATTACTTACACTTGTCTACATTGAGATTCAATTGCCATTCCCTGCACCATGCGTCAATTCGCTGCAGATCCTCCTGCATTTCAGTACAATTTTCCATTGTTACAACCTCTCGATATACTACAGCATCATCCGCAAAAAGCCTCAGTGAACTTCCGATGTAATCCACAAGGCAATTTATGTACAATGTGAATAGCAACGGTCCTACGACACTTCCCTGCGGCACACCTGAAATCACTGTTACTTCGGAAGACTTCTCTCCATTGAGAATGACATGCAGCGTTCTGTTATCTAGGAACTCTTCAATCCAATCACACAATTGGTCTGATAGTCCATATGGTCTTACTTTGTTCATTAAACGACTGTGGGGAACTGTATCGAACGCCTTGCGGAAGTCAAGAAACACGGCATCTACCAGGGAACCCGAGTCTATGGGCCTCTGAGCGCGAGCTGGGTTTCACACGATCGTCTTTTTCGAAACCCATGCTGATTTCTACAGAGCAGATTTCTAGTCTCCAGAAAAAGTGGGCAAATGTCTACAAGGTACAATACATATGTAGAATTGTGGACAGTTGGGAATGTGAGTCTCACAGGAAGCGTGCATGGGATAAGCCCCTGCAGTCGCGCTGTTCATCTGTGTCCTCGATGGCTCAGATGGATAGAGCGTCTGCCATGTAAGCAGGAGATCCCGGGTTCGAGTCCCGGTGCACACATTTTCAGCTGTCCACATCGAGGTGTATCAGCAACACCTGTCGGCAGCTGAGGTTTTCAGTTAGTCATCATTCATTCCAGGGAAAAGGAAAAGCTGCATGGTCGTCAACAGTAACTGTTCTTTCGAAAACAAGTTACTGTCTTAGTATATAAAGTCACTATACTCGAACATAATACGCGTTCCAAAATTCTACAACTGATCGACGTTAAAGATATAGGTCTATAGTTCTGCACATCTGTTCGACGTCCCTTCTTGAAAACGGGGATGACCTGTGCCCTTTTCCAATCCTTTGGAACGCTACGCTCTTCTAGAGACCTCAGGACACCACTGCAAGAAGGGGGGCAGGTTCTTTCGCGTACTCTGTGTAAAATCGAACTGATATTCCATCAGGTCCAGCGGCCTTTCCTCTTTTGAGTGATTTTAATTGTTTTTCTATCCCTCGGTTTCTCTGTCTTTCAGTTGGACGACACTTCGGCGACTTGCGTATGGCTAACCAAACGGGACTTGGTATTTCCAGGCGGTCACCTGTCCTAGTAGTAACCGGGCCCGAAGTTGCTTAACTTCGGCAATCGAGCGAGAACCGGTGTATCCAACGTAACAATGATCTGTGAGACTTGAACTGTTAAATGTACTGAAACGTTGAAATTACGGGAGTAACTGAACGTCTTAAACCGGAATTTTATACTCGGCCGGTTTCGTAGCATTGCCAGCGACGACAAGCGTTGTGGGTGACGCTTCAGAGATGCGGTAGTCGGCAGGACACGCAACAAGGGCGCATTCCGCGAGCGCCGCTCCGTGCTGTGTGGGCGCCAGCGTACACTGGCGCGGCGCCCAGCTTCGGAAGCCTTTGACTCGGCGCCGACCGCTCGAGTCTGCGAGGGGCCCGTCCTTAATTACGGCTAGTTGGCGGCACCGCGCAGGCAGTCACCTGTCAACAGCTCGTGTTCACGCAGAGGCGCGAGTGGTTCAAATGGCTCTGAGCACTGTGGGACTCAACTTCTGAGGTCATTAGTCCCCTAGAACGTAGAACTACTTAAACCTAACTAACCTAAGGACATCACACACGTCCATGCCCGAGGCAGGATTCGAACCTGCGACCGTAGCGGTCTCGCGGTCCCAGGCTGCAGCGAGAGGCGCCAAGCTAGGAAGAACACGCGCAAGGCTGGCGCAGTTATAACTAACCCGCCTCCCCTCTGAATGCGAACTTCTGAAATAGAGTAAACAGCCACAACAGTGGGCAGTTTTATGCAGTAATCGATTGTCAGCATGTCAGTTTATTTCATCAGTGAAGTTGCACGTGTCTCTTTGCGAACTGCGAAATTACTCTTTCGATAGAAGAAAGAATTGAAATTGTAGAAGCAAGTGTGAAAACGGGTTCGATTAAGGAAACTCGCGAAATTTTCGGTGTCAAGTATTCGGATAGAGACTACCAGCATAAATTTGAAAACTGAATAAATCACGGAATAATGTAGATAGAGAGGTACAAATTGACTGACACACATACTTGGAATGGCATGGGGTTTTATTAGAACAAAAAAATACGAAAGTTCAAAAAATGTCCGACAGATGGCGCTTCATCTGATCAGAATAGCAATAATTAGCATAACAAAGTAAGGCAAAGCAAAGATGATGATCTTTACAGGAAATGTTCAATATGTCCACCATCATTCCTCAACAATAGCTGCAGTCGAGGAATAAAGTTGTCAACAGCACTGTAAGGCATGTCCGGAGTTATGGTGAGGCATTGGTGCCGGATGTTGTCTTTCAGCATCCCTAGAGGTGTCGGTCGATCACGATACACTTGCGACTTCAGGTAACCCCAAAGCCAATAATGGCACAGACTGAGGTCTGGGCACCTGGGAGGCCAAGCATGACGAAAGTGGTGGCTGAGCACACGATCATCACCAAACGACGCGCGCATGAGATCCTACACGCACCATCTGTTGGACATTTTGTGAACTTTGTTTTTTTGGGGTGGTTCTAATAAAACCCCATTTCATTCCAAGCATGTGTGTCAATTTTTACCTCTCCATCTACATTATTCCGTGGTTTATTAAGTTTTCAAATTTATACTGACTTTTTGACTCCCTGTATATAAAAACTGGCGCACCTACGGATCTGTGCAAAATATAAAACGGCAACGAATGCCTTCAGTTCGCACACCAGAAGTTACTGTAGACGTTCGTCGAAGAATTATTCAGAGCAGAAAGAAGTCTGCACGTAAATGGACGAGTTGCCAGCGGTTAATGAAAAGTCTTCACTTGAAGCCATATCTTGTGACAGTTACGAGAGGATGGCGAACAGAAACGTGTGGATTACTGCTCGTGGCTTTTGTATAACATCATCGATGGTTTTTGTGCCGCAGTTGCGAGGGATGACAGTCAGAAACTTGTATATTACTGCACGTGGCTTCTGTATAACATCAGCGATGGTTTGTTAGACCCTTTCCATTACATCGTGAGTAATGAAGCGTGTCTTTCCATTCATTTGAATTCACGGAACGCAAGGTACTGGGCAACGGAGAACCCTAACATTGTGTGTCAGCAAACACTCCACGGAGAAAAAAATCGGCATGTGGTGCGGTGTGACAGGAACGCGCATCGTAGGACCTATATTTTTTGACACCACTCTCAACATGGCTGCGTATGTGAAAATTTTTGATGCATGTTGTGCCCAACTCGCTGAATACGAAAGACAATACTGCTTCTTCCAGCGCCGGCCGATGTGGCCGAGCGGTTCTAAGCGCTAAAGTCTGGAACCACGCGACCGCTGCTGTCGCAGGTTCGAATCCTGCCCCGGACATGGATATGTGTGTGATGTCCTTAGGTTAGACGTCCTTAGGTTAGTTGCCATCATAAGTCGTGCCAACGGTGGAATACGTAGAAGGTAGTGCTACGGTATAGGAGTGGTTAAGTTGTGGCCGCTTACTATGCTTACGAAAACGTTGACTCCTCCAGGATAGGAATAATTTCTCAGTATTGTGTACTGCACACAGTAGGGAAACAGTGGGAAGACGGTGATTGTTTGTGTCAGCATAACAATGCACCCTGTCGAAAGCAGCATCTGTGAGGCAATGGCTTGTGGACAACAGCGTTCTTGGAACGAACTGGCCTGCCCAGGATCCCGATCTGTTCCCAATGGAACACTTCTGGAAGGAATTAGAACGTTGACTTCTCTCCAGACCGTAGCGTTTCTCTGGTTGTGCCATTCCTCCACAGAAATTCTGGCACCTCATTGGAAAGGTTCCCAGCAGAGTTGAATGTTGGCGAAGGGTGGACACAACCTCGTAATAATGTCTGCTGGTAGGTGTCCGGATACTTTTGATCAGATAGTGTATTTGCCACCATTAGGCTTCACCGTCTCTCTCTCTCTCTCTCTCTCTCTCTCTCTCTCTCTCTCTCTCTCTCTCTCTCTCTCTCTCCCTCCCTCTCCCCTCTCCCTCTCCTGTAGCAATCAACACACAAAAGTGTTTTGTAGTCGCACCCATGGCAGCCACTTGTACCGGAGAGACACCTCCAAGTTTCCGCCAGACACGGCTGCGATGCAGCTGAGTACTACACGATGTGTTGTGAGGGCCTGGAACGGTGGCCAACCTCTGGGCGCGTCCCAGGAGGCGGATCGTAGTCGAGGCATCACTCCAAAGAGCCCGCCAGTTGGCGTATTTTCCGCACGCTGAAGTATGAGCTGCACATGTACACTATAGCCGTTGCCACTCCTAGGTCACTCCTCCCTGTTTCTGCAACGTCCTCCATCGCAGTCCAGCGAAGCAGTCGTTCTCATATACACTGATGGAAAAAAGCAACAACAAAAAATAATTAATCTAGAGTAACGAAGTTTGGAGAATACATTTGTCTAGGGTAACCTGTTTAAGTGGCAAGATCACAAGTTTATGTGGGCACGAGATAGCCATTGCAGATGAGAAATGCTGGTAGACCAATAACCGGCGTAACCCTAGAATATTGAATGCAAGGATGCAAACATGTGTGTATTGTGGTATGCAAGTGTCAGATGCAGTTTGTGGGGTGGAGTTCCATGCCTGTCACACTTGTTGGGTCAATACAGGAACGATTAATGCTGTTTGTGAATGACGCTTGAGTTGTCGTCCGATGATGTCCCACAAGTTCTCGACTGGAGACAGATCTGGTGATCGAACAGGCCAAGGCAAATTTCGACACTCTGTAGAGCATGTCGGATTACAACAGCGGCATATCGGCTTATCCAGATGGGAAATACCCCCTGGAATGCTGTTCATGGCCATGGTTTGGGGCCAGTGGAAAGCACGCTAGAGGAGGTCTGCCTAGGAGCTGTCATTAAAGTCGCCGATTTGTGACTGCTCGGCGTGCCACTGTGGTGCTAGCTGCTGCTCAAATTACTGCAGCAGATGCAGTCGGATACGCCAGACCCATACGCCGAACACGAATGGTTCAGATGTCTCTGAGCACTCTGGGACGTAACTTCTGAGGTCATCAGTCCCCTATAACTTAGATCTACTTAAACCTAATTAACCTAAGGACATCACATATATCCATACCCGAGGCAGGATTAGAACCTGCGACAGTAGCGGTCACGCGGTTCCATCTGTAGTGACTAGAACCGCTCGGCCACCCCGGCCGGCAACACGAATGGTCTTCGCATCCCAGTAGTGCAATGTGACCGTCTGGAGCCCATGACCTTGGGACCGTACATTCTCGTGACCAGCGCTGCCAGAAATGCTGTACAGTGATTACATTCCTGCCAAGTCTTTCGGTAAAATAGCTGAAGAAACATCCAGCTGCTCGTAGCCCTATTACATGACCTCGTTCAAACTCAAGTGAGGTGCTGATAACGGCGTGTTTGTCGCCTTAAAGGCATTCTTGACTAACACCAACTCATCACGTCCAATCTCAAAGGTAACAAACGCTCACGAGCGTTACACCTTGTATTTAAATCAAACCAGATTTGCATACTCATAGTAATGTTACTAGCGCCATTCTTATGCGACTGGCGCGAAATTTGAATAGACATCATCTTTCAGATGTAGAATCATACCTACTAATTTTCCTTTGTGACGCAAATCTCCTTAGCGTTCCATTTTTATTCCGTCAGTGTACATTTTCCTCAACTTCCAAACAGTATTTATGATGGCAAGGCTGCGTCCATTCCTTGGCTTATTCATTTCCAACCAAGTTAGTGTTGCACTTGTAGCGAAGTCTGTGTCGACACATTCTTAAATCGTAACAAGCAAAACGAAACATTTTATTCGAAAGGACCTCCTGTGCGGAACTTATTCGAACGATAGTTCAGTGGCGCTTTGTTCGTTGGCGATGAAATCTTCATCACAGGCATTTGGCTGGCGCGGAGAACAGATTCTCGTTATTAGATTGTACTGCAGTCTTGGGTCCGATCCCAAACCTCTCCGCAGAGTATAATGGAGGGAACAAAAATGATGTCGCAGATGGTGATCCGTCTGTCGGATGGACCACTCGATGCTTCTGCCCCGTAGTAAATACAGCAGCGGTCACCACAATCATCTACACTAACCAGGAAGTCCGTATAACAAAGTCCACGCCCGCACAGGCTTTGTGACGTCACAGAAGTTCCACTGTCACGTCTGCGTTTTTTAGTTTTAATAGAGGAGTTCACAGGATGCGTGTCTTTGATGATATCCGTGTGTTTGGGGAGGATTACTAACACGGGCCCATCGAGGTGATAGAAAGTAAACGAAAGCGATTAAAAAGTAGCCACTTTAAAGGCAGAGAAAAAGAGTGCCAAAATCTGTGCGACTGTCCGGTCGAGTAGTAAGAGCAGTAGCGGATTTTCTTGCTTGCTGCGACAGATCGTGCAGGGGTAAGGTTATTGGTGGTTGTTGGTTATCATGCAAAGCTTGGTACCAGTGCCACTGCCTAGGTTCGTCGTAAAGAGCACCAGTTCGACGGTCTCCTGGGCCAGCTGCAGTGCCAGCGTAACTGTAATGTTCCATGGTTGTCATATGAATGGTCGATTTGTCCTGTGCGGCTGGTCCCGGCGGAGGTTCGAGTCCTCCCTCGGGCATGGGTGTGTGTGTTTGTCATTAGGTTAATTTAGGTTAAGTAGTGTGTAAGCTTAGAGACTGATGACCTTAGCAGTTAAGTCCCATAAGATTTCACACACATTTGAACATTTTTTTTCGATTTGTCGTAAATCGAGCGCACGGTGTGAAGGTTGTGCGGGTTTTGTGTGGAAATTGACTTCCCCGCTATTGTCATCCGCGGATATTTGCACTGCTTGTGTTTCCTTAGTCTGCCGTAGGTGGTTAAGAGCCCCTATTGAAGGGTGTCTTTGGGCAAGGATGCTCCCACCTATGGTTGTGATGCCAGGGAATCTGAAGACAGTACGCTTATTTCCACTTGGCCAGACGGACTGCCGCTCAGGAAAGCCAGCCAAGAATGCAGTGTGAGTCTTCTACATACACATACAGGTACCTACTACGCAGGCCACAGTATGGTGCGTGGCGGAGTGCACCTCGTACAGCGACTAGTCATTCCCTTTCCTGTTCCGCCTGCCGCTGTGGCCGAACGGTTCTAGACGCTTGAGTCCGGAACCGCGCTGCAGCTACGGCCGCAGGTTCGAATCCTGCCTCGGGCATGGATGTGTGTGATGTCCTTAGGTTAGTTAGGTGTAAGTAGTTCTAAGTCTGGGGGACTGATGACCTCTGATGTTAAGTCCCATAGTGCTTAGAGCCATCTGAACCATTTTTTCCTGTTCCCCTCGCAAACAGTGCGAGGTAAACACGACTGTCTATATGCCTCCTTATCTATATGGTCCTTACACGAAACGTATATTGGTGGCAGTGTAATAGTTCTGCAGTCAGTTTCAAATGTCGGTTCTCTAAATTCCTTGGAAAAAAAACATCGTCCTTCCTCCAGGGATTCCATTTGAGTCCTTAAAAAATAAAAGCATCTCCGTAATAGGCCTTCTTGCCTCTTGATCGAACTTAGCGCAACAAATCTAACAGCCCGCTTCTGAATTGCTTCCATACTTCATTTTATTATCTCCGTTGTTATAGACATTTTAATTTTCAGGTAAAGGTAGATAAATAACAATTACAGACAGCGCATTTATGTTCCAGATGAATCTTATTTCTTGCTAATATGAGTTTATTTGACATTTAGTAAACTAATGTATACCAAAATGAATGGAAAAGAGTAAAAGATGTATTGATAAAATAACGAAAAGACAGGTGAAAATACTTTATGTAAATTTTAGATTGCTGTTTTTTCTTGCTTCTTTAGCAGAAGTAACTCAAATACGACATAGCATTGCACTGCAGAAAACATTTCCAGCATTGCGCAAGGTAGAAAGTTATTCTTTCAGTATCTCGATAACATGCATCTGTACGTGATCAGTGACCCGGGGTGCCGGGACGCCTATCGACGCGTATCACGGCTCGTTACGGAAATTTGTCAAAATACGTATAATATATTGCAAGGACGGCAGATAAAGGCCACAACTAAGATATTTCCGCAGAAAAGAAAACGGCCAATATAAAAACATGCCCGCGTTCTGAGGCCTCATTAAACATTATCTCGGTCACACCAGCGTCGAGATGTTTACGAGTGTTCCCCTCTCGGTCAGGCGGCACTAATAATAAAATAAGGCAGCGCGCCTTCTGCTGACCAACACACACACACACACACACACACACACACACACACACGCTTGTCACTCTCTCTTCACAGTCGCCCGGCTGAGGCAGCCTTCACGGCCAGAGGTGCAGGCGACGACTTTTTTTTCTCTCAGAAGAGTTTCACACTAAGTGATCTGTTAGTTATCTTTCACCAGCAGTTCACAGACACTCGCTTACGGAACGTTAAGGCGTCGTGCATGAAAGGCGCACCACTAGGTAGCTACGACGTACACGTTGATCCAAACATGCCAGTAAACAGTGACTCTAGTTTAACCTTTAACTGTTAACATTGGGTCCGACAGATTCCCAGCGCATTTAGTTTAGCTAAATTTATATGAATAAGGTTGGCAACACTGCCTGCTGTCTAGCAATCCTGTCTCACATCTGTTTATTTCCGGTCACCAGTTTTTCATTCTTGTGCTGCTCATTGTTATTAGCGTCTGACAGTTATATAGCGGCTGGGAAGTTCCTAGATCCCCACATTAACACCTAAGTTACGAGAGTAAGTCAGTTATTACCTGCAAAGTAGTTATAAAATTTTATTGTAATCAAATAGGAAACTTACTAGAACATAATTTTTCGACATAGTCTCCTTGCATTTCAACGCACTTGGTCCATCGTTGCACAAGCTTCCTGGTGCTGTCATAAAAGGTTCTCTGTTGAGCTGCGAGCCACGAATGCACCGCTTCTTTCACTGATTCGTCCGAGGCCAAATCGACGGCCCCCTAATGCCTGTTTGAGTGGACCAAACAGGCGACAGTCAGAAGGGGAAAGATCGGGACTATATGGAGGATGATCCAGTACTTCAAATTTGAGTTTCTGGAGCGTTTCAGCAGTGTGGGCAGCAGTATGTGGACGGGCATAGTCGTGCAACAACACAACACCTTTTGACAGCAATCCTCGGTGTTTGCTTCGAATTGCAGGTTTTAGCAGGCAGTAAGCATCCACTGTAGCGTACACTGTTAATTGTTGTGCACCTTTCCCCATAATGCTCCAGTACTGAACCTTGTGCATCCCAAAAAACCGTAAGCATCAGTTTTCTTGCGGACGGTTGGGTTTTGAAATTTTTCTTGCTCGGCGAATTTGGATGTTTCCAGTCCACACTCTGCCGTTTACTCTCCGTCTCGTAATGATGCATCCACGTTTCGTCACCAGTAATGATCCTGTCTAAGAAGTTGTCCCCTTCGTTACCGTAGCGATCCAAATGTTTTTTGCAGATGTCCAAACGCGTTTGTTTATGCAACTGTGTGAGTTGTTTTAGGACCTATCTTGCACAAACTTAATGAAACCTACGTCTGTTGTGGATGATTTCGTAGGCAGAACTGACTATTTTGCTGACGATGTGCCACTTCGTCAATAGATAATCGTCTGTCTAAGAGAATCTTTTCACGTGAATGCTCAATGGTTTCTTCATTTGTAGCGGTAAACGGTCGTCCGGCTCCTTCATCGTGCTTAACACATGTGCCTCCATTTCGGGATTTTTCCATCCTTTCGTAGACACTCCGTTGTCACAAAACACTGTTCTCGTACTGTGCCGAAAGTCTTCGATGAATTTCGCCCCTGATACGCGATGAATTTCGGCCCCTGATACGCCTTCCGACGACAAAAAACGGATCACTGAACGTTGCTCTTCTTTTGTGCAAATAGATAGCGGAGCAGCCATGATTAGCAGCACGGCAGCGACAAGAAAACTAAGCTAGCAGCTTGAAAATTGCAAAGATATGGCAACAAATAAACAAAGCATATACGTCATCAACGTAAAACGACAGTACTACCAAAATAAACAAAAATATTTTTCAATTAATAGCAAGACGTACATGTGGAGTTAACCTGTATATAATAAGTAACATCGTATTTTCTTTATAATGGTATGTTTTCTCACCTCTATTAACTTCGATTTTATGTATTTTTTTCCCCCTAAATACGCCGATGTGGCTGTAGAAATCTATCTGGAATTGTCAGGTAACATAAAAACTGTGCATCGGCGCAAAGTTTGATGTGTACTAAGATACGTGGGACTGTAAAACATATTTAAAAATAAAACAGTTTTAACGATAAATTAATGCACTTCAGAGAGGCTACTCTGTCTTGCTGCCAGAGTTGCAACTTAGGTGAGATTTTGCTGTTATTAACGGTAATTAACGTCATTATTTAACTTTTCATTGTAATTAAGCCTCTAACGATGGGAGTAGCCGAAGCATGGCGTGAATTCATCTAATTACTAAAAAAATAACAAAGCGTTGTAAACAGTATTATTCGTATTATTTCGGAAAACCTGTAATTTGGCCCTAACGATTGAAGCATTTTACTCGGGATAGTTGTTCTGTGAACTGTTTGTTTTCACAGATCCAATTGGGAAGCTACATGATCAAATGACTAACTCTTTCAATATCTGGCATACGACGGGTGCTGTGCATCTTATCAAAGGGTAGCTGCATTAAGTGACTTTTAAAGTCGATCAGCGGTTGACGCCTGGAAGTTATGCTGCAGTCTTTGCGCTGCACCGACACTGTCGGTGGGGAGATCGCTGCCGCATCTGTATGTTCTCTCCATTTTTTTTCTCGCCCACGTTATCCAACATCAGGAACACGCCATTCAGCGGCATTTGTGTCTTTTCTCCGCTCTTTCTCGTCCTTGTTGTCCATCACCAGTCAGACGCCATTCAGCAGAGGAATCTACCGAGACTTCTGCTAATAGAGTCTGAGAGTTGGACAAAAAGTAAGTTCATAAGACACAGAGCGTGGCTTTGTTCTTTGTTGCAGACGCTCATTGCCGCTGCCTTCTGGAAATACTGTTGCTTGCAACTCTTTCGTGTCGATGGCAAACCTTATAACGCTAAGTCCTTGCATTTATGCAAATTTGGGAAATTTTGTTACTGAACGGTAAATATCATTATTGTTTGATCTATTTAGCTGAGTTGAAAATAGCATAACCGTCTTCTGACTTCACAGTTCTGGCTACAGACCGCGTTTCGTGTTTTTATATGTTATTTTATTTGATTATTTTCGGTATCGTGCAAACTAACCAGCTTGACGAAACTGCATTACACTGGGTTGGCAAAAGTCATGGTATAACGATATGGACATGTACAGTTGGCCGTGGTACACAAGGTATAAAAGGGCAGCGCATTGGCGGGGCTGTCATTTGTACTCAGGTGAAAATGTTTAGACGTTATTACGGTCGCACAGCGGGAAACAGACTTTGAATGCGGAATGGTAGTTGGAGCTAGACGCGTGAGACCTTCCATTTCAGAAATCGTTAGGGGGTCAGTATTCTGAATTACACAGTGTCAAGGGCGCGCCGGGAACACCAAATTTCAGGCACTGCGTTTCACAACGGACAACACGATGGCCGGCGGCCTTCACTTAACGACCGAGAGCAGCGGCGTTTGCGTAGAGTTGTCAGTGCTAACAGCAAATAACACTGCGTGAAATAACCACAGAAATCAATATGGGATTTACGGCAAACATCCGTCAGGAAAGTGCGGCGAAATTTGACGTTAACGTGCTGTAGCAGCAGACGACCGACTCGGGTGCCTTCGCTAACAACTCGACATCGCCTGCAGTGCCCCTCCTGGCTTGTGACAGTATCGGCTGGACTCGAAAATCGTGGCCTGGCCAGATGTGTCTCCAAGTCAGCTGGTAAGAGCTGATGGTAGTGTTCTAGTGTGGTGCAGACCCCGCGAAGGTATAGAGCTATTATGCAAGCTGGTGGTGGCGCCATAATGACGTGGGCTGTGTTTACATGGCATGGATTGGGTCTTCTGGTCCAACTGAACCAATCTTTGAATGGAAATGGCTACTTGGAGACCATTTGCAGGCATTCATGGACTTCATGTTCCAAAAAACGATGGAATTCTTATGGATGACAGTGCGCCATGTCACCGAGCCGCAGTTGTTCGCGGTTGGTTTGAAGAACATTCTGGACAGTTGGAGTCAATCATTTGGCCACGTAGATCGCCCGACATGAAGCCCATCGAACATTTGTAGGACATAATCGAGAGGTCAGTTCGTGCACAAAATCCACCACCGGCGACAATTTGGCAATTATGGACGGCTATAAAGGCAGCATGGCTCAATACTTTTCCAGATGACTTCCAACGACTTGTTGAGTCCGTAACTACACCGGGCAGAAGCAGGTCCGACACTATATTAGGAGCTTAATTTTTTCGTAATTACCTAATGAAGTATGTGTAGTTTTTGCAACTTTGTTGTCTTGTTTGCGCAAGATGACGCGTTTATTTTGGCATCTTTTAAAACCAAATTCCATGGCGAGAGCAATGTTCTTAGTTTCCTTGATTGTCTTTCAGTCCACTGCTGCGTGACAAAAGCTGTGTAGTTTTCGCACAGTTGCCATTTCTTTGTATTGTTCACAATATCGCAGAAATTACTGCCTACTAATACATTTATCCGTATCATCAACAGCGTATTTGTTGTGTGCTCTTCGCTTCGGTAAGAAGACTGGTGTGCAGAATTTAAGGATGAAAGTAAATTACGCTTGATGTGTCACTACCAAGTAACATACCTCGATGAAATTTGGACCATACATAGAAAGAACTATTACAGCATGCAACTGAAACAAATACCCAGTGAGACGGACAGAAATGACACTTTTATTCAAAGACAGTAATTACACTGAAATCACCGCAGTTCCTGATGGCCGCCTGGACATTCTAAAAGGTGGGACTTGATTCTCTGCATGGTATGCTGTCACCATGGATAAGTGCTCCCGTGCTGGGTACAAGGTTATTAAGGAGTTCTTGTGGTCCAGTCCTGCACCAGTGCCGTTTAAAACTGTTGGGTGGTCGTTGGTGCATGTGAACATGCAGCAATACGCCTCTCCTATGTGTCACAGGCGCGCTTTATGGGATTTAAGCCGGGGGGGGGGGGGCAGGCAGGCACGTCTATTCGGCAACTGCCCTCTCGTTCCAAGAACTCCTCCACCTGCGCAGTTGTTTGATGCGGGACATGGTTGTTAACAGGATGTATGATCACCACAGACAGCAATGCAAGGCTACAAGGTTGGTAAGGAGTTCAAGTGGTAGGGAGTTCCAGTCATACACCAGCACAATTGACAACTGCTGGATGGTCAGAAGGGGTGTGGACGGGCGAGCTGCCATATTCCTCCCCAACACATCCCACACGTGATGGATGGGATTTAAGTTGGAGGGGGTGGGGGGACGAGCAGGCCAGTCCATTCACCAAATATTCTCCTGTTCCACCTGTGCTGTTTGACGCAGTTGCACATTGTCATCCATAAAAATGAAGTCAGGGGTGGATGCACTCCTGAAAAGACGCACATGGGAAAGGACTACAGTGTCACAATAACACTGACTGGTGAGTTTACCATGTTCAAAGATTTGGAGGTCAGTACGCCCATGCAACATTATGCCTTCCCATACCATAGCACCTGGAGCACCGTAATGATCATGTTCAACAATTTTCCAGGGGCATTATACATTTCCACCATTCGTCATTGGAGGATATGTTTAGGATCTATGCTTGGACACAACCTGCTGTCATCCGAGAAGAACATGCAACCCCACTCCTCATCGTCCAGTCTCTCTGCTCTTGGCATCATCACAAACAGTTCCACCAATGTGCAGACATCAACAGAATGCACCGTACTGGTCTCTGGCCAAAGAGACCACCCACAGTCGCCGTGCCATTGTGGAAGTTGTGATAGTGTACATTGCAGTCCCATTAAATGTGGTTGTGATTACACCCATTGTTTGATGTTGGTCCCTTCTTCCCTGTTTCACAATGTAGCAGTCGTCTGCAAGTGTAATTGACTGTGATTGGCCACCTTCTCTCCTTTGGGTAGCAGTGCCCGTAGTTCGGAACACTCACCGTGCACGTGAAACGGTGCTCTGAGCAAAACCAAACTCCTGGCTTACACCTGTCGCACTTCGTTCTTCTTCCAGTTTCTGAATGATTCTTGGCTGTGTGAAGTCATCCAGATGTTGTCTCCAGGCCACGTTGTAATGATTAACACGACCACAGTGCTCGCTGATTGACAACGCACTATTTTATCGTGTTCCTGCAGCTGGCTCGTGTTGTGGGGCCACCCCTGTTTGGCACTATAGTTGTGCTGATTTCACACCGTGTAATGTCGAACTTTACATGGACTACTGGGAGATGTGGCAGCATGCTGCCACGGACTCATTCGTTGTCACCAAATAGTTAATATGTTATGTTACTGTACCTATCTTGTCCGTAAGTTTTGCTGAGCAGTGTACATAGACACACAATTTGATGAGAAGGTGCTTGTGAGAAATGGTGAAGCCTCCTGGAAATCTAGAAATACGGAATCAACTTGCTACCACTTGTTGATAGCAGCAATCATTGTTTCGTATGAATAAAGATCCAGCTGTGTTGCACGAGAACAATATTTTTGGTTATGTGATAATAGATCATTTTCTTCTAGGTGTTACATAGTGTTCAAACACATTATATGTTCCAAAATATTTTCAACTGATTCTTTGCCTTGACGATAAGCTGTGCTTAGCAGTAATGGATCTGAAGGTGATTTGTATCACAGGTCAAAATTGGTTATGCTAATAAAACATACCAAGTGATATGGATGATGTTTTACTTCATTATAAATACACTTGATCAAGATTCCATGAAATATCACGTCTTCAGTTATGAAATTTCAGATTGGTGTATGTACCATTGTTCAGCTGAAATGTACATGATTAATGATCTTGAAATTACTTGTATTAATAAATAGTAATCTTCAGGCATTTTCATGAATGTGACTCATGGGCATCTCAGAATGGTGTAAATGTGGCTTGCAGTATAACTTCAGGCATTGGGTAGATGTGGATATTTATAAGGAAAATAGTATTGAGTATTGGTCAGTCTGTGGACTTGCATCTCACAGATCACACAGCAGTTATGTGGTGTGTGGTGTTGCAGGTGGAGTCCGTGGACCTGGCACTGCAACTGCTGGATGGCTACGAGCTGCGCGGACACCGCTTGAGTGTGGAGCGTGCCCAGTTCCAGATGAAGGGCGCCTACGACCCCAGCCGCAAGCCCAAGCGTCGCCGTAAGAAGGACAAGGAGAAGATTAAGAAGATGCAGGAGAAGTGAGTATTGTCCCGGAACCACATACTGGCAGATGAAACACTGCCACAGTTCCTGACACCTGGCTTTTTCTCTGTGTTGCAAAAGATTTCCAGTTTGATTACTGAGGCTTTCTAGGTATAATTGTTAGAAGGTTTTAGGGTATCTAAACAGAGTAAAAATAGTGTTATTCTACACAATACTCAGATTACTGACCTAATGGTTTTCACCACACAAGGGTTTTATACTAACAGTGACCTTGGATGTGCTCACTGCCTGTATAACGATTCCGAGTGGCTCGACCATACTCTGCAGTTGTGGCATTAAACTTCTGAGAAATCGTGTGGTTTCATAAAATGAAAGGAACTGTAATTAAAGATGTCACCATTATCTGATGTATAAAATAGTCAACCGGTCACCTATAGTTGGCTGGCGTGTGGCACTTAAAACACACAACAGAAAACAGTATTCACACGTGGTTTTGAGCTCTTCGTCTTTCACTACCAAAAGTACACACATTCACACACTACCACAGCTGCGGCATGACACACCGGCCAGTTATAGGTGAGTAGTTGCCTTTCTTTTATTTTATGTATTATTCCATCCAGGAATTTCCATCATTATCTGCTCTTAGAAGTAAATCGGTATTGTGTGACTTGTAATTTTTTCCTTGGAAATCAATCCTCTGGAGGTGAACAATGCTATGAAACTGTAAGAGTTACTACAGTCAGTAGCTTTATCAATGTGCTTAGATTTTCAGCCATGAGGAGCATTACATGAGTTTCTCCTTCTTGATTTGTATGAAGAGACATTGGTTCACTTTGACCTTAGTGAGGCAGGAATTTTTAGTGTGCATGATTTAGTTACTCTGTTGCCAGTATTTACTTATTCTTCATACAAAATAAAGCAAAATAATGCACAACATTACTAGGCAGTACGTAGTGGGAGTCATTGTTGTGCCTTAAGTTGTTGCGGTTTGTGCCTGGAATTCTGTTGTATAAAAGTAATTTAGTAGATTTGCTAGTTACTGTTCAACACAGGTGGTACAGACCCATGTAAATCAAATCTGCATTACAAATGTACAGCTGAAACAGTACCTTTGATCATCTGCGATATATGCAATCTAAGTTATGGCCTATGCTTTGCAGTTACACTGAATACCTGTTACATAAGTGCAAATATGCAATGAAGGTAGTTGGTGAGCATTTTTTCTGAATATTTATAAGCAAAATGTTTTCCACTGTTTTACAATATCTTGTCACTAATTAACCATTGTTATAACAGCAATGTTAATTGTTATTGATTCTGTTATGTGCTATGTGTAAGATCAGGAGTGTTTATAGGCACTACTTACAACTCTTCAAACAGGTTCTGAAGATAAACTTTCATGCTGTTAGTCTACCATTTGAATTCTACAGCTAAAACAGTTTTACTATACAAATTTCATTTTAAGTTACAGTTTTAGTCTGTGGGTGTAGAAAAGCATTTGCTGCTGTCATATACATATAAGCTTTTACTTTTCTTGTTATTGCGGTAGTTTGAAATAGAATGACTCTCTTTTTCAGCAGCTTCCTGTTCTCAGTTTATAACAGATTTTATATTACAAGTTAAATTTCCTCATTTTTAAATTTGTGCCATTGTTTTATTATCTTCTCTCTTCGAGCCTCCTGCATATTGTGATGCGTAGCATAAAGAAGTTTTCTCTGAAATATAAAAAGTACTGGAAAAGTGAATACTCCATATGAATAGACATGTTTCTGATTCCTTTTACCATTGAAAATGAAAATTTGAAAACTAGTTTTAAAGAATCAGATTTTAAAAATGTTTCTTTTGTGCTAAAATGTTGCAGTAATGTGAAACTTAACTTATAGTATAAAATTTTGCAATCTAGTCTTAATTCGTAGTTTTATGGCAACAGCTTTTTTCCATTTGTTTTTTTTTCCCACATAGGTTGTTTGCATGGCAGCCAGACAAGCTGAGAGGAGAGAGAGCCAAACATGAAAGGGTTGTCATAATCAAGAACTTATTTGAACCACAGATTTTTGATAAGGAAGTATCACTGTTGTTGGAGTACCAGCAAGAATTACGAGAAGAGTGTCAGAAGTGTGGTGATGTGCGCCGTGTTGTCATTTATGATGTGAGTATTCACAGTTCTGCTCATGTACATACATTAAAGAGTACAAGCAATACCATTGTGGTAAGGAAACCTTATGTCACTTATGTGATGAATCCGTAATTCAATAAATTCACTTTCTGAGAATCACTTCGTGAGTGTGTGCACTATTTTATTTAAACTCTACAGATAAATGTGTCTTCATTGACAAAAAAGTTAAAGCATAGAGCATCCAGCAAAATACTTGCTCAAAATGTTTGTTCCCTGTATTGAATCACTAATGAGGTATAACAGGTTCCTTCAGCAATGTTTTGTGTTGTATACACACTAAATTCTGTAGTAAAGTCTGCATTACTTTTTAAGAAAATTGTAGTCATATTTTTCCTTCAAATAATTCGCTATATGAAATACCTGTTGTGGAATCCACAGTTATGTGGCAGATGTGGAATGAGAAACATTGTAAAATATCAATGCCTTTTTATGTTACAGATATGTTGTAGACTTGACTAGTTTTGGCATGTGGTTTTCAAATAACTGTTTACATCTCTAGTAGTTTTCACACTGCTTACTGTATCAACTTAATTAGTTTTTTATTTAATTAACATTTTTTTCCTTTTTATTGTTTACTATGTATATTGAATGTTGTATCTGTTTTCACAGTTTTTAAAATACACATGCTCTTGCAATCACAGATTTTTTTTATAGCTTCCACTCCTGTTTCAGAGACATCCAGAAGGAGTTGCACAAGTAACTTTTAGGGAACCAGAAGAAGCAGATGCCTGTATTCAGTTACTGAATGGCCGATGGTATAACCAGAGGAAAATAACAGCTGAAACATGGGATGGGAAGACAAAGTACAAGTAAGTACACCAAGAGGTTTGCCTACTAACAGTACCCTTTAGATTGAAGAGAGTAACAACTCTATTTTCAATTTGGATTATATAAGCAAGAGTGTAATTCTCACAAAGAGCTATTTGAATATGGTGATTATGAATGGTGGTGTTCTCTTGAAGTTAGTATGCCTTTGTGTCCTGTGATCTACGAACCAGTTCATCAACCCGGTTGTAGAATCTGAACAGGATGTGACTTGTTATTTATGCCAATATATAAAAATGACATGTGCTAACACTAAGAGAAACTTTTCCACGTCTTGCCCCATCACAACATAATCTTTGGTTGAAGCATTGTCAGCTGTCAAAAATCTTCAAAAGCTTCTTGCTGCTTTAGATCACAGAGTGAGTGTGACATTATTGAAAGACTACTCTCCTTTTCCATCTTCTGGCAAAGTACTCATATTTTGCAGTCCATCTCATTATATAGGTATTGGTGGCTTGGGCATTTAAATCCCACAATGGCCGCTTCACAACAGTTTAACAACAGCCCAGCTGATTATGTAGCTGGCAACTCACATCTGGCATGCACCATTGCCGTACACAATCCAGGCTGCTGCCTATCCCGTCTCATTGTTTTAAAGCTGGTTGTCAAGCTGTGCTGAGTGCATACCCCGTACCTCGATTAACAGTATTTGTTGACACTCGTATATTTCCTACTGAATAATAATGTCCTAGAAACCATTATCTGAGTAGATAACAGATTTCTTTTCAAAATCAGACTTGATTTTTCACTTAAGCTGCATTGGGACCATTTCAATTTTATTTTCCTGCCCAAGTCTTATGTTATGTATACATTTCATGCAACATAGGGAGACATACTGTACTGCTGCATTTTTCCGATGTAAGATATTCCATTGATATGTCACAAAAACCTTCATAGAATATAGAAGTTTTATGATAATTGTGTCCATAGCCTTTGTGAAATTTTTAAATGAAATCATTACTGCTTTTGGCTGTTAAAACATTATTTATTCCAATTGCAATTTTATCATGTTGTCATTTTCAAGCATTGTGGGATGTTGTAACTCACTCAATAATACAAAGCTGTGCCATTCTGTGTAAGAGCATTTGCATGAGGTGTTGTAAATTTATCAGCTAGTCCATATAACACATATGTTATGGAGCTGGTGGAATAATGATGTAAACATTGAAGTTTAAATTTCGGGTAGTAGGTGTGGTAACTAGCTGCTTTTGTGATCCAGTTACCTCTCCTACTGAACAAAATTTAAACTTCAGTGTTTACAGTGCTGGTGAAATAATAATGTAATGTATATGTAAATGGAACAGCTGATAAATTTACAGATCTTACACAGCATGGCACGACCTTATATTATTGATTGGGTTGCAACATCCCACAATGCTTGAAAATGATTATATGGAGAAATTTCAGTTACAATAAATAATGTTTCAACAGCCAAAGCAGAAATGATTTCATTTAAACACTTCATAGAGCAGCTATTCTTCTGGGTATTTATAGAAATACCTGAGTACCTACTGAATACAATCAATATTGCAGATTGCTGCTATCAATCAAGGTGTAGTCACATAGTAGGCCGGAAAAGAATGTCCCCCTCCCCCAACTGGAACCTAATGGGGAAAAGTGATCCACATAAATTAAATTACAGTTCATGTACCACAGTTATAATGACTGCATGATGTCTGTGCTTTCAACCATTTGTGTTTAATAGAACTTTTTTTTATTTCTTAAGCATCTCCCCAAACTGCTATAATTTCTTACAGAATATTTTCTTTCCCCTTTCTTTGGTTTCTCAAATTTAATTCAAGGCTGCAAAAGACTCATCATTAGTAGACTTCAAGAAGTTGTTCATTTGTTTATTGAACTTATTTAATACCTAAATCCCTCTTAAAATTTAAAAGTATTTCCAAGGTACTTAAATAAGTCAGTAGGTCAATTATGTTAAATTCATAAAGGGGGGTAGGACGTCAAACAGGCTGACTTGGAGCAGGAGAGGCACCACAGGACATTTTAATTTCCACTGTCCATACTTTTACAAATAAATTCATAAAACATTGTCAGCATGACGAGGAAGGATTCAGAATTCACACTCAAAGCAGTGGAAGTTCGAAAAGATAACAAAGTAATTCTTTTTACATGTGAAATTTCATCATTTTTTTCACTTACTAATGGCAGCATTTGTTGCTATAGGTACACTTTTCTTCATAAGTAAGAGAGATGGTTCAATGAATTTTGCACAACATACAAACCATACTTAAAGATGTATGAAACTCTAGAATTTTCCAAATCTATTAAAAACATTGGTAAAAATTGAGGTAATTAACTACAAAATTTGTGTTGTTTTTTTTTCTAAACATGGAATTTAAAATGCAACAGATCATTCGTTTTTTCATAAATTAAATAAATCCTAGAGTTTCATACACCTGTAAGTATGGTATGTATGCTGTGCAAAATTCATTGAAGAATCTCTCTAACTTGTGAAGAAAAGTGTACCTATAGCAACAAATGAAGCCATTAGTAAGGGAAAAAAATGATGAAGTTTCATACGTAAAAAAAATTATTTTGTTATGATTTTGAACTTCCTCTGTAATCAGTGTGAGTCCTGAATCCTTCCTGGTGATGCTGACAAAGTTTTATGAATTTATTTGTAAAAGTATATACACTGGAAATTAAAATGTCCTGTGATGCCTCCCTTGCTCCAAGTCGGCCAGTTTGACGTCCTACACCCCTTAAGAAAGTGCGAGTTAAATGCAGTAGTTTACTTAACTTCAATTAACCTCAAGTAGCTTATGGATCCTTAAGTAGAAGAAAAATCAAAATAGGTCTAGGAAAGGAAAAAGAATTAATAAATGTATCCAGAGAGGTGAAAATAATAATGAAATGTAATTACTTCGTGTTCATCCTCCATTTAAGATACCAAATATGTTGCACTTAGATGTTGTCTCCATTTCAGCACCTAATTATCAGTTCTCACTAGTTTCAAAAATTATGTCAACTTTACATTTAAGGAATGAATTGTGTGCATAGTGTATGTACGAGGTTTGGTCAAAAAAGTAACAGGAATTTTTGTTTTTCTAAGTTATCTTTATTCATCAACTTTGTCCCCTTCAGGGTAATCCCCCTCAGATATAATACACTTGTGCCATCACTTTTTCAATCTGGGAAGCACTTCTAGATCTGTCCATGTTATGGTTTTCAGCACTGTCACCAATTCTGTTTTTGTCTCATCAGTGGTGACAAAACTTCATGGTTCTCTTCAGCCTCGGGAATAGAAAGAAGTCACAGAGGGCTATGCCTGGCAAATATGGTGGCTGAGGCAACATAATGTTTTTTTTTTTTTTTTTGCCAAAAAAAATCACAAACATGCATTGAGGTGTGGGGCAATTTTCACAAATGGTTTTCCCACAGTTCTGATGGCTTTCTTCAGATTGCTTCATACAAGCAGCACATATCTTCTAAGTAGTCTATCTTATTGAGCATGTGACCATCAGGTGGTAACTCATGATGGACTATCCTAATCAAAGAAAACAGTGATAACAACCTTCACATAGCATTGAACTTGTCCTCTTTTTTTTTTTTTTTTTTCCCAGTCTTGGCTTCTCGGACAGTTTCTATTGGAATGATTGGGCCTGGTTTTAACATCATACTTGTGTACAGATATTTTGTCACCTGTTATAACCCTCTTTAGATGTTCTGATCTTCACTCAGCAGTTCCTGAGTGACACCTAAGCGACGTTGTTTTTGGTCAAAATTCAACAATTTAGAAACACACTTTGCTGCTACATGTTTCATCCTCTTTGATGGTGATCTGGTAATTTTTCTGAACCATTTTTTCCAGTTATTACACAATGTCATCAGTAATTGATATACTAGGGCCTCCAGGGCAGTAGTTGTCTTCAAAGTCTTCTCGATCTTTTTTTAAATTTTTTTTAATGTTTATATCACTGGTAAACTCTTGTCTTACTCATAGTAGATTCACCAAAAGTGATATTCAATGTTTTCAAGCAAAATTTAATGCAAATTCTTTGATCCTTCTTTTTCAAAAGTAAAAATTCGCTGACCACACAAAAACATGTATAACCAATTTGACTATCAACAGTAAACTAAATATTCAAAACATCTGAAAATGCAAACATACATCAGGAACATGTGTACCAATAAGATAAAAAAAAATTCAAAACTTGGCATATAAAGACCACAACTTTAATTGCCATTAGTTTTTGATCACACTTCATATCTGTAATCAGTAGATACTGTAAACTAACATATGTACCGTGTATTACAGAATTGTGGAAACAGAGGAAGAAGTGCAAAAACGGTTGAAGAAATGGGAACAGTTCCTGGAGAGTGAGGAAGGTAAGAAGGCCTCAGGTTCAGTCACAGACACAAGCTCTGACAATGAAAGTACTGCCGCCAGTAAAGGAAGTGACACCGATGATAAGGTGACATGCCAAGAGGAGGAAAACAATGAAACAAAAAATGAAGAAAGCACTGGAGACAGGCGCACTCAGGAGAAAAGTGACCTCAATGACAGTTGTGGTGAAAGTGATGCTGATACTGAGGGTGAAGATGGTGATGAAAGTGAAAGTGTAAAGAAAGCAGATGGCCGTAGCCATTGATGATGTAATAATGTTGGCTTCGGCTGGTTGCATGGTAGTGTAAAGATTGTTCTTTGGAAAGTAAGTTATATAGTTTGTTATGTAAAGATCAGTATCCATATGTTAAGGGCACAATGAAATGTGCTTCATGTTGTCAATTGTGAACTATGTAATTATGTGATCTTACTGTACAAAACTACCATGTTCAATAAAGTACAAGATTATTAAAGAAAGAACCCTTGTCTGTCTTAATATTCCTTGTTTTCATTGTCAAGGGGGGTATGGTACGTCGTTATTACTGAACTTTTATTATGGAGACTTTTGAATAAAGAACAAGAAAATAAGAATTTCTGTCTCAAAATAATTTCAGGAAGGCCCATTTCAAATTCTATACACACAGTCCAAAAGTCTGCCAATTCTTAATGATGTGTTTGTTTGTAAGTTGTTCCCATCCTTTGAGATGGTTACCGCTGATTGTAATCAGCTGTCAGTAACGCCCACGCCTCTCCCCTGCCGCAACCACCACCACGACCATCTTCAACATTAGCACCTAACTACACTTCAAAAATGAAAATAATTTTCTGTGAACCCTTTCATTTTTAAGTGAAGAAAATTAAATGATATTTAGTTTTTGAAGATGTTTTAAAGACTTTATTAACTGTTACTGCTTATTTCTAATTTCATTTTTAAAATAACAATGGAGCAATTCTCAGTTCTTTACAAGTGCTAGCTCCAACTCCACTAATAATAATAATAATAATACAGTATAAGCTGTACACCAGTGTAGTACCCACTACATAGTTACTGTTGTGTTCTGCTGTCAGTTTGTTTATTGTTGCAAAGTGAATAAGGAAGCAATTCCTGGTGTATTGTGATAACTACACGCACCTCAAACAGGGCATTTTTATGAGATTTCTAAGCATATGTGACGTGTGTGTCTCAATTTTACTGTCATAGGTGCTTGGTACAGAGAGTATGCATAGGGAGTGGACTATGTGAAGATGATGATGTTTGAACACATTTGTTTCATAAACTGAAACCCCACCGCATTGGGTCATGCTTTATTGCTAGTATTTAAAAAATAAATTTATTGGTGACTTTTGTAATCAGTATTACAAAACAGTGCTAATAGCTGTCATAATGGAGGTACTGTTGCTTGTTGGTGGGTTTGATGTGGACGGATGTGTGAAGCTGGCCATTGGGCAGATGGAGGTCAACATCAAGGGAAGTGGCATGGGATTTGGAGTAGGACCAGGTGAATCTGATGGAACCAAAGGAGTTAAGGTTGGAGAGGAAATTCTGGAACCTCCGCTAATTTCAAGTTGCTGCCGCGCTCATACCTCACCTGTCTTTCAACAACTTCTTTGCCTCTACTTCCGCCTCGACTGACATCTCTGCCCTTACTCTTTGCCTTTACAAATGTCTGCTTGTTTCTGTGTATGTGCGGATAGATATGTGTGTGTGTGCGAGTGTACACCTGTCCTTTTTTCCCCCTAAAGGAAGTCTTTCCGCTCCCGGGATTGGAATGACTCCTTACCCTCTCCCTTAAAACCCACATCCTTTCGTCTTCCCCTCTCCTTCCCTCTTTCGTAAAGAAGCAACCGTTGGTTGCGAAAGCTAGAATTTTGTGTGTATGTTTGTGTGTCTATCGACCTGCCAGCACTTTTGTTTGGTAAGTCCCAACGTCTTTGTTTTTAGGTATATTTTTCCCATGTGGAATGTTTCCCTCTATTATATATATATACAACACACACATGCACACAATTTAGTTTTATGATGGAAATACAATGGAAACTTTTTGTTTTTACACCTCAGAAAATTACATCTTACCCCTCACGTGGTGATTGCCGCCAAATTGGAAACCACCGTGTTAGAACCTATCGTTGACAATTAATATAAGGTGTAGATATAAAGGTTGCTGGGTAGAGTAGGGTATTAGTAAGACATTCCACAGCAGTATTATATTTCCCGCATACTACATCATTCTTTAGTGACCATTTTTTGTGAGTAAAAAAACACAGTCCACCTCAAATTGAATGGCCAAAGGCAACATGTATTTTTATTTCCCAGTAGTGCATAATGCACGAATAGCAACCGTGTCTATGAATTTATATGAGTGAAATTCTAACTGTCATATTCAACACAACGTATATAAATGGAACACAGTGCACCTGCAATAAGAAACTTCAGTGGAAGGTGCCAAGTGTCTGGGACACCCTTCCTCTACAGAAACTTATGATGAGTAGGATGGGCTACAAATATATTCCATGTTTCCTGTTAACTTGGCTCGTTAAGGATAACAATGTTCATCAATTGTTTTTCTTGTTGTTGTTGTTGTTGTTGTTGTTGTTGTGGTCTTCAGTCGTGAGACTGGTTTGATGCGGCTCTCCATGCTGCTCTATCCTGTGCAAGCCGATTCATCTCCTAGTACCTACCACAACCTACATCCTTCTGAATCTGCTTAGTGTATTCATCTCTTGGTCCCCCTCTACGATTTTTACCCTCCACGCTGCCCTCCAATACTAAATTGGTGATCCCTTGATGCCTCAGAACATGTCCTACCAACTGATCCCTACTTCTAGTCAAGTTGTGCCACAAACTGCACTTCTCCCCAATCCTATTCAATACCTCCTCATTAGTTATGTGATCTACCCATCTAATCTTCAGCATTCTTCTGTAGCACCACATTTTGAAAACTTCTATTCTCTTCTTGTCCAAACTATTTATCGTCCATGTTTCACTTCCATACATGGCTACACTCCATACAAATACTTTCAGAAACGACTTCCCAACACTTAAATTTATACTCGATGTTAACAAATCTCTCTTCTTCAGAAACGCTTTTCTTACCATTGCCAGTCTACATTTTATATCCTCTCTACTTCGACCATCATCAGTTATTTTGCTCCCCAAATAGCAAAACTCATTTACTACTTTAAGTGTCTAATTTCCTAATCTAATTCCCTCAGCATCACCCGACTTAATTCGACAACATTCCATTATCCTCGTTTTGCTTTTGTTGATGTTCATCTTATATCCTCCTTTCAAGACACTGTCCATTCCATTCAACTACTCTTCCAAGTCCTTTGCTGTCTCTGACAGAATTACAATGTCATCGGCGAACCTCAACGTTTTTATTTCTTCTCCATGGACTTCAATACCTACTTTCAACTTTTCTTTTGGTTTCCTTCACTGCTTGCTCAATATACAGATTGAATAACATCGGGGAGAGGCTACAACCCTGTCTCACTCCCTTCCCAACCACTGCTTCCCGTTTATGTCCCTCGACTCTTGTAACTGCCACCTAGTTGCTGTACAAATTGTAAATAGCCTTTCGCTCCCTGTATTTTACCCCTGCCACCTTTAGAATTTGAATGAGAGTATTCCAGTCAACATTGTCAAAAGCTATCTCTAAGTCTACAAATGCTGGAAATGTAGGTTTGCCTTTCCTTAATCTATTTTCCAAGATAAGTCGTAGGGTCAATATTGCCTCACATGTTCCAACATTTCTGCGGAATCCAAACTGATCTTCACCGACGTCGGCTTCTACTAGTTTTTCCATTCGTCCGTAAAGATTTCGCATTAGTATTTTGCAGCTGTGACTTATTAAACTGATAGTTCGATAATTTTCACATCTGTCAACACCTGCTTTCTTTGGGATTGGAATTATTATATTCTTCTTGAAGTCTGAGGGTATTTTGTCTGTCTCATACATCTTGCTCACCAGATGGTGGAGTTTTGTCAGGACTGGCTCTCCCAAGGCCGTCAGCAGTTCCAATGGAATGTTGTCTACTCCCGGGGTGTTGTTTCGACTCAGGTCTTTCAGTGCTCTGTCAGACTCTTCACGCAGTATCGTATCTCCCATTTCATCTTCATCTACATCCTCCTCCATTTCCATAATATTGTCCTCAAGTAAATCACCCTTGTATAGACCCTCTGTATACTCCTTCCACTTTTCTGCTTTCCCTTCTTTGCTTAGAACTGGGTTTCCATCTAAGCTCTTGATATTCATACAAGTGGCTCTCTTTTCTCCAAAGGTTTCTTTAATTTTCCTGTAGGCAGTATCTATCTTACCCCTAGTGAGATAAGCCCCTACATCCTTACATTTGTCCTCTAGCCATGCCTGCTTAGCCATTTTGCACTTCCTGTCAATCTCATTTTTGAGACGTTTGTATTCCCTTTTGCCTGCTTCATTTACTGCGTTTTTATATTTTCTCTTTTCATCAATTAAATTCAATATTTCTTCTGTTACCCAAGGATTTCTACTAGCCCTTGTCTTTTTTATCCAGTTGATCCTCTGCTGACTTCACTACTTCATCCCTCAGAACTATCCATTTTTCTTCTATTGTGTTTCTTTCCCCCATTCCTGTCAATTGTTCCCTTATGCTCTCCCTGAACCTCTGTACAACCTCTGGTTCTTTCAGTTTATGCAGGTCCCATCTCCTTAAATTCCCACCTTTTTACAGTTTCTTCAGTTTTAATCTACCGTTCATAACCAATAGATTGTGGACAGAGTCCACATCTGCCACTGGAAATGTCTTACAATTTAAAACCTGATTCCTAAATCTCTGTCTTACCATTATATAATCTATCTGATACCTTTTAGTATCTCCAGAGTTCTTCCATGTATACAGCCTTCTTTTATGATTCTTGAACCAAGTGTTAGCTATGGTTAAGTTATGCTCTGTGCAAAATTCTACAAGGCGGCTTCCTCTTTCATTTCTTAGCCCCAATGCATATTCGCCTACTATGTTTCCTCCTCTCCCTTTTCCTACTCTTGAATTCCAGTCACCCACGACTATTAAATTTCCGTCTCTCTTCACTAACTGAATAATTTCTTTTATTAATTGTTTTTACAGTTCTAGAAGTAACTTCCTTCATCGATAATTTACACTTTCTCAGATTTCTTCTAATGTAACTCAGTTTGGGACCCATCTCCCTAACAACTAGATTCATGCTGTCACCCCAACTTAATTACGTATTTTATGAGTCACTACCACAATACCACATTCTGCTGTATTTATAAGTTACTACCTTAATTTTATTTAAATATGACCACATGCTGACCATTTACTGACATGTTCTCTTAACAGGAATCTGATTTTAATGAAAAGTAATGAAGGTCATTTCCTTCTTATAGTATTGTAGTTATTGACATCATTACTTCTTATGAACTCTAATGAATTAGTTACAACAAATTTAAATGCCGGGATGGTTCCTTTGAAAGGGCACGGCCGATTTCATTCCCCATCCTTCCCTAACTCGAGGTTGCGCTCTGTCTCTAATGACCTCGTTGTCGACGAGACGTTAAACACTAACCTCCTCCTCCTCCCTCCTACAACAAATTTCAGGCGGTGGATATGCACTGTGAGGGTGCAATTAAAATTCCTGATTCCTTAAGCAGTGGTCTTTTTGACAATTATGGATGAACACCATGTGTTATCATGAAAGCAAACTTTTGTCTAATGAAAACTTTCTTCCTGAAAGATGAATTAAACCACTATGTAAATACCATATCACATTAGTGAATGAAAATAAGCCACATTTGTTAACAGACAAAGTTACAAGAAGACAGAATGACCTACCATTATTTAACTTCATTAAGTGCCATTCCTGGCACAGTTAATAGAAGTATCCAAAATTGGAAAATAACAATTGTTGCTTTGCAACTTATGTTTCTTCTTCGGGGAGGAAAGACTGGGTGAGAGTAAGTCAATAAAACTCTAGGTTGAAAGGGATTCACAGTTTGTGAATATTTTGGAACTGCTTTTTCGCTCACAACACTGCATGTTGAGTCATCAGGTATCAGCGGTCTTGCAGCAGCAACTGGTTAAACTGTATCCACCAACAAACAATCCTTACCTGTGGTCTTTCAGGTTTCCCTCTTGGTGTGATTCATTAATTTGTACTTCGCAATGTGCCAAGTTATTGTTTCCACTCTATGAAATGGAAACAACTCGGCAGAACATCCGGAAGCACACCACTAATAATCTTTGCCTGCTGATGGTGTTTGCACTGCATGTGTTCTGGGAACGATATCTGAATTACAAACAGTTGGTTGGTAGCACTCATAAGGCTCAGCCAAGTCAAAAAGTGACCCTTGGGCTAACGGGAGCAAAATTGCATCTTTCAAGATTATGTTTGGTTTAATCATTCACATAGTGTGTACAGTATATGTAAACATTCAGTGTGAAGCAATTCATTAGGTCTTTTGTAACTAATATTGCAGTCTTATACAAATACTACATGAAGTTTTTCTAATCATATCCATGCTATTTGGTGTGTCTTAATGTTATTGGCTGTTCAACTGATCAGGTGCAGATCAATGGGCAGAGCTCTCTCAATATAACCCTATGGTAGCCAGCAGCTGCTGACAAGATCTTCTTGCACTTACAATGGGTCCATGCTTCATCTCCACGCAACATCAGTGGGATATACATGACATTTTTATTTATCTTCTAACAATGTTGCTTAACCATCATTTATAATGAATAACTGTATTATTTCTGGCTTACATGACTGTAACCTGTTGCCATACCACAAAAATCATCACTATTTGAAATCTGAACTGACTCTTTGTGTTGCATTACGATACAAGATTGCTGATGATCCAATTATTATTTCAATAATTCATTAGGCGTTGAAACATACAGCATTTTTTGAATCCAAATGCAATTTCAAAATTTTGTAGAAAGAAAAATTGTAACAATAAAAAATACATTTTTTAATCTTTAAGTATTTCATGTGCGTCACAACTTTCACTATCCGTACCAAAACCCACTTCTTTATGATCTCTTACCTGTCATTGGACTAAGTTAATACACTGCATCAATTAATGATGTCTGACTGGAAAAGAATAACTGAAACAGAGGTGTAGAGAAGAGGAAGGGTAATGTAACATCGTCACTGAAGTGGAGTGCGGTGTTACAAGCTGTGATACTAATCTTTAGATTAGTTTCCTTCCAAAAACTGTATCCTCTGAAATTCAGAACTGTGCATGCAGCAGGCCTTCACATCTAATAATCAACAGACATAAATTTGAACAAATTGAACAGTTCAAATTTCTGGAACAAAACCAGAGACAAGTAGAAGTGAAAATGAGACTTCAAAATGCATAAAAAAGCTTCTAGGCTCTAAACTACTGACAAGTAAAACCAGAAATGAAGCTATATAACTTGATCTTCCTACCAGTCCTAACCTCTGGAGCACAAATATGGAGTTTGATTAAAAGGGAAGAACAATTAGAAGTATTAGACAATGAAGCTTGTAGGAAAATCTTTGGTCTGTACTATGATAATGAATTGCAAAGCTGAAAGAGAAGACACAAAGCCACATGCTATCACTATAAGCAACAATAAGAAGTTTCAGAAGACTTCGATGGGCAGGCCAGTCGGTGAGAATTAAAAAAGAACAAGTGGTTTCAAGAATATTCATGTAGAAGTCATTTGGTGAGAGACCAAGGGGGAAACCTTGGTGTACATGAGTAAACGAAATTAAAACACGAATTTGTTCACGTGGCCATCCTCCGCAGCAAGCACAGAAATAGTTGTTTTATTTACATAAAACAAACAGATGTGAACTGTTTTGTAATGTATAAATAACACATATCAAAACAAAACTGTATCATTCTAGCTCCCACTGATGATGTCTTAAAGTGAAACAGGCAAATTGCATCTAGGAGAAATAAAACACAGTGCAGCAAGAAAAGGCAGTTTTTATTTACAAAATATATGGAAATTAAAACAATGGGCATGAATAATTGGCAAGAAGTAGCAGAGGAGGCATTTAGAGGCAACATGTGAGACCAGCATGGGAGCTTTGAGTCCCTTATATGGCATGGACGAGGAGGAGGAGGAGGAGGAGGAGGAGGAGATGGTGGTGGTGGTGGTGGTTTGCAGAAAACCTGTCAATAATGCTTTTACACACATTATTTGCAATTTAATCTGTTACTGTTTGCCTACTGGGATTATTATAGTATAGTCAAACAGTACAGGATTTTTAAGTATGTTGAATTACATTAATTTTATGAATTCAGCTTTCAATATTTGCAGCTGGTGCTGATTATATGGAAGTCTTCGTGTATATTTTAGTTTTCTACCAATGCCACCTCTGTTCTTGGGTGCTGTTTTACTATAAACAGAATGACCATAATTATCCAAGCCATTAAGTCATTTAATAAAAAATATCAATACTAATGGTCTTATCATACTTTTATGGGTACATGCAATGCTGCTTACTATTCTGACACTATCTCTCTATTGAATATGGCAGTTATTTGGTTTGTTCTGTCGGGGAATTTTGTTCCTCTCACTTGGAGCTCTCGTGCATTTTATTTTGATAATGCCAACAACATATGATTTTCTCAAGAGCCTGTTTCACCAACATACCTGCATGATGGGAGAGAGACGGAGGGAGGGAGGGAGAGGGAGAGAGGGAGGGAGGGAGAGAGAGGGAGGAAGGGAAAGGGAGGGAGAGAGAGGGAGGAAGGGAAAGGGAGAGGGAGGGGGGAATTATTCATTGTCTTTCCTTTAATGTATATTTTATTTCTGATGAATGCTACTGTAAAAACTTAAATCTGTTCTTGCTTCTCTCACTGCTGTAACAACACAGAGAGTATTTGTTCAGTAAGTTGAAAACAGTACCTTCACAACTGTCCCTGGCAATAATTTTGAAATATTATTGATAAAATTGTTTGCCCAAACAACATTGTAACCAACATTTTTGTCAGAAGTGAGAGCGTTGGAATAGCATTGTTTCTGGCACCATGCATATGCTGGTTAAATTTTTTCTGCCTTGTGTTATTTTCAGTACAGTTGTCAACCCCACAGAATTCCTCTTGTGGGAAACAACATTGTGAGTGAAGTCATTGTGGGTGACACAGTGAATGTTGTGGTAGAGAGCAAAGCCAAAAGCAGCTGAATACAGAAAGGAAACAAAGTTAACATTTGTGAGTGGAAGGACAATAATGGCTAGCCACTGAGGGGCCATGGATGCCCTTATATATTGAGGATAAGTAATCACATTCCTGGAAAATTGCAATCTGATGGAGTGAGTGAAACAACATTGTAACTGCTACTCACAATGAAAAAATGTTTCTCATAATTCACATAGCTAAAAAGTTGTGTACGTTAAATATTTACAGAGTTCTATATAATAGTATAACAGTCAAAACTGGAATGTTTGAATCGTAATTCCTATTTCTCATATGATTTTCAGTCAAACATAAACCTAAATATCACAGGTTTTGTTAGCCATATTCAAAATATTAAGGATGGAATTTAGTTCTTATGTAGAAAAGAAAATGTAACTGGCAGTTTACATGTCGAGATTTATTGGAAAAGGATAAGGCACAGCTCTTTTGGAGATTTTACTCACTCAGTTACAGGAATCGGACACAGTTTTTGGCTTTACAGAACAATGAGATAGCTGATGGGAAGAGATGAACACCAGAAGCGAGAGAGTCATCATCATCGTTTACTTATATATCACTTACCTTTAGAAATCAGTCAAGTACACATTTGTCAAGAGACACTATGTAATGTTTTGTGTATTACACCTTGTAAAGTGCAAATTTTGATCAACAAATTAAAGAGCACTTCATTCCTCAAAGACAAAAGACTAAAGCATTCCATATGTCTCCTCAGTATCAAAGATCGTGACAGACATTGTGGAGAAACAAGAATCGTTTCCAAAGCAAAAAGTCACCTCCAAGCATACAAGTGTTGTGTTACTATTTAAGTTCAGATCTAAGCGTGCACACAATGCATGTCCTTTCCCAGGGAATGCAGCCTGAAGTAACTGCTTCTGTGTGCTTTCGGCATTCTTATCCGTTTCACTCCACTCAAAGACGATTAGTTTCAGAATTTGATAATCTGGTGAGAGTTGCATTGGGCAGAATAACTGACAGACGACTTCCTTTTTTCTAGAATCCGATTTTCCAATAATTATTTCATATCTGTAGAACAGAAATTAGTTACTGGGAATAGTTTACTGCCACATGATAGGGACATTGCTCCTATAGAGACTAACATATGATAGTTTCATGCACTCAGATGAGTGGCAGTATTACTCAGATGAGTGGATCCAGCCTTTGCCCATAACAGGGATAATGAATTAATTGTCTGCAAGAAAGAGCCAGAAGATTTCAAGGGTCTCGGTGCAGGAGACCTAGGGTTGAGTAGAGGCTCATTCAAAGTAACTCTGTTCCATACTTCTGGCTACATATTTTATCTGATGACACTACTACACTAAGGAGAAGAAAAAGTTAATGTCCTTCAACTGTGGTCGTTGACAAAGTGTTATAAAGAAACAGAGAGGTATTGCAAAAATCAAAAAGAAATCTGCTGCTAGCTAACATTTCAGTTTTCCTTATCTTATATGATGAAATTTTGCCAATCAAAATTGCCAAGAGGAAAGACTTGATATGTGTCAATGTACCCCAGTTGAAAAGTGGGATTTCTATCAGCACTACCAAGTGAATATCTAATTTGCGCATTTGTTTGGCAAGAGCCATTGACTGAAGACTGAAAATGTAATGGTGAATGTACATGTTTAGTGTAACTGAAATAGGAATAGTTAAGATTTTTCAGTATCTTCCTCTACTGCAATGAACACTGTGTTTTGATCTGTGTTGTTCTAATTTCTCAAAATAAGCTTTCTATTTCTGCAACAACATAGAAAAACAGTGTTTCAGCAGCACAAAGTTGTAAGTGCAAAGATACATGCTGTCCGGGTCCATTACCTGCGGTTCTGGATGACTTTTCCCAACTCTACCCCTTTTCCTAGACTTCTCCAGTCCTTTTTCTTCGCCCCTCTTCCTTCTCCTTCAATCCTTCTGCCCAAAGAAGGAGCCACTGGCTCTGAAGGGTTGCCTAATTGTAACCTTTTTGTGTGTTCTGTGGCAAGACCTTTAACACTTACGAATGGTGTCTGTTATGAAAGTTTTTGAAGGATCTGGTTTTGGACCCAAAACAATAGCCAAAGTTCTGATTGTGGATTGTGCTGTAGTTCTTTTGGCTGTGGCAAAACTGAACAATGCCAGTGTATTAAATGCTGTACAGACTCCATACTGTCATCAGAAACACTGTGTTCCAGCATATATAACAGTATCATAGGGAAATGAGCTCCTTCAGAATATCAGAGGGAAGTGAGCTCCTGAAAACATGATTTCTTTTTAAAGTATGGTTCAGTGTTGCACAGGACACCTGTCAATCTTCCGAAGCAACAGTCTGCATACAGGTTTTCATTCACACACAACAAGGTGTTTTGTTTGGACACCAGATACGTTACTCCTCATTCTGCACACTCATACAGCCTTTGTTAAATGCAACATGACATTGCTTTACTAATCTTTTACTTAATGCTGGAGACTAATGAAAGTCTCAGTTCTGAGAATTTTCACTATGTTGTGCTCTTTTACACTGAGAAGCCAAATCACTGAGTGTAGTGCACGTTATAGAAGTATATAAAATCCTAGATCAGCAAAAGAAAGTAACCATACACATGTGGTCACTGTACATGGAATAAGCTAGCTACTTCAGGCTATCATATTTTCTAATTAATCAAGCCTTAAATTTCGAGATGGATCTCATGTTAAACAATTCACAAAGCTAAGATTATGAAAGCAATCAATACTGATGTGTTTCTGACACTGAGTTACAGTGTATGCCTCATACTTTCAAGATGTACAAAAGAGCTCTTTGTTGAATGTACTGATATGCAATACTGAGTGAGAATCACTTTTGTTTCCATTCTTTATGCTGTATTTTGTTCTCACGCAATGTAATGCCATTTTGAACAGCCATTTCTGCACATTACTAGAATCTTTGACCTTTCTGTAGAATATGAAGCACTTCTAAGTAAAATGCTTGCTCAAATCTCATCCCAAAGGTCACTTTACCTCTCTTCTTGCATCAACCTTAAAATTATTTTGGCTCTCTTGAGAATTTTGTGCCTCACTGGTGCAATAAGTGCAGATGCAAACAAAAAATGTATCCCATACCTTTCATTTACAGTTTTATGTTCTTTTTTGTATCCGTTGAATTAGTTACCCTTTCCTTAAAAAGAACCTTCTTTCTAAATGTTGAGATATCTTGAAACACCAGTTTTCACACATTTCTACATCAATTTTCTATGCCAGTTCAATGATGAATACAAACGGACACCCACTTCTATCACTATTTTAAACATTGCCTTTCGACTCTTAAACAAGTGTCATCACTTATACCCAACACCTATTCTCACTCAATGAATTCAGTCTGCATACAGCACAAATTTTGTGATGAATGGCAACAACTTTGAGACTGCAACCAAAACCAGTCCATAGAGCAGATTCCACATTTGGCAGTATTTTCAATTGTAACATTACTTTTGAATCACTAGTGTAGCCAATGAAAAGCAATGCGACTTTCTCACTACTGATATTGCAGTTCTAAGCACACTGACCTACTCTACGAGTCCGTGTTACAACTTTTGAATCCCCCCCTACTGAATGGCTTCCCATGCTACATCGAAAAAAGGTTATATTCTGAATAGTCTTTGTACATTGGCTGTGTAAGTTTCTGCACAAGGAAATACAAAATGTGTTCAAATGGACGGAAGGTTGGTTAGACTTTCAAGTCACATCAACATCCGATTTGGAATACAACAAGAATCTGCAACTGGATAAGGAATACAGATCGAACTCGCCATCACTTTAATACAGAAACTATTCTGATAATCCATTACAGTGATTTAGAAAAAACGCGCAAAACCTTTATCAGCATCACATGACCGGTATTTGAATTCCTATCTTTCTCTATTAGAGATCAAAGCCTCAGCCACTGTGATCTCATTTAGTCCAGATGTGTTATCAGCCGATGAACTTGGAAATCTACTGTGCAAGAAGTCTTTTAAGAAAGTGGGCAATGGTCTGCAACATAATACGAGGTGCATTCAAGTTCTAAGGACACGAATTTTTTTTCTCTGGACTGGAAAGAGATAGAAACATGCGCATTGTTTTAAAATGAGGCCGTGTTCATTATCAATACGTCCCAGAGATGGCAGCACCGTACGGCAGATGGAATTTTACCGCCAGCGGCGAGAATGAGAACTGTTTTAAATACTTAAAATGGTGACGTTTTCCTTACTTGAACAGTGTGCAATCACTCGTTTTCTGTGGTGTGAAACCAATTGAAATTCATCGACAGTTGAAGGAGACATGTCGTGATGGAGTTATGGATGTGTCGAAAGTGCGTTCGTGGGTGCGATAGTTTAATGAAGGCAGAACATTGTGTGACAACAAACTGAAACAACCTCGGGCTCGCACAAGCCGGTCTGACGACATGATCGAGAAAGTGGAGAGAATTGTTTTGGGGGATCGCCGAATGACTGTTGAACAGATCGCCTCCAGAGTTGGCATTTCTGTGGGTTCTGTGCACACAATCCTGCATGACGACCTGAAAATGCGAGAAGTGTCATCCAGGTGGGTGCCACGAATGCTGACGGATGACCACATGGCTGCCCGTGTGGCATGTTGCCAAGCAATGTTAACGCGCAACGACAGCATGAATGAAACTTTCTTTTCATCGGTTGTGACAATGGATGAGACGTGGAAGTCATTTTTCAATCCAGAAACAAAGCGCCAGTCAGCTCAATGGAAGCACACAGATTCACCACCACCAAAAAAATTTCGGGTAACCGCCAGTGCTGAAAAAATGATGGTGTCCATGTTCTGGGACAGCGAGGGCGTAATCCTTACCCATTGCGTTCCAAAGGGCACTACGGTAAGAGGTGCATCCTACGAAAATGTTTTGAAGAACAAATTCCTTCCTGCACTGCAACAAAAACGTCCGGGAAGGGCTGCACATGTGCTGTTTCACCAAGACAACGCACCCACACATCGAGCTAACGTTACGCAACAGTTTCTTCATGATAACAACTTTGAAGTGATTCCTCATGCTCCCTATTCACCTGACCTGGCACCTAGTGACTTTTGGCTTTTTCCAACAATGAAGGACACTTTCTGTGGCCGCACATTCACCAGCCGCGCTGCTACTGCCTCAGCGATTTTCCAGTGGTCAAAACAGACTCCTAAAGAAGCCTTCGCCGCTGCCATGGAATCATGGCGTCAGCGTTGTAAAAAATGTGTACGTCTGCAGGGCGATTACGCCGAGAAGTAATGCCAGTTTCATCGATTTCGAGTGAGTATTTAATTAGAAAAGAAATCGGAGGCCTTAGAACTTGAATGCACCTCGTACAGAACTAAAGCTGTTATGGATTTTTGTGCCACACACCAGGTGAAACACTACTTTCCTAGCAATGTAATAATAAAATAATTGGATAGATTAAAAAAATCTACTCGCTGAGAGGTGGCAGTGAAAGACACATATAAAGGTTAAGGGCATGAGCAAATTTTAGGAGCCAGTGGCTCCTCCTCCTGGTGGAAGGGTTGAAAGGGAAGGAAGAGGGATGAAGGAAAAGGACTGGTGAGGTTCAAGAAATGGGGACAGTTCCGAAGAGTCACTGAGAACCCCAGGTCAGGGAAGGGATGAGAAGGAAAGACTGACTGATTCTTGGAGACTGCACTGGATGACATTTGAAAACCTGAGAGCTTAAAGGTGGAAGACAGGGTAAGAAGCAAAACAGAAGTTACTGACAAAACATCATGCAATAATTAATAAGAGTAAAAAGCTAAGAGTATTATGTGTGGTATTTATCCCACAGTGAGACAAGATGGTCAATGCCTACACGGAAAAATGTGCGCGGTTGCCTACAGTACCACGACTGAACCGAGGTGTGCACCTCTTCGTCTGAATCTAACTGATGGCCAAGAACGGCTTTCTTCATGGCTCCAAAAATATGTAAATCATACAGGAAGAGATTGGGCCTGTACAAAGGATGTGTAAGGGCTTCCAAGTGAAACTCCCACAGTGTACTCTAAACAACTTTGGCAAAATGTGGCCTGCATTGCATTGCATAAGTTTTATTGGGAAGCCCTTACATATCATCCATACAGTCCCAATCTCTCCCCATATGATTGACATATTTTTGGAGCCCTGAAGAAGCCCATTTGTGGCTATTGATTTGCTTCGGATGAAGAGGTACTTGCCTGGTACAACCATAGTTCTATAGGCACCCACAAACGTTTTCCATGAAGGCATTGATCATCTTATCTCACAGTGGGGTAGAGGTATTAACAGTTATGGTAATTACTTCTAAAATAATAAATAGTTTATTTACTTTTTTCCCCATATGTCTCGTTTTCATCTCTCTCTCTCTCTCTCTCTCTCTCTCCCTCTCTCTCCCCCCCCCCCCCCCCCCCAAATATAAGTGTTTGTTCCTACTATAAAATACTATCTTCATTACCAATGCAGTAATAAAAATTTGAGTCAGTCAGCTGGTATTTGGATGAAGCATTATTTTACTACACGATACTGTTGGGTTATTTAGAGTCCATATTCTACACTAATCAAAGTCAACAGATTAACAAAAATATTTATTTACTTTTGCCAGAGAAACTGTTCACATAGTTGCACAGCCTCATAATGGAAGAAGTGTATATAAGGCTCAAATATGATTCATTACAAAATATACACAATTTTTCTTCAAGAAAACTACTGTAATACAATCTCCAGATCCTCATGATATAAACTCTACTATTCTGATTTCTTTTATTTATCTTCTTGTGATCTGTTAAATCCATTACAGTATTCAGATAACAATGGATTTCTGACGTATTACACATCTTGCTATTCACAAAATGCAAAGTTCTCACAACTGACACTAAGTCTCAAAGCAAAGTGTTCTCCATTAAATACTAGTAAGGAACTTACTTGATGTCTTTCAGTGAAACAGTGGAAAACTAAAACTGAAAATATTTGAGAATGTCTTCAAGTGAGAGTCTTCAATCATTCTCAGAATTTTCACTAAGGAAGCAACAAAACCATGGTGATGATGGAAATTAAGTTCAATCTAACATGTAGCTGCTTTCAATTTTAAACTTAAAATTCAGTAATTGTTAGGAAAAGATGCAGTTAAAGGCCTTGGATGTCTCCCTTATCACCTCCCTCCCCCCCCCCCCCCCTTTCTTTCTCAGAGTTAACTTAATGCCATTAGCTTCCAATTTTGAAACATGTGAACAAGTGATATGTAACAAGTTGATAAAGCCTGAAATTTGCCTACAAACGAGCATCTCTTTTGTGATTTTCACGGAACCACTCAACAGTCTGCTGAATAGCATCAGAAAATGGAGTAAATTTGAAATCAGGTAGGAAGCTGCGAAGTTTTGCATTGCTGGCTGTCTTCTTGTGTTGACCATCTGCCTGACTGGTGTCATAGACGAGGCGGCCGCGGAAGTCCCAAGCTTTAGCTATGGTTTCTGCAGCTTTACTTATTGTTACTTCATCTTCCTCATCAACTGAAACATCAAAGGATTTCCTTTTACAAACAATTATTAATAATTTTTCAAATACACAATACTGCACATACAGAATTTTACAGCTAAGATCCGCCACAATCCACACATTTATACAGTGTAACATAGAATGGGAAAACAACAAGGTGGGATTTCAGCTACTTAATTAAGAAATGATTCATTATTGAAAGTAGTCATCTCTTGACCAAATGGCATGGTGGCAGATTGCTGGTAGTAGATTGTGGAGGGTGAGTGAGTTGCCTTTCCGGAGGTGGGAAACCAGGAGATTGGATAGTTTTTTGAGGTGGAGGGTGGCATGCTGTTCTAATTTGCGCTTGGCCTGTAGGAGGATGCTATGAACAGCCGGTGTGGATGTGGGAGAGGAAAGATTGAGGACTTTGATTTGGGATAGGAGTTGACGGGTGTGTTCATTGGCCGAGTCGATGTATAGGTCAAGGATTAGGCGGATGAGGGCTATGGATTGTGCAGTTTGGAACTGGTATAAGGACTGATGGAAAGAAGGATTGCAGCCAGAGATGGGAACTTTAAGTGTGAGGCCTTTGGGGGTAATGCCAAATGTCAGACAAGCCTGAGTAAATAAAATATGGGAGCGTAATCTGGCTAGGGTGAAGGCATGTTTGCGGAGGGAATGTAAATAAAATTTAATTGGGTCGTTGTAGGGATGTTGTGAGGTTGACATGGTATTAGAAGGTGGAAAGGGTAATATGAGGTTAAAGTGAATATATATATATATATAAAACAGAAAGAAACTTCCACATGGGAAAAATATATTAAAAACAAAGATTCCAAGACTTACCAAGCGGGAAAGCGCCGGCAGACAGGCACATGAACAAAACACACAAACACACACACAGAATTACTAGCTTTCGCAACCGATGGTTGCTTCTTCAGGAAGGAGAGGGAAAGACTAAAGGATGTGGGTTTTGTGTGTTTTGCCACGAAGGCCTGGCTGTAGGGAAGGGACCGTTTGATATGGAATAGGTGGCAGCTGTCATAATGGAGGTACTGTTGCTTGTTGGTGGGTTTGATGTGGACGGATGTGTGCAGCTGGCCATTGGACAGATGGAGGTCAACATCTAGGAAAGTGGCATGGGATTTGGAGTAGGACCAGGTGAATCTGATGGAACCAAAGGAGTTGAGGTTGGAGAGGAAATTCTGGAGTTGCCTTCGTGGCAAACGAATCTGCTCCAGTCCTGAATCCCTCGACCATTACACCAACAACCTGAAAACAGCTTTCGCATCCCGCAACTACCCTCCCAACCTGGTACAGAAGCAGATAACCAGAGCCACTTCCTCATCCCCTCAAACCCAGAACCTCTCACAGAAGAACCCCAAAAGTGCCCCACTTGTAACAGAATACTTCCCGGGACTGGATCAGACCTTGAATGTGGCTCTCCAGCAGGGATACGACTTCCTAAAATCCTGCCCCGAAATGAGATCCATCCTTCAGGAAATCCTCCCCACTCCACCAAGAGTGTCTTTCCGCCGTCCACCTAACCTTCGTAACCTCTTGGTTCATCCCTATGAAATCCCCAAACCACCTCCCCTACCCTCTGGCTCCTACCCTTGCAACCGCCCCCGGTGTAAAACCTGTCCTATGCACCCTCCCACCACCACCTACTCCAGTCCTGTAACCCGGAAGGTGTACACGATCAAAGGGAGAGCCACATGTGAAAGCACCCACGTGATTTACCAACTGACCTGCCTGCACTGTGATGCTTTCTATGTGGGAATGACCAGCAACAAACTGTCCATTCGCATGAATGGACACAGGCAGACAGTGTTTGTTGGTAATGAGGATCACCCTGTGGCTAAACATGCCTTGATGCACGGCCAGCACATCTTGGCACAGTGTTACACCGTCCGAGTTATCTGGATACTTCCCACCAACACCAACCTATCCGAACTCCGGAGATGGGAACTCGCCCTTCAGTATATCCTCTCTTCTCGATATCCGCCAGGCCTCAACCTCCGCTAATTTCAAGTTGCCGCTGCTCATACCTCACCTGTCTTTCAACAACTTCTTTGCCTCTGTACTTCCGCCTCGACTGTGTATGTGCGGATGGATATGTGTGTGTGTGTGCGAGTGTACACCTGTCCTTTTTTTCCCCTAAGGGAAGTCTTTCCGCTCCCGGGATTGGAATGACTCCTTACCCTCTCCCTTAAAACCCACATCCTTTCATTTTTCCCTCTCCTTCCCTCTTTCCTGACGAAGCAACTGCCAGTTGCGAAAGCTCGTAATTCTGTGTGTGTGTTTGTGTGTTTTGTTCATGTGCCTGTCTGCCGGCGCTTTCCCGCTTGGTATATATATATATAATAGAAAGAAACTTCCACATGGGAAAAATATACTAAAAATATATTAAAAACAAAGATTCCAAGACTTACCAAGCGGGAAAGCGCCGGCAGACAGGCACATGAACAAAACACACAAACACACACACAGAATTACTAGCTTTCGCAACCGATGGTTGCTTCTTCAGGAAGGAGAGGGAAAGACGAAAGGATGTGGGTTTTGTGTGTTTTGTTCATGTGCCTGTCTGCCGGCGCTTTCCCGCTTGGTAAGTCTTGGAATCTTTATATATATATATATATATATATATATATATATATATATATATATATATATATATATAAATAAAACAGAAAGAAACTTCCACATGGGAAAAATATATTAAAAATAAAGATTCCAAGACTTACCAAGCGGGAAAGCGCCGGCAGACAGGCACATGAACAAAACACACAAACACACACACAGAATTACAAGCTTTCGCAACTGGCAGTTGCTTCGTCAGGAAGGAAGGAAGGAGAGGGAAAAATGAAAGGGTCCTTTCATTTTTCCCTCTCCTTCCTTCCTTCCTGACGAAGCAACTGCCAGTTGCGAAAGCTTGTAATTCTGTGTGTGTGTTTGTGTGTTTTGTTCATGTGCCTGTCTGCCGGCGCTTTCCCGCTTGGTATATATATATATATATATATATATATATATATATATATATATATATAGGGAGAGATAAAGGTGTGAAAAAAGTCGAAAAAGTGTTTGTTTGAGATGAGCTATGTTGATCCTGTGCTGAACTTAGGTTGGTGTGAAGGTTAGGTAGTTGTGTTGTCTCCAAAACACGTTAAAGGGTGGGGAAATTCAAGAAAATTTATAAAAAACTGCATGTAAAAGTATTCAAAGGACTGGTTATGTACCGGCAGATTATGAAAATGAGGCTAACAATTGTTTGATGAAGAAATAATGTTCAAACCTGTGGGAAGCTGCTAAAAAATGATCAGTTATGTGGGAAAAACGGGAATGGAAATAAAACAAAAGTTGTTGGAAATAGCTCAGATGGCTGTTTAATGGGTGAAAGGAACTGAAGCTGTGAAATAGTATTCACAAGTTTACACGAAATGTTTGTAAACTTGAATCAGTGGATTTTATAGCAGCGGTAATGTTGAAAGCGTTCTCAGCCTTCAAGGTCCGGGCAATCGCAGAGGGTGGGCTTACTGGTAGTTGGGAGCTCTAATGTTAGGCACGTAATGGGGCCCCTTAGGGATACGGCGGCTAAGGAGGGGAAGAAATAGAGTGTGCACTCCGTGTGCATTCCGGGAGGAGTCATTCCTGATGTGGAAAGGGTCCTTCCGGATGCCATGAAGCGCACAGGGTGCAGCCAGCTGCAGGTGGTGGCACATGTCGGCACTAAAGACGTGTGTCGCTTTGGATCTGAGGAAATTCTCTCTGGATTCCAGCGGCTATCTGATTTGGTGAAGGCTGCTGGTCTTGCTTACGAGATGAAGGCAGAGCTCACCATCTGCAGCATCGTTGACAGAACCGACTGCGGACCTTTGGTGCAGAGCCGGGTGGAGGGTCTGAATCAGAGGCTCAGACGGTTTTGCGACTGTACTGGCTGCAGATTCCTTGACTTAAGCCATAGGGTGGTGGGGTTTCGGGTTCCGCTGAATAGGTCAGGAGTTCACTACACTCAGCTGGCGGCTACACGAGTAGCGGAGGCTGTGTGGCACGGACTGGGCGGTTTTTTAGGTTAGAAGGCCTCGGGAAAGTGCGGGATGGGCTGCAATGTCAAAGGGTGCTTGGCAATTACAGGACGTGCTTGGATCAAGGAACAGTCGGAATTATAGTTGTAAATTGTTGTAGTTGCGCTGGAAAAGTCCCTGAGCTTCAAGCGCTAATAGAAAGCACAGAAGCTGATATCGTTATAGGTACAGAAAACTGGCTAAAGCCTGAAATAAGTTCTGCAGAAATTTTTACGAAGTCTCAGACGGTGTTCAGGAAAGATAGATTAGGCAGAATTGGTGGTGGAGTGTTTGTGTCTGTCAGTAGTGGTTTATCTTGTAGTGAAGTCGAAGTAGATACTCCGTGCGAATTGGTATGGGTGGAGGTTATACTTAACAGCCGAATTAACTTAATAATTGGCTCCTTCTACCGACCCCCAGACTCCGATGATACAGTTGCGGAACAGTTCAGAGAAAGTTTGAGTCTCGTAACAAATAAATACCCCACTCATACGGTTATAGTTGGTGGGGACTTCAACCTACCCTCGGTATGTTGGCAAAAATACTTGTTCAAAACCGGTGGTAGGCACAAAACGTCTTCCGAGATTGTCCTAAATGCTTTCTCCGAAAATTATTTAGAGCAGTTAGTCCACGAACCCACGCGAATTGTAAATGGTTGCGAAAACACACTTGACCTCTTAGGCACAAACAATCCAGAGCTGATAGAGAGCATCATGACTGATACAGGGATTAGTGATCACAAGGTCGTTGTAGCTAGGCTCAATACCATTTCTTCCAAATCCGTCAGAAACAAACGCAAAATAATTTTATTTAAAAAAGCGGATAAAGTGTCACTAGAAGCCTTCCTAAAAGACAATTTCCATTCCTTCCGAACTGACTATGCGAATGTAGACGAGATGTGGCTCAAATTCAAAGATATAGTAGCAACAGCAATTGAGATATTCATATCTCATAAATTGGTAAGAGATGGAACGGATCCCCCGTGGTATACAAAAAAGGTCCGAACGCTGTTGCAGAGGCAACGGAAAAAGCATGCGAAGTTCAGAAGAACGCGAAATCCCGAAGATGGGCTAAAATTTACCGACGCGCGAAATTTGGCACGTACTTCGATGCGAGATGCCTTTAATAGGTTCCACAACGAAACATTGTCTCGAAATTTGGTAGAAAATCCGAAGGAATTCTGGTCGTATGTGAAGTACACAAGCGGCAAGACGCAGTCAATACCTTCGCTGCGCAGTGCCGATGGTACTGTTATCGACGACTGTGCCGCTAAAGCGGAGTTATTGAACGCAGTTTTCCGAAATTCCTTCACCAGAGAAGACGAATGGAATATTCCAGAATTTGAAACACGAACATCTGCTAGCATGAGTTTCTTAGAAGTAGATACCTTAGGGGTTGCAAAGCAACTCAAATCGCTTGATACGGGCAAGTCTTCAAGTCCAGATTGTATACCGATTAGGTTCCTTTCAAATTACGCTGATACTATAGCTCCCTACTTAGCACTCATGTACAACCGCTTGCTCACCGATAGATCTGTACCTACAGATTGGAAAATTGCGCAGGTCGCACCAGTGTTCAAGAAGGGTAGTAGGAGTAATCCATTTAACTACAGACCTATATCATTGACGTCGGTTTGCAGTAGAGTTTTGGAGCATATACTGTATTCAAACATTATGAATCACCTCGAAGGGAACGATCTATTGACACGTAATCAGCATGGCTTCAGAAAACATCGCTCTTGTGCAACGAAGCTAGCTCTTTATTCACACGAAGTAATGGCCGCTATCGACAGGGGATCTCAAGTTGATTCCGTATTTCTAGATTTCCGGAAAGGTTTTGACACCGTTCCTCACAATCGACTTCTAATCAAGCTGCGGAGCTATGGGGTATCGTCTCAGTTGTGCGACTGGATTCGAGATTTCCTGTCAGGAAGGTCACAGTTCGTAGTAATAGACGGCAAATCATCAAGTAAAACTGAATTGATATCAGGTGTTCCCCAGGGAAGCGTCCTGGGACCTCTGCTGTTCCTGATCTATATAAATGACCTGGGTGACAATCTGAGCAGTTCTCTTAGATTGTTCACAGATGATGCTGTAATTTACCGTCTAGTAAGGTTATCCGAAGACCAGTATCAGCTGCAAAGCGATTTAGAAAAGACTGCTGTATGGTGCGGCAGGTGGCAGTTGACGCTAAATAACGAAAAGTGTGAGGTGATCCACATGAGTTCCAAAAGAAATCCGTTGGAATTCGATTACTCGATAAATAGTACAATTCTCAAGGCTGTCAATTCAACTAAGTACCTGAGTGTTAAAATTACGAACAACTTCAGTTGGAAGGACCACATAGATAATATTGTCGGGAAGGCGAGCCAAAGGTTGCGTTTCATTGGCAGGACACTTAGAAGATGCAACAAGTCCACTAAAGAGACAGCTTACACTACACTCGTTCGTCCTTTGTTAGAATATTGCTGCGCGGTGTGGGATCCTTACCAGGTGTGATTGACGGAGGACATCGAAAGGGTGCAAAAAAGGGCAGCTCGTTTTGTATTATCACGTTATAGGGGAGAAACTGTGGCAGATATGATACACGAGTTGGGATGGAAGTCATTACAGCAAAGACGTTTTTCGTCGTGGCGAGGCCTTTTTACGAAATTTCAGTCACCAACTTTCTCCTCTGAATGCGAAAATATTTTGTTGAGCCCAACCTACATAGATAGGAATGATCATCAAAATAAAATAAGAGAAATCAGAGCTCAAACAGAAAGGTTTAGTTGTTCGTTTTTCCCGCGCGCTGTTCGGGAGTGGAATAGTAGAGAGATAGTATGATTGTGGTTCGATGAACCCTCTGCCAAGCGCTAGCATGTGAATTGCGGAGTAGTCATGTAGATGTAGATGTAGAAAAAGTTTTTAGGTTATGGTTTGGAAGTAAATTACGTATTATTGAGTATAATTAGGCAGGATAAAATGTATGGTAGATTACGGAAAAAGGGAAGATGAATACAAAGTGAAACTACTTGTACAAACAAAAAGAGAAAGTAAGATGATAGAAAAGATTTCGAAATGCAACGGAGACAATAACAAATGTAATTGTTGGGTTCAAATTAATGATGTAAATAAAATAGAAAGAAACTTCCACATGGAAGAAATATATTAAAAGCAAAGATTCCAAGACTTACCAAGCGGGAAAGCTCTGGTAGACAGGCAGAATAAAATAACACACAAGCGCACACACAAAATTACGAGCTTTCGCAACTGGCGGTTGCTTCGTCAGGAAAGAGGGAAGGAGAAGGAAAGATGAAAGGGTGTGGGTTTTAAGGGAGAGGGTAAGGAGTCATTCCAATCCCGGGAGCGGAAAGACTTACCTTAGGGGGAAAAAAGGATAGGTATATACTCGCGAACACACACACACACACACACACACACACACACACACACACACACACACATATCCATCCATCCATCCGTATACAGACACAAGCAGACATATTTAAAGGCAAAGAGTTTGGGCAGAGATGTCAGTCGAGGTGGAAGTGCAGAGGCAAAGATGATGTTGAATGACAGGTGAGGTATGAGTGGCGGCAACTTGAAATTAGCGGAGATCGAGGCCAAACGCAAATTAGAACAGCATGCTACCCTCCACCTCAAAAAACTATCCAATCTCCTGGTTTCCCACCTCCGGAAAGGCTACTCACTCACCCTCCACAACCTTTCCAACAAACCTCAACCTCCTCTCATTGCACACAGACCCAGTCTCTCCCATCTACTCAATCTCCCACTTCCAGCTCTACTCCCCCCAACACCTCAAAATTCTAGTCAACACAATCTGGAACCACAACACCCCAATTCAGTAGTTAACCTTTCCTCCAAACCTCTCTCCCAATCTGAAACCTCTGTCCTATCCAAAGGCCTCACCTTCAGCCCCACTCCCAGGTTCAACCAAACTGCCCTTGTCAAACATTTACTGTCCTACACTCTTAGTACCTGCTGGAAATATCACTTTGCCACAAAGAAAAATAATCCTGATCCCACTCCTAATGATCCAACTCCCCAAGACACTATCCAAATTGAATCCTGCCTGGAACAGTTCCATCCTCCATCACAGCGGGACCCACCCCCTCTTCCTCAAAATCACCCTCTCCAAACCTTCCAGGAATTTCTCACTTCCAGCCTTGCCTCTCAGTCTTTCTTGAAAACCCTTAATCAAACTCCCAACATCACCACAGCCGAAGACCAGGCTATCCGTGATCTGAAAGCTGACCGATCCATCATTATTCTTCCGGCTGACAAGGGTTCCACGACCGTGGTACTTGATCGTCGGGAGTATGTGGCTGAGGGACTGTGTCAGCTTTCAGACAACTCTACATACAAAGTTTGCCAAGGTAATCCCATTCCTGATGTCCAGGCGGAGCTTCAAGGAATCCTCAGAACCTTAGGCCCCCACAAAACCATTCACCTGACTCCATCAAACTCCTGACACCGCTGCCACCTCGCACTCCTACCTTCTACCTACTTCTTAAAATTCACAAACCCAAACATCCCGGCCGCCCCATTGTAGCTGGTTACCAAGCCCCCACAGAATGTATCTCTGCCTACGTAGATCAACACCTTCAATCCATTACATGCAGTCTCCCATCCTTCATCAAAGACACCAACCACTTTCTCGAACACCTGGAATCTTTACCCAGTCTGTTACCCCCGGAAACCATCCTTGTAACCATTGATGCCACTCCCCTATACACAAATATTGCGCACATCCAGGGCCTCACTGCAATGGAGCACTTCCTTTCACGCCGATCACCTGCCACCCTACCTAAAACCTCTTTCCTCATCACCCTAGCCAGTTTCATCCTGACCCACAACTTCTTCACTTTTGAAGGCCAGACATACCAACAATTAAAGGGAACAGCCATGGGTACCAGGATGACCCCCTCGTATGCCAACCTATTTATGGGTCGCTTAGAGGAAGCCTTCTTGGTCACCCAAGCCTGCCAACCCAAAGTTTGGTACAGATTTATTGATCACATTTTCATGATCTGGACTCACAGTGAAGAACAGCTCCAGAATTTCCTCTCAAACCTCAACTCCTTTGGTTCCATCAGATTCACTTGGTCCTACTCCAAATCCCATGCCACTTTCCTTGACGTTGACCTCCATCTGTCCAATGGCCAGCTTCACACATCCGTCCACATCAAACCCACCAATAAGCAACAGTACCGCCATTATGACAGCTGCCACCCATTCCATATCAAACGGTCCCTTCCCTACAGCCTAGGCCTTCGTGGCAAACGAATCTGCTCCAGTCCTGAATCCCTGAACCATTACACCAACAACCTGAAAACAGCTTTCACATCCCGCAACTACCTTCCCAACCTGGTACAGAAGCAGATAACCAGAGCCACTTCCTCATCCCCTCAAACCCAGAACCTCTCACAGAAGAACCCCAAAAGTGCCCCACTTGTGACAGGATACTTCCCGGGACTGGGTCCAGCAGGGATACGACTTCCTAAAATCCTGCCCCAAAATGAGATCCATCCTTCACGAAATCCTCCCCACTCCACCAAGAGTGTCTTTCCGCCATCCACTTAACCTTCGTAACCTCTTGGTTCATCCCTATGAAATTCCCAAACCACCTTCCCTACCCTCTGGCTCCTACCCTTGTAACCGCCCCCGGTGTAAAACCTGTCCTATGCACCCTCCCACCACCACCTACTCCAGTCCTGTAACCCAGAAGGTGTACACGATCAAAGGCAGAGCCACGTGTGAAAGCACCCATGTGATTTACCAACTGACCTGCCTACACTGTGACGCTTTCTATGTGGGAATGACCAGCAACAAACTGTCCATTCGCATGAATGGACGCAGACAGACAGTGTTTGTTGGTAATGAGGATCACCCTGTGGCTAAACATGCCTTGGTGCACGGCCAGCAGATCTTGGCACAGTGTTACACCGTCCGGGTTACCTGGATACTTCCCACCAACACCAACCTATCCAAACTCCGGAGATGGGACTTGCCCTTCAATATATCCCCTCTTCTCGTTATCCACCAGGCCTCAACTCTGCTAATTTCAAGTTGCCGCCACTCATACCTCACCTGTCATTCAACATCATCTTTGCCTCTGCACTTCCGCCTCGGCTGACATCTCTGCCCAAACTGTTTGCCTTTAAATATGTCTGCTTGTGTCTGTATATGGATGTGTGTGTGTGTGTGTGTGTGTGTGTGTGTGTGTGTGTGTGTGCGCGCGCAAGTATATACCTATCCTTTTTTCCCCCTAAGGTAAGTCTTTCCGCTCCCGGGATTGGAATGGCTCCTTACCCTCTCCCTTAAAACCCACATCCTTTCATCTTTCCTTCTCCTTCCCTCTTTCCTGACGAAGCAACCGCTTGTTGCGAAAGCTCGTAATTTTGTGAGTGTGCTTGTGTGTTATTTTATTGTGCCTGTCTACCGGCGCTTTCCTGCTTGGTTAGTCTTGGAATCTTTGTTTTTAATATAATTATATATAATAGCGGGAAACATTCCACGTGGGAAAAATATATATAAAAACAAAGATGATGGGACTTACCAAACAAAAGTGCTGGCAGGTCGATAGACACACAAACAAACACAAACATACACACAAAATTCTGCTTTCGCAATCAACGGTTGCTTCTTCAGGAAAGAGGGAAGGAGAGGGAAAGACGGAAGGGTGTGAGTTATAAGGGAGAGGGTAAGGAGTCATTCCAATCCCAGGAGCGGAAAGACTTAACTTAGTGGGAAAACTCGCACACACACACATATCCATCCGCACATACACAGACACAAGCAGATATTTGTAAAGGCAAAGAGTTCGGGCAGAGATGTCAGTCGAGGCGGAAGTACATAGGCAAAGAAGTTGTTGAAAGACAGGTGAGGTATGAGCAGCAGCAACTTGAAATTAGCGGAATCCAAACTGATCTTCCCCAAGGTCCGCTTCTACAAGTTTTTCCATTTGTCTGTAAAGAATTCGCGTTAGTATTTTGCAGCTGTGACTTATTAAACTGATAGTTCGGTAATTTTCACATCTGTCAACACCTGCTTTTTTTGGGATTGGAATTATTATATTCTTCTAGAAGTCTGATGGTATTTTGCCTGTCTCATACATCTTGCTCACCAGATGGTAGAGTTTTGTCATGACTGGCTCTCCCAAGGCCGTCAGTAGTTCTAATGGAATGTTGTCTACTCCCGGGGCCTTGTTTCGACTCAGGTCTTTCAGTGCTCTGCCAAACTCTTCCCGCAGTATCGTATCTCCCATTTCATCTTCATCTGCATCCTCTTCCATTTCCAGAACATTGTCCTCAAGTACATTGCCCTTGTATAAATCCTCTATATACTCCTTCCACCTTTCCGCCTTCCCTTCCTTGCTTAGAACTGGGTTTCCATCTGAGCTCTTTATATTCATACAAGTGGCTCTCTTTTCTCCAAAGGTTTCTTTAATTTTCCTGTAGGCAGTATCTATCTTACCCCCTAGTGAGATAAGCCTCTACATCCTTAGTTTTGTCCTCTAGCCATCGCTGCTTAGCCATTTTGCACTTCCTGTCGATCTCATTTTTGAGACGTTTGTATTCCTTTTTGCCTGCTTCATTTACTGCATTTTTATATTTTCTCCTTTCATCAATTAAATTCAATATTTCTTCTGTTACCCACGGATTTCTATTAGCCCTCGTCTTTTTACCTACTTGATCTTCTGCTGCCTTCACTACTTCATCCCTCAGAGCTACCCATTCTTCTTCTACTGTATTTCTTTCCTCCATTCCTGTCAATTGTTCCCATATGCTCTCCCTGAAACTCTCTACAACCTCTGCTTCATCCCTCAGAGCTACCCATTCTTCTTCTACTGTATTTCTTTCCTCCATTCCTGTCAATTGTTCCCTTATGCTCTCCCTGAAACTCTCTACAACCTCTGGTTCTTTCAGTTTATCCAGATCCCATCTCCTTAAATTAGCACCTTTTTGTAGTTTCTTCAGTTTTAAACTACAGTTCATAACCAATAGATTGTGGTCAGAGTCCACATCTGCCCCTGGAAATGTCTTACAAATTAAAACCTGATTCCTAAATCTCTGTCTTATCATTATATAATCTATCTGATACTTTTTAGTATCTCCAGGGTTCTTCCATGTATACAGCCTTCTTTTATGATTCTTGAACCAAGTATTAGCTATGATTAAGTTGTGCTCTGTGCAAAATTCTACCAGACGGCTTCCTCTTTCATTTCTTCCCCCCAATCCATATTCACCTACTATGTTTCCTTCTCTCCCTTTTCCTACTGACGAATTCCAGTCACTCATGACTATTAAATTTTTGTCTCCCTTCACTACCTGAATAATTTCTTTTATCTCATCATACATTTCCTCAATTTCTTCATCATCTGCAGAGCTAGTTGGCATATAAACTTGTACTACTGTAGTAGGAGTGGGCTTTGTGTCTATCTTGGCCACAATAATCGTTGACTATGATGTTTGTAGTAGCTTACCCGCACTCCTATTTTTTTTATTCATTATTAAACCTACTTCTGCATTACCCCTATTTGATTTTGTATTTATAGCCCTGTATTCACCTGACCAGAGGTCTTGTTCCTCCTGCCACCGAACTTCACTAATTCCCACTATATCTAACTTTAACCTATCCATTTCCATTTTAAAAATTTTCTAACCTACCTGCCCGATTAAGGGATCTGACATTCCATGCTCCGATCCGTAGAACGCCAGTTTTCTTTCTCCTGATAATGAAACCCTCTTGAGTAGTCCCCGCCCGGAGATCCGAATGGGGGACTATTTTACCTCCGGAATATTTTATCCAAGAGGACGCCATCATCATTTGAGCATACAGTAAATCTGCATCCCCTCGGGAAAAATTACGGCTGTAGTTTCCCCTTGCTTTCAGCCGTTCGCAGTACCAGCACAGCAAGGCCGTTTTGGTTAGTGTTACAAGGCCAGATCAGTCAATCATCCAGACTGTTGCCCCTGCAACTACTGAAAGGCTGCTGCCCCTCTTCAGGAACCACAAAATCCTCTCAGGAAATCCTCTTCAGTAACAACAAAATCAAGGAAAGCAAATTTAGCCAATAGCAGCAGGAACCAGGGTGGGAGGGTAGGGGGTGTTAATTAATAATGCCAGGTGGAAAAAATCTTATAAGCTCATTAACAAAATGCATAAACCCCAATAGCAGCTGTTACTTGTAGCTACGAAAATTAGTTACCAGATAAGATTATGGGATCCACATTGTTGTACTCTCGTAGTACCCACAAGAAAAGTCTTGCTAGATCCAATGAGAAAATGAACTGACGCAGTGGTTTTCCAGTGCCTAGCACAGTGAATGTTGCATTTTCCGAATTATCTGAAAAAATAAATGTCACTGTTCAGTTAATACATTTAGTGAAGATATAATATTGTTTAATATAAAAAACTTTTAAAACTGTAGCTGAAAATAACCTAAGGCTGAAATTTCACTATAGTGTACACTAAAATTAGCAGTTGCAGACAATGTTCAGTCATTAAAAACGATATTTTAGCAGTAAATAACACAGAACATCACGCAGTTTTTTAATTATAAATATATTTCCATATTCTGTGTTTGCATGAATCAGTGTTTTCTCTGAATTTTGCTAAGTGATATCATCATGTTGGTAAAACATTTTTCACGATAATTGCACTCCAGAGAATATATTATTCTGTGAACAATAGTTTTCTCAACTACTTTTAAATGTAGTACAACAAAATGACTTTCATCCAAGACAATGCAGTCAAGAGCAATGTCTTTTCATAATTATTTCCTGCAATGTAAAGACTGATATAACAGTAGTAATAAATGGGGAAGACAGTTGAACTATTCAAACTGACAGCTGAACTATTCAAACTGAGGTCCGAGGCAGACTATTTCTACTGTTTAAAAAAAACACCACTACAATCATAATATTACAATGAATACCTTGCACAGAGACCACTTACCATGTGTACAGCTGATAAAAATAGCAAATTAATGGTAACTTTGTAGTCTGTCACCAATATTCACAGATGTTTGTTTCCATACTGCATGTAGTGTGACTACCAGCTGCTAAGTGGTGTTTGGTGGAGGATTCAAATTATGCATGAGAAACTTTTGGGTGTAGTCTTCCAACAGTTTTAACATTTATCTTATGTGTTACAAAGTTTTCAGTAATATTCCAGTTGTTGTGGGAGAGAAAATCATTAAATATGTGAGTAAGTGGCTGAAAATTTCACAGCAATCACTATAAGCCAAAAGTCTTCTCTCCAGTTGTTAACACTAGTTCAGTTTATGGTATTAGTAACTTCATTCATGGGTAGGTTACAACCAATTCACGTCTGCCTGTGACTAAACCGGAATAGTTTTTGCTGCATGGGTGCATAGGACAGGTCTAACTCCATCATCTTCCACAGGGTTGTACACATGACAAGGACTGGGGCAGGTGTGATATATAAAGATGGACTAGAGTATTTTGTAAACTGAATGAGTGGTGGAATATCACTTTGGAGAGTTGGGAAGGATTGTGGGTAGAAAGTTTTCGATTTCTGGGAACAATGACAGGTAGTTGAAGCCCTTGCGAAGGATGCAGTTTAATTGTTCCAGTCCAGAGTGACACTGGGTAATGAGTGGGGGCACTCCTTTGCAGTTGGTCTGTGAGAATGTATATGGGAAAGGATATCTGTTTTTAGGACAGAGTCTGTGTGTGAAGACTTTTGACCTCCAGCACATTGGGCAAAGGATAATCCATCCCGCAACTGTGCCAACCACATGTCATGTGGCCTCCCTGTATGGGAGATATGTTCTCATGTGGAAGGGATGATAGCTACCAGAATGGGAGGCACAGTCTGACAATTAATGGGCTTTATATAACAGATATTTTTATGGAGGCAACAGAGAGGTGAAGGTCAAAATCCAAGGAGGTGGCATAGTGGGCTGAGGAGGACCAGGTGCAATGGATAATAGGGAAGGTAGGATTGGCAAGTTTAAGAAACAAAGCTACAAGACTTTTGACCTCCAGCACATTCGGCAAAGAATAATTCATCCTGCAACTGTGCCAACCACATGTCATTCTGGAAATGTCAAATCAATACTTTTTTTCAAAAAGGAGTAAAACTACAATTAATGTGTTTCTCTGCGGTGGAAAAAGTATAACAGAAGTATAAACCAGCAATAAAGGAAACGCATTTACTGTAAGATGGGAGCAGTATACCGGCTGAAAATGTCAAATGCCAGGGGCATGTCAGGTGGCAAGAGGCACACTTTTTACTTTCGAGTAGCAGGTCCCTGATCATTATAAAATATTGGTGACAGAGTCAGATCAATAAACTGGTGGGAATAAACACCCCCTGATTAAAATGGTGAGGGACATAGAAGGATAGGTGAATTAAAAGGTGGGCTTATGGCAACCCACTAGCAAGGGACAGTCAGAGGTCCTCTGGGGCTGAACCTACAATGGAAGGTGACTTGCCATCTGCCCAGATGCCAACAATACTACACTGTCTGACCTTAAAATAAGGTTATACAGGCTGTGCTGTTGGATAAGGTGTAAAATTAGGCTCACTGCTTTGATGTCATCTGCAGAAATTGATGATAATGAGTACAGGGGCTGGTCAAAAATTTGTAAACACCAGGAGAAATGTATGCTTCAACATAAATGCAGATGCTAGCCAAGCCTGCAGATTGCACGAGTGTATTTGATCACAAATGACACCTGTGCAATGTCATCAATATGTTGCAAGTGTTAGTAGAATCAGAACAGTCTTCAATGTAATTGTGAGTACATTTCTTTTTTGAAGACATTGCAAGTTGGTAATTGTGAGAATGCTTTTCCCATAGTTGACACAAATCAGTTATTTTCCACATAGTCTTACCATCTAATGATTGACCACAATCCCCACAGAGTGGGTCATTCATACAGCACGATGATGTATGCATTTAATATATCACATAGGGGGTGATGCATGTGGTTTTACATCACACTGATACCAATTACCTTTATTTCCTTGGAAGCATGTTGTCTTTACAATGTAATGCATTTTACATAGGTATATAGAGGATGTCACAGTCACATTGGATCTCTCAATGAATGTTACCTTTAAAACATCTTGCTATTGTACAGTCACCTTTCCTGAGTGTTCTTGTGATCCAGTTAATCTGTCCCACATCTATGCATGAACAGCTTCTTACTATGGACTTCATTTTCTTGCAGACTGGTGCTGTAAGAATGTACTAACTCTTCTGAGCTACTAAATGAAGTCAACTCTTCCATAAAAACTTTACTGTGTTTTAACTCTTCATCTCAGTAATTGACAATCCAAAATCAAATAGCTCATAAATATGTTATCTTAGGCTTTCCTGGCGAATTAACTGTTTGTACTGTTCTCGCGTCTCCAGCCGGGTGCAGTCGTTTTCAAACCACAATATTTCGACAGTGTTCCTTGCCATCATCTTCAAGTCATCACCTGAAGATGATGGCAAGGAACACTGTCGAAATATTGTGGTTTGAAAATGACTGCACCTGGCTGGAGACCCAAGAACAGTACAAACCGCTCATAAATAGTGTTACAAATTAACTTCAACATAACATATACAATGTCTGACCCAAGTTTTACATCAATGTTAGAAGTGATACAGAAATTCATTTGTTTGGGTTCCCTGGTGACACTGTCAGCGGAACTTTTGCTCCTATGAATTCCTGACATCAAGTCATGGCACCAAAGCATAAATGAGCCTGTACACCAAGTGAAACCTTCTACCTCACATCACAGCTTACCATTGCACGTGTGCTATTGGCACAAAACGCACATCAGAGCACACACAATAGATGCTTCCCATTTACAAACTATTTAATTAGTTATCAAATGACATGAAGATCTGTAGCTGTCCTGAAGGCTAATAGTGGAACAAAGTATTCGTAAGAACACCATGTTACACTACATCATCCAGTGCCAAAATGAATACAGCGTTGTCTGTTCCGTTAATCTTCAGACCTCATTGTATATGGTGAAAAAAATAACTACTTCCTCCTAAGTTAGTCCATAATTCTTCATCTGTTTGTAGTATAAAAGTCCCTTGCATTATGCTGAACCTCTTACAAGGTGAAATTTTGACTGGTATATGACCAAGTTTATTATAGAGGGTGTTATAATATTCTGCTTTAATATTCTCCTTACAACCTCATACGGCTTTTAGAGAGAACTGAGTAGATAATATTTTTAATTGGAACTCATGTCAAGAAATTTACCATTTCTGGGTTACAACCACCTGAAAACATGTTGGTAACACTGCCACTTTTACAAATAATTTATTAGGTGTGACCCAGTGAGACACTTGTTTTACAATTCCACTGCTCATATACTCATTGATGGGGTCTCTTTAATATGAAGCAGTACAGCATCTTCCAGTTTGGGTGGGCAGTGTATCCTTGGAGCAACACAGTCACACTTGCCGACAGTGAAGGTACCACTTGCTCAAAGCCATTGCGTAATTGTGGTGAAAAGGGTATGTGATGGAAGCAGATGTTGTGGATAACAATCTTCTTAAAGACGACAAGCACTCAACCATGTTGCTCTAACACTCAAAGGCACATGAATGAGACTTAACCAGGTCATACAGGTAGGACAGGCGTCAAACGACATCAGTTGATCCGATGTAAGCACCTCTCACCCCCACCATGCTACCCTTTGGGGAACCTACCTAGGAAAACATGTTTTCAAATGGCTGTAGCAAGAAATGGTACATCTTCAGACACAAGTTCCAGTTCAAAATATTGTTTACTCTGTCCACATTACAAGTCCTAGACGCTCCGTAAGGGGAATTTTGGAGCACCCTGTATATGAGAAGGTTCCACAATTGGATGCACTATGACATTTGGATTAATATCAATCTGATTCTCATTTTATTTATGGGCACTAATTCATCATACTTAACTTCAAGTTTTCACATTCAAGAAATATTTAAAATCTGTTATGGAACAGACTATGTGTTGATGAGAATAATTTTTTCTTCGCTTCTTCAATATGTTTTCCTACCAGACCATAACCAACACGAGAAATGTCTTACGATCTCGTACCTCTCAGCATTGTAACTATTTTATCTTTCAAGAAAAACTGCGAGAGTGTGGGGGGAAGGGGGGGGGGGTGTATGACCACCAGCTTGAGACAGTTAAGATCTGTTCATTGTCTGCCTTGGTGTCACCACACACTCTGACCTGGGGCTCTTTGCACGGGTACCAACCCCACCACAGCAGTGGATACCAGGCATGGGTAACCACTGCCAAGTGTTTCCATCTCCCAAACATGATGACCATATACTCTTAAGAATACAAAGCTTACAACACAGGCCCCACCAGTGTGATACGTTTGCAATCAGGGGACTACAGCTGTGCAGATACTTGACTCCCACCCTCGCATGATGTGCTGGCTACCATGTTGGATTTTGGGCACTTTGTGCATATCACACACACACACACACACACACACACACACACACACACACACACACACACACACACACACACACCAAGGGAGTAAAGTAGAACAGCATATTTTGCATGCCACAGTGGGCACCCTTTCATACATAGCCTGCACTATTGAGAATATTTTGAAAAGTGGATGTTCAATCTCACCAATGGGGGCCGTGCACAATTAGCTGACTAGAGAGGTAAGATATATGCTAACGGAGTGAAAGGGTGACCTCTTGGCATAAGCTCAGTCAATGTCAAAGGAGTCACTACAGTTCAAGAGTTACATAGGAAGGACAGTCGTAGAGTGGGAAGGGGGAAACTTCAGTGTGGGGTAAGAAGAAATGCTGTAACGGCTTGGGGGTCACATACTTGCTCGCAGAAGAGTTATGAGCCACTTGAGGAGAGGAGAGAAGGAGCTGAGAAATAATTATGCAGTATTTTGGTCCAGGGTTCAGATCATCAATGAACCTGAGCCAAACAAGGGGATAGGATCTCATAACTAACAAGAGTTCCTCTACATGGCCCACATTCAAATTGCGATGTGTGTTTTAACGATCATGCTGTAAATTTGTTTGCACATCCCCCTATCCCCCACCTCATAGGAGGGAGCCACCTAGTTGCTTCTACCAATCGCAATACCCTTCCAAGATAAATATTGCAAGAATATTTTTGTGCCTGCTACTCTTGGTTCTACTGTTTCTACTCACTATGGAAATGATGCAGTGAAGCATGTAATAAACATTAGTCACTTCTTTACTACTATCCAAGTGAGTCTAAAAAAACAGCTTCATTTACTTTTCTTATTAACAAAAGATTTCTACATTTTTGGATGCTCTTTCACCTTTGGCCAACACACTATTTTGAAGAGTTTATTCATGAAATAGATTTATGGTTTGTCTGGTTACATACAAATGCTTTAGCTCCTTTTGATTATGCTTCAACATTTCTGAACATTACTTTGGAATACTCTTTCTAGAACTATTTTGATAGCAAGTACACAAATGTTGCACAGTGTCATATATTACTTTATCCAGCTATAAACTGTCTTGTAATGATGCAGAGCATCCATAAAGTTCCTGCAAACCAGTCTGTGTCTGTAATGAAGTTAACTTTTCTAAATAAAATGATTTACCATTGCACTATATTCCATCCATTTCTCTGAGGCATTTGACACCAAACACTTACAATAGTTACCAGCAAATAAAAGTATGTTGGGTTAGCATGTGAACAAACCAAGCAAACCAGTAGTTAGTACATACAAATTTAGTAGGTTTTCAATCCACACTTCTTATAGGAGCAGCCAAATCTTGTAGAAAGAAGGGTGTGCAATTCATTGTGTATCAGTCTTAGGCTCAATATGGCTATGTTCCAATTGAGAAGCATCTTAACAATTATAAATTACTGATGAAATAGTTCAAAACTGTCAAACAGAAATATCTGCTCAATTTTTTCACTGGTTGGCAACATAGCAATAATTTCACTGTCAACATTCTGCCAGAACTTTCCATAGGACGATTTTATTGAGCATAATTTAAACACACCTTTCTGTATTTGGTCATGCATCTTGCGAATGAGAGCAGGAATAACATGGCTAGACTCAAGGCTGAAGTTGTCGTGAGGTCCAAACACATTGCATGGTATTACAGAAGTAAAGCAGCAGCCATGTTGTTCGTGGTATGCTCTATTGTAAATATCAATCAGTCTTTTTGCGTAACTATATCCAAAATTGGAAGGATGTGGTGGCCCATTGTGGACCTGCAAGAAAATAAGTCCATTTTCACAACCATGATGGTGACAGAATGCTCAAAAACTTCAGGAAAACAATTTTTTATTAAATGTAGACTTATCAGGTGTTATTTTCTATGCAATCACTAATGTCTAAAAATGCCATTATTATCTATCAAATGTTTTAAATAAAACAATTTGTATTATTAAATGGGATGTTTTTAAGCTATTCTTTTTCCACTGGTTTCAGACAACTTTCAGGCACTATGTTATTTTACAGCAAATTATGTACATACACTGACATCATCATTAAGAAATTACAGACTCATCACAGATGTTCAGAATTCATGACATAACAAAATAAATTGTCTATAAAGAAACTTAAGTATCTGCAGAAGTGTATGACCAACTGACTCTTAGTGCATGTTGTACTGAAGCTGTTATCAGTCTGCCAGCTGCTTAAATGAAATGTAAGTAGCGGAAAATTACAGTTATCAGTTTCATGTTACTACATACGATTTTTCATGGATGTGGAAAATAGTGTTTCACAAGAATTGTGTCAATCTTACTACAGCAAAGCAAGTTTCGACTCTTTTCTTTTTACCCACAGTAATTTCAATTGGAACTATGACATCAAACTGTCACCTGTAGTTTTATACAAAAACTACGTCATGTCATTCTAAGCAACTGAAACAGATCATTTAATACTCCAAACTGGCCTTACTACTAAACTAACTGTACAACTGGAGCTGTACCTCATTCGTCTAAAAGTTGCAGGTCTAAAAAGATTGTGGGGGGGGGGGGGGGGGGGGGGGGAGGGTTAATTCTACACGACAACCATAAGGAAAACGCAATACGTTTGCCAAAGGAATAGGTTGAATTTATGATTCTACGAGATTCAAATAACTCAAGACTCTCCAATAATTCATAACACTAGAGGTTATGCATAGCATAAGGGTATATTTATTAGTTATGCAAACCAGCAGAAAATCGTGCAGCAATATGGAGCTGAACACGACACACAGCAGATCAAAGATCGAAACCTATATATAAGCTTGTGAATTATTTCAATTTGGGAATATGAACATCTATTCAGTTTATAACATGCCACCTGATGTAAATCTGTTCAGTAGGCTTTCAAATACTTAACAATTTTGTGTGTGGAAATGTTTATAGAGAATTTCTACATACACTTAAAAAACTGAGTGCACATTGGATGTCAAATTGTTGCCATTCTTTAGCTATTTTGAGCTCACCAGACAAAGTATAAATAATTTAGGAGTGGAGAAGACCACTCACCAAAGAGCAGAAGAGTTGCGAGTAATCGACAGACCTACAAAAGCTGATAACCCCCCCCTCCCCCCAACCCCTCTCCCCACCTCTCTCCCTCTCTACCCACCCCACCAAACATAAAACCTACCCCACCAAACCCATCTGCCAAAATGCAGCATTGGGACTTTACACCCAGTCAGTGCTGTATAGGGGCATGTGCACGTGTGTGCATGTCCTATATCTAAGAAAAGGATTACCCCAAAAACTGGAAAGTTTTCTTTCTGCGTAATTTTTTTTTTTTTTTTTTTGGCTCACTTGGCATGTAAGATTTGGATAAAATTCCAAGCTTTCAATGATACCCTCCATCATTATCGTCCTTTTCATCAGGGACTAACTGTCATGAATTGGTGAGAGTCTCATTTTTATAACCACAGAATGGCATCCAATTGGCTGATTTACGTCTTGACTTTGTGTACCAATGTGGTGACCTCAACACCCATAGATTTTTTTGCATGCTCTATCTAGCATTGTGTATTCACTATAGCTATAGCTGTTTTTTTGAACTGGATGGGGAAATCTATGTATGTTGAGATACAGATCTGTGTGTGTAAGTTTTCTGTACACAGAAATCAGACCAGTCTTCTGGTCACTCAGAAAAATTAAAGAAATTCTGCAATTGGTTAAAGATAATATAGGCCTGAGAGTGCACTTAGCAATGCATGGAAATGTGCACTTGACAAGGAAAAAACACAGAGGAATACTTCCCGCAGTTCACTGCCTAATGTCATGGATGGCACTGCAAGCAGCATTAAATAAAAAGCGCAAGCAAAATCCATGGGCATAGAGGGCACCACATCTGTATGAGCCACCATGATGTAATTCAGCCAATCAGATGCCATTCTGTGGGCATAAAAAAGAGAATCTTGTTAGTTTGCAAAAGCCAGTTTTAGAGTCCCTGATGTAGATGGAGGATATCATTGAAAGCTCAGACTTTTATCTGAATTTGATGCAGCATATGAACCAAGAAATTTTTACGGAAAGACTCTGTCATGAAAAACTTGTTAACAATGTAAGTTCTCTTTCTTTTTGTAATTTCCTGTTGACAACTCAATGCATCTGCTTTCCAGTGGGTGGTTTCGTTTTTCCTTGAGTATTTACATTCTACATGAACTCTGATGAACCAACCGAACTACTTGAGTTTGATGAACCAGTAACAGTAGACCCAGAATATCCTCCACCCACCACTGAAGAGATAAGGAACCAGATTAAAAACCTTAAGAATGGTTAAAAGTCCAGGTGAGGACGGTATTCCTGCTGAACTTCTCAAGGCTGTTTCAAAATCCACAAGCTAATCGAGCAAATTTGGGTAAAATATGAAATACCAGAGGAATGGAAGGTAGCTGTGATATGCCCCATATATAAAAAGAAAGACAAATCCGTATGTGACAACTACAGGGGCATAGTGCTACTCAACACCTGTTATAAGATCTTCTCCAACTGCCTATTAGAACGAATAAAACCTCTAGCAACAGACATAATTGGAGAATACCAAGGAGGTTTCCAGGCAGCGCGATCAACCACGGACCAGATTTTTGTCCTAAAACAGGTCTGTGAAAAAATGTACGAATACGGACGAGAGATACATCTCCTGTTTGTAGACTTCAAGAAGGCTTACGACAGTATACATAGACCTAGTCTGATTAGAACAATGACAGAGTATACCAAAGAAGTTGGTCAAACTGGTAGAGGTATGCCTAAATGACACAAAACTTAAGTTTAAGGTAGGCAATCAAATGACAGAAAGCTTCCAAGCTGTAACAGGATTACGCCAAGGAGATGGGCTATCACCTGTCCTCTTCAACCTGGCACTTGAGAAGGTAATGCGGGATTTCAACAAAGAATACATCAAGGGCATTCAAATTGGTAATGAACACATTACATATCTGGCCTATGCAGACGACATTGCACTATTAGCATGCACACAAGAAGATCTGAAGAGAAGTATCCAGACCTTGGAGTTATTGGCAGCTAGGATTGGTCTACAAATTAGCTCTGAAAAGACAGAGTATATAACCATAGGAAGAAAGATCCAGAACTCTCAAGATTTAATTGTGAACAACACCAGGTATAAACATGTGGAAGAGTTCAAATACCTTGGATCATTTTTTACAGAAGTAACATCAACTGAAGCAGAGATAAAAGCACGACTGCAGGCGGGAAACAGATACTATCACTCTCTAGACCCTATATTAAAATGTAGAAGTGTCTCTCAACAACTAAAGCTATGGTTGTATAAGACATTAATAATGCCAGTAGTACTTAACGGTTCTCAAACCTGGAGCACTCGAAAACAAGACCTTAAGTGACTGCTAACATTTGAAAGGAAAGTCCTCAGGAAAATATTTGGACCAGTCAGAGATCAGACTACTGGAGAATGGAGAAGACGCCATAACACTGAATTAGAAGAGCTGTACAAGGAGCCTAACATCTTAGGAGTGATGAGAAGCAAAAGACTCCAATGGGCTGGACATGATGTTAGAATGGAGGCAACAAGATGGCCCAAAATCACAATGGACTAAATCCCGTCAGGCAGCAGACCAGTGGGAAGACCTAGAAAGAGGTGGATCGATGGAGTGAGAGGAGACCTGTTGCAGCTGGGAGTCACGGAAAACTGGAGACAGATAGCAGAAGACAGAGACGGATGGAAAGCTCTAACTGTGGCGGCGCGCGGTCCTCTGGGCCTGATCGCGTGAATTGAATTGAATTGAAATTTACATTCTACCACAACTTTCCTACAGATTATATCACCACATAAAATATTACTTATCTCCTTAAAGAAACACATTGCTCACTTTGGAGCACTGTACATTGCTTGGAAATGATACAATGTGGTCAAGCGACTCTCCACCTGTCATGGTAGTGAAGTATTGTTTATGTGCCAGCCACTATGGAATCGGTGCAATAAGATGGGTCAACCCAAAATTACGACAGAATGGCATAAAGGAGCTACTGTGTTTGGGTGACCACAAAGTGAATGAAGTTTCCCAATTTGTTGGTGTATCCACATCTACTGTCCAGTGTGTCTACAAACAATTGTATACCACTTGCAGCCATGTACAGATGATGATCATAAAATGCTCACACCACATCATTGGCAATTTGTTTCAAACCCAATAATAACTACTGCCATCAGTGAACGCAGTTGCATCTTTACAACTTTATGAGCAAACCACATGACGAGAACTGCACACAATGGACATATGGTGGCAGGTGGGTATCTTTATTCATAGTGGCAGATAAAAAGGTTGCAAATTTTCAATGGATTAAACACAGAAATTGGACAGTAGCTGATTCGAGGCATGTACAATGCTTCAGCAAGTTATGATTTTGCCCTTTTCAAATGATGCAAGTCATTGAGTGCAATGAGTCTCTATTTCAACATTCTCAGTGACCAAGTGTTGCCCATTCTTCTACAACTTACTGGTGCATATGTTTTAGATGCTCTTCCAAGATGATGAGAAGTGTTCACAGGGCTGCACACATGCATCCTGGTTTGAAGAACACTTAGATATCCTATACTGCATCTCGGCTGGCCCTCTAAAACCATATCCTATCAAAAATATATAGGGCTAACAGGAGCAGCCAGTGCAATATAGCAATCATCATATATACAATGTGGTAGCTCTATGGGAACCTTAACACTAATGAATGGCTTCAGCTGTGTATCCACTTGATAACTGAATCCTTCTATTGTCCACCGGGCTCATCTCCTAATGTAACCAAAAAAATTGGAAAAACCTGAGTTCGCTTGTACATAAGTTCCCAAATCATACTGTAATCATCAGTGAAGACTTTAATCCTCCAACTATCAATTGGGAAAATTACAGTGGTGGGCATGATAAGGTATCTTGCGAAACATTACTAAATGCCTTCTCTGAAAACTACTTAGAACAGACAGTTCAGAACCCCACTCATGAGGGAAATATATTACATCTAATGGCAACAAACAGTCAGTGATCATGATGTGGTTGTGGCAACAATGATTACCAAAGTACAAATGGCAACCAAAACAAGGACAAAGATGTATAAGTTCAGTAACAGTGCACAGATTTGACTGCCAGCTGTTTCTTGACCTACGGTGAATGCACTGGGGTGAGGTGGTGGTACAGGGTAGGGTGAGGGATACAGAGAGGCGGGAGGCAGGGAGAAGGTTGGGGAAAGTGTGTAACAGGTTGTGGAAGAGTGGGGAGCCGTCTGTTGGCTAGCTAGGGACACCGGTGGCAGACCCCCCCCGGAATAGGTAATTTTTTGTCTGTTGCATTACTGAAACAATATCTGCACAGAAAGCCCTGCATTTACTTTAGTCTCTTTTGGTGCTTGACAGATCATGGTTACAAAGAGGAAAAAATCCTCCTTAGCATTCGACACCAAATAAGTCATCTACTGATCGCATAAGACACCAAGTACAGGTTAGAGACTAAATACAAATTATTGCAGAATGTGAAGATGGTTTGCCTTTTTTGTGCTTGTTTTGCATTTATTTACTGTCGCTCTTTATAATTTTCCTTGTATCTTAATACTTGGAAATTGTGACAGAGCTTCATTTGTATATCAAAATTATGCTTACTAATTTAATAAAATTCAAGATAACTTACCATGCTTTCATCTATAGGATATGTTGTTTTGTCCGGAAAAATGCATGTCGAGAGACATGAAACTACTTTCACAACACCAGTTTCAAAACTAGTCTGCAATACATTGTCATTAATATGAATATTTTTCCTCTGAAAAAGGAACATACATCACAGCTTGAGCAACACTGTATCACTTTGCTACATTAGATCTACTACATAATTTTTCCTCAGTACATACCAAGAAGTCCAAATTGTGGGACATATTGTGGAATAAGCCACCCACCATGGCAGCAAGATGGATAACATGTGTTGGACGGTATTTCTCAAAAATGGCTTTGGTTTGTATCTTATCGCTGGAAAAAATTAAACAATTAACATCTTTGCACATGACTGTTTTAGAATAAGAATGTAACTCCTCATTTCATGTATGTAAGCTCCTATACTAACCACATAGCAAATGTGGAAACATCAAAGACATACCACAGATTATAGGTCCTGAAAAAAGTGAGCTATGTTTGCGAGATATTCTTGGAGAAGGGGCAACAGTCTCTCACAAAAACGGTCACATTTATGAAACTTTTATGAAATGGAATTTCAAGTTCAGAACTGTCTCTGTTACTTGAAAGCAGTTTTAGAACAGTCTGTAAATAAATTTCAAAACAACGCACAGTCCACTGCGGAATGATAAATTAATTCTAGAAATAATATCCTAATCCAGTAACATACGCAGGAGAGTTTTTGTGATATTTGGAAAGTAATTAAAAGGTACTAGGCAGAACTGAAGCAGTTAGGGTACATTACAAATCGTGCCCAGACAGATCAGTACCTAACAACACTGTCTCTGAAAGACAAGATTCTACTCATGAGGCCAAGTCTCTCTTTTTCACAGGAAACAAAGAACCAGTTCAGCTGTCCATACATTGTCACCAACATTAGTGGAAAAAAAAAAACACAGAATACCACAGTAGGCAGCAGAGCCAGGAGGAGGGGGAATTCCACCTTAATGTTCATTACTGTCTGTAAGTTTCCGTAACCCAACTTACGGTGGTTCATTGCGCAAGATAAAGCTATGGATTAATCTGATGTCACTGATGTGGAGGTGAAACAGGATTGTAAATTCCTGTCTTGAAGGATGTGTTACAAGCTATAGTCTCCTAGATAGTGCAGCATTTATTAGAGGAGGGGGGGAGGGGGCACTAGGCTACCATATGATGATCTACCTCCGAGTGAGTAGTGACCTTACCTGCACCTTCAAATCTGCACCAGATTTCCAAAGCAGATGTTGGGCTAGTAACCACAGCTCTAGTTAGTGAGCCAGTTCATTCACCAGGATACCCACATGACTTGGAAGCAAGAGAAAACAGTGGAGCAGGCAGGATGACTAAGATCAGACAGAAGCTCACAAATACGCAATGTCACAGGTCACAAGCTACATTCCAACTGGGAAATCCACAGAGGGTGAGCATTAGGGGTCAACACCCCCTGCATGAAAAAAAGAACTGGATAAGATGGATGATTAGGAAATTGTCATATGGCGATTACATAAGGGAGCAAGAGTTGGTGACACTGGAATGGCAGAAGTAAGAGCCCACTTCAGTGAGGAGACTCTACAGAACTAGTGTAGAAAATGCCAGTAGCCAGTTTTACTCCATGATGGTATCCTGGGTCCAATAACTTCAAAGTTGAAGGTGCCACTGTACTAACAAACATGGCAACTTAGCCCAATGAGGATGAGATCAGGTCCCAGTAAATAAGGAATACAATGTAAAGTGCAACTTGACAGGTATGAGTGAGGAAGCAAATATCTTTAATCTTTTGTATAAAGTCAGGCTTAACCCCGTGCCATACTACGACAAGCCTGACGAGTGATAAGTTTGGACCAAATTTGAGTATCTCTAGTCAGACTCATGGAAACAACTATGGACTAAATGTAAAGATCACAAGTCTAACTCTTGAGAAAAACATTTGTCCGTTACAGTCATGCGTCAGTTCTTACCATTATGTTGTGAGATTGGTCACAACTTATTAAGTTTATGTTACAAAGCACGCATGCTAGACGTTTGTACTTTCATTTTTGAAGAAAAAAGTAATAAATCCTAATATAACGTTAAGAGAGGGGTGCTTATGTGGATGTAGTGATGAAGAATCCAGTGATAAACACACAGTTGTACAAAATAAAAGAAGTATAAAATGTTTAACTATAGACAACGAGAGTGAAGAAGAAAATTCAATACCTGAACCACTTCTATCAAGAATTTGGCATGATGCGAAAAATACATCAATCATTTGGATATATACTGAGACTCGTGGTTTTGTGTTGGCAGAAGAGCCAACACCGTGTTACTAGTGGAGACCGAAATGCACACTTTTTAGGTCACGCAGGCTGGCGTGAGGAGGGAAGGACTATACTGACGTGAGGTCTGGAACATGACAAGGAATCAGAATTCAGAAAGCGGACGTAATTAGTTTGATACTTAACTTTAATCCATTAATGATGAATGTAGGCTCTTGACGGTACATGATTCACAATATTATCTGTTCAGGATACATAGTAACTGAATATGGCACCTTGCTAGGTCATAGCAAATGACGTAGCTGAAGGCTATGCTTAACTGTCGTCTCTGCAAATGAGAGCGTATGTAGGCAGTGTACCATCGCAAGCAAAGTCGGCTGCACAACTGGGGCGAGTGCTAGGGATTCTCTCTAGACTAGACCTGTTGCGTGGCGGTGCTCGGTCTGCAATCACTGATAGTGGCGACACGCGGGTCCGACGTATACTAACGGACCGCGGCTGATTTAATGGCTACCACCTAGCAAGTGTGGTGTCTGATGGTGACATCACATGTGGCAAAAAAGCATCTGTTTTGAATCATTTTAAGCGACACACACAGGATTATTAGAATTATTTTCTATTATGTTTTATGACATATTTTGGAAAATACTTGTTACAGAAACAGATCTCATCACACGTCAGATAACAAAAACAAAACAGAAAGCTGATTCACCTTTCCTTACTTTCGATGAATGAAAGGCCACTATGAACTATGCATTTTGATGCTTCAAATCAGAATACCAAATATCCAAGACCAATAGTAAAAATGCCAAAATTTAAAATGTAATGCCTTTTAAAGGGTTTCAACAAATTTTGACATCTTACGTTTTTGCAGTAATGAAACTGCTGACATTTCTGACCGGCTTTGAAAGATACGAACCATCATCAACTTTTGGAGGGAGGAATTTAAAGACATTTACACATCAGATGAAAATGTCAATATAGATGAATCCTTAATGAAATATAGTGGAGTTTAGCACATAAACAATTTAATCCGTTGAAAAGAGTGAGATTTTAATTAAAAATTTACAAACTACATGAAGCAAGTACTGGTTTTTGTTATGGTTTCCAAATATATACAGACAAGGACAAAACTGACTCGAGTAATAGTGCATCAGAAAATGTCGTGGACTTGTTTCTTGACAACTGGTAGTACCACTCCAACCTCTTTTTAAAATTACACCAGGAAAACACAAATGTTAACAGAATAGTATGCAGCATCAGGCAAATATGCCAAAAATATTTTTTAAAAAAAGCAAACTTTAAAGGAAGGAAAATGTTTATGTGAAAGTTGTAATAATTTGTTGGCTCTGATATGGACAGACAAGTGTGACACGTGTATGATATCAAGTTAACATGGAAGTGTGGAGATGATTGAACACACAGATGGAGTTTAGAAAAAACAATGAAGCCCAAATGTATCCTTGAATACATTAAGGGAACGGGTGGAATCGACTGTCAAGATTAGATGTTGGCCTCTTTCCCACTCATGAGAAAGAACCTCAAATGATACCAAAAACTTATTTTCATATGTCGGACATAGCTCTGTTCAGTACATACATTATCTATGAAATAATAAACTGTCAATGAAAGGAAACGTGTTGATTACTGAATAAATATAGCAGAAGTAAAATAAAGAACAAACCGCCTTCAGTCACAAGTTGCATTTATTTATTGCACTATGCATTTCGAGCCCTGGAGGCTCATCTTCAGGTGCTTTTTACTGACTTTGCTTCATGTGTTTTAGTTGTTTGCAGTTAACATTGTATACTGTCTGCTTCCGTTGTCCAGTAGGTATACACAATACACATCTTTAATTTTACGGTACATACTGGTATATATAGATATTCACACACTTTTTTGCACATTGTTCTGCTAACACAATGTGCAAAAAAGTGTGTGAATATCTATATATACCAGTATGTACCGTAAAATTAAAGATGTGTATTGTGTATACCTACTGGACAACGGAAGCAGACAGTATACAATGTTAACTGCAAACAACTAAAACACATGAAGTAAAGTCACTAAAAAGCACCTGAAGATGAGCCTACAGGGCTCGAAATGCATAGTGCAATAAATAAATGCAACTTGTGACTGAAGGCGGTTTGTTCTTTATTTTACGAAAGTAAAACAGTCGCGGACGAAACACTGGTAAACAATGGATAAAATTAAGATAGCAGAAGTAATTTTTAAAAAAGTCCAACTACCAAACCTTCGCTAGGTGAAACAACTCTGACTCCAAGAGCAATATTGGGCCCATTTTCCTATACATATTGATCTGATGCCTAAAAAAACACCCAAGAAGGGTGTTCAGAGTTTACATAAAACACAAAGTATGAAGTGAAACGATGTGATATGATATACAAAATAATGTAATGCATCCTCCATATTCAGAAACCCAATATACCATATAATGACACTTTTCTTAATAAAGTAAAACAAAGTATAGGGCTACAGGTAGAGGGGTGCTGAATGAAACATGTCTGGCTCTCAGAGTAATACATGAAGCCTTCAATGGCTACCATTGCAGAACATTGTCAAATGAGCTTTCACAAAACTCAAAGAAATGCTATATGAAGATGGTATCTGTTCTTTCGGACACGTCCAAAAGAACAGATGCCATTGGTGACCGTGCAGCTCTCTAGAATGAAATTACAATTAAATCAATACCATTAGCTGCTGACAGGCATTGATATACATCAACCAGGACAGTTGAAAATGTGTGCCCCGACTGGGACTTGAACCCAGGATCTCCTGCTTACATGGCAGACGATCCATCCATCCGAGTCACCGAGGGCACAGGGGAAAGTGTGACTGCAGGAATTTATTGCTGACGTGTTCCCCGTGAGACCCACATTCTCAACATATACATTCATAGTGCCCCTGCCATTATACCCATTACTCGCGGCAGACAATCCACCGAGTCCCATAAGAGTTCAGGCAGATCGTGTGCATCCGCACAGGAGGAGGTCATCAGCCTGCTAGCCTTAAACAATATGAAGATGGCATCTGTTCTTTCGGACATATCCGAAAGAACAGATGCCATTGATGACCATGGCTCAGATGGCTAGAATGTGTGCCATGTAAACAGGAGATCCTGGGTTCGAGTCCTGGTCGGGGTACACATTTTCAACTGTCTCCGTTGATGTATATCAACGCCCATCAGTAGCTAACGGTATTAATTTAATTGTAATTTCATAGAAATTCTGGTGGTATGTAAAGGCTGTTGGTAGCACCAAAATTAGTGTTCAGCCCCTAATGAATGAGACAGGAACTAAAACTGAGGATAGTAAAGTAATAGCCAGAATGCTTAACTACATTTTCAAATATTCCTTTACATAGGAAAACACAGGTAAATTGCCCCAATTTTGTCCCAGTACAACTGAAAAGATGAATGAAATAATTATTAGTGGTGTTGAGAAAAAGATGAAATTGTTAAAACTGAACAAAGCTCCAGGGCCCAACAGAATCAATGTCAGATTCTATACTGAATTTGTGGCCAAGTTTGCCACTCTTCTAACTGTAATCTTTTGTAGATCCCTCGAACAAAAAAACCTTCCACAGTTCTTGGAAAAAAGCACATGTCACACCCATCTACAAAAAGTGTAGTAGAAGTGATCCACAAACCTATAGTTAAATATCCTTGACACTGATTTGTTGTAGAATCTTAGAATATATTTTGACCTCAAACATAACAATGTATTTTGAACAGAGTGACCTCCTTCATGCCAACCAGCCCGGATTCCGAAAACATCGATCATTTGAAACTCAAATCACACTTTTCTCATATGACATACTTAAAGCTTTGGATCAAGGTAGTCAGGTAGATGCAGTATTTCTCGATTTCTGAAAAGCATTTGACTCAATACCACACCTACAGTTATTGTCAAAAGTACAATAATTGTATCAAGTGAAATTTGTTACTGGATTGAAAACATTTTGGTAGGGTGGATGCGGCATGTTATCTTGGATGGACAGTCATTGTCAGATGTAGCAGTAACTTTGGGTGTACACCAGAGAAGTGTGTTCTTGTTGCTTATTAATGACCATGTGGACAATATTAATAGCAACCCAGACCTTTTGCAGATGATGCAGTTATTCATAATGAAGTACTGTCTGAAAGGAGCTGCATGAATAGTCAGTCAGATCTAGAAAACATTTCAAAGTGGTGCAGAGATCGGCAACTTGCTTTGAATGTTCAGAAATGTACAACTGTGCAGTTCATAAGACAGTTCATAAGATGAAAAAACAGAGTATCCTATGACTATAATGTCAATGAGTCATAGTTGGAATTTGCCAACTCATATAAATACCTGGGTGTAACAGTGTGAAAATGAAATGGAATAATCACACAGGCTCTGTTGTAGGTTAAGCATATGGTAGACTTCGGGTTACTGGTACAATACTGGGGAAGTGCAATCAGTTTACAAAGGAGATTGCTTACAACTCACTTGTGCAACCCATTCTTGAATGTTGCTCAAGAGTGTGGGACCCATACCAAAAAGGACTAACAGAGGATGTTGAACATACACAGGGCAGCATGAATGGTCACAGGCTTGTTTGACACATAGGAGAGGTTACAGCGATGCTGAAAAAACTGAATGGCAGACTCCTCAAGATAAGCATAGACAATGCCAAGAACGTCTACTAACAAAGTTTCAAGCACCAGCTTTTAACGATTACTCTAGGAGTCTACTACAACCCCCCTACATATCGCTCACATAGGTATCATGAGAGCAAGATCAGAATAATTACAGCACGCACAGAGGTATTCAAACAATCATTCTTCCCTTGCCCCATACGTGAATAAAACAGGACGAAACCCTAATATCTGTTACAATAGGATGTCATGCACTTCATGGTTTGCAGAGTATGGATGCAGATGTAGATATTCGGCAAATGAAGCGATATCAGTCACCTGCCTAAGTGACCATTTCATTTCACATCCCTACCAATTGTTGCATATAGTATAAGGTGACTGATTCTAAGTGTCAATCGTTGATATTGTAGTCATAGAGTAGTTTTCTTTAGTTGTGAAGTGCATAATTTTACATTTGTGTGTGTTTATAGCAAGCTGCCAATCTTTACATCAATAATCAAGATATGACTGAATATTTGTGCAGCTTTTGTCAGACAGTACTTCATTACAGATAACTCCTCACCCGCAAAAACCATGTCATTAATATTGTCTGCCAGATCATTAAAATATAACATGAACAGCAAGGGTCCCATACAGTTCCCTGGGGGATACACGTGAAGTTACTTCTATTTTTGTCGATGACTCGAAGCACAAGATAACATGCTGCGCCCTCCATATCAAGAAAGCCAATACCTCACATAATTGTACTTTTGTTAATGGTTGGTGGTGTGGTATAACAGGAAACCACATTGTGTGTGTGTGTGTGTGTGTGTGTGTGTGTGTGTGTGTGTGTGTGGGCGCGCGCGTGCGTGCTGTACTTTCATTCATACATAGGTGAACTTAATTCATAACAACTACTCTTGAATTCCCACCACATTAAGTTAAAAATACTGTTTGTCCAGCTCATGCTTACACACCTACTATGGACATTCTGCTCCTCTTTGGTAACCAATATTGCTAATATTTTTGAGTGTAGATTTCCTTGGATACTGTCATCTTCAATAAAACCTATTCTGGTACGAACAAATTACCATATTTTGCAGACCATGGTTTCATTCACTGCTGCAGACGGCTTTCATCAACACAGCGCATTCACTTGCAACAGTGGCTGAACTGTTGGTCTGTAAATCAACATGGCAACACAGTTGCATAGCTGTAATACTATTACTATTAATGTTTATTTGCTGTAATAATGAAGATGGGATTCAGAGGAAAAAAAAGGAAAATTTAAAACTGAAACTCAGCCTTATGTAAGGGACAGTCAAATGAAAATGAGATGACGGAAGAAAGAGAGTAAACTGTTTATTATTTCAAGAGTAATTGCCATAACTTAATACAGTAATCCTCCTGTGAGACAAGATGGTCAGAGCCTTCATGGGAAAACAAGGTAAGAGATACGTACATAGGAACATGGAACGTGCGGAGCCTATACCAAGCTGGAGTCCTATGTCAGCTGCTATTGCAGGTAAACAACTACAGTATAAATATACTGGCTTTCCTGGAAATTAAGCGAAAGGGAAGTAATTTAATGGACTTGGGAAGTTTCGCCATTTTCTATTGTGGCAGGAGGAGAAGTATCTTTGGAACAGGTTTTATGGTCGCTGAAGAACTAAAACATGCAGTGATGCGCTTCAAACAAATCAATGAATGGATGTCCATGTTAAGTTTAAGGAGGAAGTTTTTCAACACAACAATTATAAATGTACATGCACCCACACAGCACGCAGGTGAACAACGGAAGGACGATTTTTATAGCAAGGTAGAGCAGTTGTATGATCGGTCTCCCAAAAGTGATATCAAGATATTAATAGGAGACATGAATGCAAAACTAAGAGAAGATGAGGCCTATACACCAACTATAGGAAGACATAGCCTCCATGAAATATCAAATGACAATGGATTCTGTACATATTTACCACACAAGAAATAAACAAAGAAACATGAATGTCACTAGATGGACAAACTAGAAATCAGACAGGCAATCTACTGATTGATCGCAGATACGAATCGGACATAACAGATGTTAGGAGCCAACGTGGAGCTGCCGGCAGTTCAGACCATCACCTAGTAAGAATTAAGTATAGGCAAAGGATCTTACTATCAAGTAAACAAAAAGGCCACAAACAAAAGGGTTTTGACATTAAGAAATTGAAGTTAGAAGAAATACGGAGAGCACATCAGATGAAGAGGGGATTAAGAATGATACCAAGACACATCAAATGAACATATAAAATAATGTGAAAATGATGTAAGACTACAATCCTCCAGGCAGCTGGAGAGGTTTTGGGACATGTATGGGCTCAAAGGAACGTAAATTGGTTTGATGAAGAATGTATGAGCATGTAGGAGCATAACATAGCAGGAATGAAATTATTTCAGACAAGAACTAGAGCAAATCTAAATGAATATACTGAGAAGGGCCGTGTAGCTAAGAGGGTTTGCGGACAGAAGAAAATAGCATTAGAGAAGAATAAAAAAGGAAGAAACTGAACTGCAAGGAGAAGAGAAGAGTATATGTGAAATGTACCAAAAGATTAAAGAAAGAAAGGTTGGGTTTCAAGCCAGAGCAAATATATGTAGGAGTAAAGAATGGGATTTGATAAGGGAAGGTTATAAAATATTTGACAGAGGGTCAGATTACTTCCAAGAGTTTGTGAACTCAGAAGCGGTAGGATTAGAACAAAAAGAACTGGTGGAAATAGCTTATAATGGACCAGATGTCTTAACACCAGAACCCACACTGGAAGAAGTGGTACAGGCTATTAAGACCTTAAGAAACAACAACGCACCTGGACAAGATCAGATACAGGCGGAACTTCTCAGATGTGGTGGGGAAACACTGTGGGAGCTGCTAAGTACTACATATAAAGTGTACTCCAAGATCCTAACTAGGATGCTTACTCCCTATGTGGAAGAGAGAATTGGAGACTATCAGAGTGGATTCAGAAGAAATACGCCAACAACTGACCAAATATTCACCTTGTGCACACTATTTGAAAAATGTTACGAACATCAAATAAACTTACACCACTTTATATCAGTTTTAAACACATCTATGACAGCGTCTCAAAAGTGGCATTTCGGAATGTAATAGAAGAGCTTGGAATACTTAAGAAGCTCATTAAACTTAGTATGATGACCCTCTGTAAAGTAAAAATACATGGTGAAATCTCCAGAGAAGTGGAGTGAAGAAGGAACTGAGAGAAGATGACAATTTCTTCTCACTTCTATTCAACATCTACATAGAAAAAGTAATATGTCAGATAGAGTTAAATACAGGAGGAACCAATTTTAATCATTCACTGCACTACCTGGACTATGTAATGTGGAATTACTTGCACGAAACACTGCTGTGCTGGCCAAAGCCTATCAACAACTGGAGAGAGACAAGGGAACTTGGCCTGGTAGTCAATGTCGAAAAGATCAAATATAAGGCAATGACCAACCAAAAAAGCCTAGCAAATCTCAGGATAGGTGGTATGAAGTTTGAAAGAGTGGGAGACTTCAAGTACCTTGGATTGAATATCACAGAGACAAATGACATCAGCAGCGAGGTGAAAGCTAGAAAAGCAGCAGGCAACAGATGCTACTTTGCCGCATTATCCGTGCTCAGGCACTCGCTTCTATCACAAAAATCTAAAACCCTCATTTAAAAAATAATAAGATGTGGATCGTGACTGGAAACAATGAAAGGATTCTTAGCATTTGGGAGAGAAAGGTTCTGCATAAAATATATGGCCCAATATACGATCAAGAAGGTTGGTGCACCCAGAATGCAGAACTAGAATAACTTTTTGAAGAACCTGACATTGTCACTGCCATTTTAAGAAGACTCTCGTGGATAGGGCATGTGGTCAGAATGGAGGAAAGCAGGGCATGTAAGAAGATTTTTGATGGCAAGGCTGGAGGCAGATGACAGAAGGGACATCCCAGAAAGAGATGGGAGCCCGGAATTGAAGAAGACATGAAAAAGCTGGGCGTTAGAGGATGGAAACAGCAAGCCATGGACTGGATAGAACGGCAGGATATTGTGATGCAGGCCAACGCCCTTCAAGGGCTGTAGAGCCGATAAGTAAGTAAGTAAGTGGTTGTTATTGATTTTAATTTGTAACAACTACTCTTGAATTCCCACCACATTAAGTTAAAAATACTGTTTGTCTACTAAGGACATTCTGCTCCTCTTTGGTAACCAATATATTTTGCAGACCAAGGTTTCATTCACTGCTGGA